>NC_064638.1:807741955-808341955 GCF_023864345.2 Schistocerca serialis cubense | reverse complement strand
TAGGTAGTAGCTTCTGTGATAGTAGTAACCACCTGTGCACATGTGGAAAATTAGAGAAGGGCATTGTCGACTAGCAACAACTTTGCACACTAGAATGGTCTGACGAAATCAACATGCGCTCTTTTCTTGGGATGGTCAGGGTGTAGCCAAGGGTTGAAATGCTGTACTGTAGCTGATTGATTGTGAGAGCAAGTGTTGCAGTCTCAAACGATGTGTTGTGAGGGTTTCTGCTGTCTTGAAGTATGCTTTGACCTTATACCAGATGGAAGCTCTACTCCTTTCAGCTGTTTTCCTGTAAAGTTACTATTACTGCGAAGAACAACAGGCTAGGTACTCTGGACATAATAGGGTTTATTGGCCAGAGTATGTCATAAACTCAGTTCACAATACAGATAACAACTTAGTTGTTTCACAAGAACACATTGTCTGACAGATTTAGTTGTCAGACTCTTCTCTTTTCTTAATTCAACATTTTTAGACCTGTATAGACAACAATCATGGAACTTCACAAGGGAAGAGCTCCACAGTGCAACTCACAGCACTGCAGACTCTGAGCGTGCTACTTGCAATGATTGAAATTCATCAAAAGGTGTCTTTCACTGCCACTTGATACCTTAGGAGCACCTCAAACGTAAAAATCCAATCCCAAGAAACCCAGAAGTATCTCAGTATCTTAACTAACAATAATAGTGCTGCTTTAAATTTAGCTGAACATTTATGAATGATTACTCAATTCTGCTTACTGCTAAGGGTACAGGTGTTCCATAAAACCCCTAAAATATTAACCAACATATCTGTTGTACCCGTACAGTGTGCTATGATGACATCAACACCAGGCTAATAAACATGATGCCACACAATTGCCATCATTCCGCACATTCCTCAGTGTGCAGTGTTGAGGAACTTCAGTATGTGGGGGTTGAGCGTTGGAGAAAATACTACTCGACATTCAGAATTGCCCATCACTAACAAAATTACATCCTCAGTGATGTAAAAGTGATGTAAAGCCTGTGCCTTGAGGAACAGTTGGTGCACCATTCTGACTCTGTGTCCTTAGGTGCTCAGGTCAATCCCGACATACAGAAGACAACATCCTGTGGAGTAGTGGATCATGGCCCATTTCTTCTGCTATTTCATGCACTATAATTAGGAATTAATCAAGGATATGTTGCTGATTTGGGTCTAAGGTAAAACACAGTAGTTTATGCATGTCAAACTCCGTATCTGGGCCATATGGCAAGCAGGAAAGTGAGTCAGTGTTTGAGTGTTCTCATAGGTATGGTTATTTAGGAACAACATCCCACCATTGCAGTTGCTGCGCTATCTTATCAGGAAGTTTCAAATGACCAGACGACAAAATCAGAGAGCTGTGATTGACAATCTGGTGGAACCCATAGAGGTGCATTTCAAACTTCCTAACATCATATATAATAGCCAACGTCACTTTCTCAGTTTGCAAATAATTCCTCGGTGCCACATTTAACATTTTAGATGGAAATACAGTGGGCTTTTCCATGTGGTTGGTGCACCTGTGGGACAGCATGTTACCAGTGCAACAATCAAGCACATCAGTGGCCAGCATCAAACATTTGCCGGGATTAAACATCACTAAACACAGAGCCCACCTAAGGCTCTTTCAAGTTGCAGGAAAATATTCTGGCCCACATCTGATCGCATAAATTTAACTCCTTTTTTATGCAATCGATTAAGTCGGTGTAAAGTCTGGGTACTTTTGGAATAAACTTTGCATAATAATTTATTTTTCTGAGGAATGACTGTTGTTCTTTGTTGCTTATAGGAGGTGATAAGCTAGTGATTGCATCCACATAATTCTTTGTGGGCATTGTAATGATTCATGTAGAATGTTACTTAATTTAAGTTTCTTCTGCCTGGTCCATTTATGAATGAATGTGAAATTTTTATGCTTCACAAAATTTATTGACATTAATTGACATCCGCACTGCACACTAGTCATGTAAACAAAACACGGACAGACTTCACTGAACTCTTTGACTTCCAAAAGTAGCTTAAAAACTGACTTGTCACAGCATTGCTGCATCCCATTATTAGAATTTTAACAATAGCTTCCAAAATAAAGCATTATTAACTTTGTACAATTTTGATGTTACAATTAAAATTTGCAACACGTAAAGAAATGGATGTTACAGCTGAATAAGGTATAAAATACAATGTTCAATGGCAATCTTTTATGATAATATCTTTAGTTTTCCATAAGAAAATCATTCTGAACTTTATTACAACAATGTCTTGTATTATTTTAGTTGCGTAATTAATTACAGTTAGGATTTGGTTACTAACATGTAATGGTAGTACAGAGCTCATGCTTTATCTGATTAAATACATAGAATGCACAAATAAGGCCTCAAATTCTGCAAATTGGAAGACTGTGAGACGTAAACAATTGGAGAGTTAATTAGCAATGTAATTACAAAGAATATTAATTACAAGGGAAGACATTAAAAAAAAAAAAAAAAATACATCGCTTGGTAATAACTTTTAAGCTGTTTCTCAAGATAGTGTGGTCTTCTGTTACTGGATTTTTAGATTATCATTTTGCTAATTAGAAGCATTGATTTTTCATGCTAACATCTCTACAGTCTCCAGTTATTTATTGCTAAGGACTTACTACTTCAATTTCTTAATTAGTTACTTAATTTAGTATATGTACATGATTTTATCAATGACAGAAATCCACCGGTAATTACGATAACGCTCGTCCTTCCAGAACATTCAACACGCCTTCTCAGTGAATGTCAAGTTTTTTATCAAATAGGGCAGTATTATATGTATCACACACACACAAGGCCTTAGGAAGCACTGAATTGTCTGATAACTATCAGGATGCATATATTAAAAACAGGTGGTATCGGACATTTCATACAAGTCCTCCTGGGGTAGGCTGTATCGTTATAACCCCCCCCCCCCCCCCCACACACACACACACACACACACACACACACACACACACACACACACACACACACACCAGCCACTCTTAAAAGTATTGCTTGTATGAATGGAGGTATAAGCAATCCAAAAAATCAAAAAAGTTTTCTTTTCTTAGCTGTCACTCCAGTCACTGGTTCACATTGCACATCTTAAGGAATTGACAGCTCATAATCATCAGTCCTTTTGCGCTGTCCATCTTGTGTCTGCAACCCCTCTTTTTCTGGCAGTAACTCTGCAATAGCACAGTCTACTATTAGTTTCACAGTTTTTTTAATTTTCCCTTCCAGGTCAGGTAAGAATCTTGAATACAGTTCTCTCTGTAGGAACAGGGATGAACTCATTACTCAAGGTACTTGTGTAGGTTACAATTAAGGTCACATCAGGTATGAATATATCAAAAGCATTCACATATTACCCTGTACTGTTAGCATATTTTCAAACAAAACCACACAAAATTAAGCATCTCTAAACTGTAAAGATTTAGCTATTTACAGATTAAAGTCAGTGAACCAAAAATGAATTATATATGTATCCTTTCTTTTTGATTAATATTTCACTATATTCCACTATACAGTATATTGGACCCCCCCAGATCTCATCCAACTCTTTATCGTATCAAACTAACTCACAGACTGCTCATCATCACACCATCTTGTAATAACAAGCTTTTCACAAAATGTCTTTTGTCACAGTGCAACTTGTCCATTTAATAACACATGTACAACTTTACCATTCTCCATTTGTTCATCTCATTAGCAAATTCATAAAATCATGGCCATGCTGGCAATTCTCAAAGAAGCATCCACAAATCAAATACATGCTCTATAGGGTATAACTACAATAATTGGTCAATCTCTGTTGTAGGAAAGTCAAATTCAGTACACAGTTTACATTTTCAAATTATTTCTCAAATAATGTCACTCAATAATGGTATTACATACAGAAAACTTATACTACAGAGATGGATAGTTATTTTCAGTAAGAGAGAACTTCATTACAGGTTTATACATGAGTAAAAGATGTAGCATACGAAAACGAAAAGAAGAAAAATAGAACGCTACATATCTCAGAGACCTAGTGCTCACCATGCACTTGACACGAAGATGTGTCCTCCTGAGGGCTTTTACATCATCATATTTTTTCTTCGTGTTTGACACTTGCTTATAGGGTTTCAGTTCAGTTATGTTACATAGACCAAATAACCTTCCAGTCTTTGGCTACACTAACCTGTAGGCATTTGGGTGTGGCGTAGACTGAATTTTGAATGGACCAATATAGATGTCAAAGAATTTCTTTAATCCATTACTTGTAGCCTTGGATTTTTCATGTGTTTTCACCAGGACCAGATTATTGATTTTAAAATTTGTAGGTTTCAACTTCTTATCATGTTTGTTTTTTCTCTGTTTCCCCTGTTTTTCCATTACTTTCTTGACTATTTCTTCTCTTTCCTGTGGACTCATAGCTTTACAAGCTGGGAATTCAATTAAGTCTTTGATCAGATTTGGTGGTTTCTCATGATACATTATTTCATATGGGCAGATTCCAGTAGACGAATGTTGTAAGCTGTTCAGTATGTCTTCAAAGCTGTCTATGTATTCTATCCACCTTACATGATTTTTGTTGCAATAAGTTCTAAATAATCTCCCTATTTCTCTCATGTAATGTTCAGCCAGACTGCTTGGTGGGTGATAAGCAGATATCAGAATATGGTT
This sequence comes from Schistocerca serialis cubense, assembly GCF_023864345.2. Classification (NCBI taxonomy): domain Eukaryota; kingdom Metazoa; phylum Arthropoda; class Insecta; order Orthoptera; family Acrididae; genus Schistocerca; species Schistocerca serialis. The sequence goes on along the minus strand of NC_064638.1, from coordinate 808,337,273 downwards.
TATGTTCTCATCCTCAACAAATGTTTTCCAAAGTTTAGAAGTAAATTGTGCTCCATTGTCAGAAAGTATGCTCTTCGGTTTTCCTACCTTTGTGAAATAGTCTCTTCCAATTTTCAAAATGATGTTCTTACTTGTTGCTTTCTTCAACAGATATAGTTTAATGAATTTTGGAAAAAGATTCGTCATGACAAATATATAACAAAATCCTCCTTTAACCTTAGGCAATGATCCATATAGATCAACTGCTACAAGTTGTAGTTGTTCTTTTGGCAAGATGTTTAGCATTTATCCTTTGCAGGTTTGATTAGTAGGAACCTTCAACATCGCAGCGCGTCGGCAATCGTTGGTTAATGTATTGTTGTTGTTGTTGTTGTTGTTGTTGTGGTCTTCAGTCCTGAGACTGGTTTGATGCAGCTCTCCATGCTACTCTATCCTGTGCAAGCTTCTTCATCTCCCAGTACCTACTGCAACCTACATCCTTCTGAATCTGCTTAGTGTATTGATCTCTTGGTCTCCCTCTACGATTTTTACCCTCCACGCTGCCCTCCAATGCTAAATTTGTGATCCCTTGATGCCTCAGAACATGTCCTACCAACCGATCCCTTCTTCTAGTCAAGTTGTGCCACAAACTTCTCTTCTCCCCAATCCTATTCAATACCTCCTCATTAGTTACGTGATCTACCCACCTTATCTTCCGCATTCTTCTGTAGCACCACATTTCGAAAGCTTCTATTCTCTTCTTGTCCAAACTGGTTATCGTCCATGTTTCACTTCCATACATGGCTACACTCCATACAAATACTTTCAGAAACGACTTCCTGACACTTAAATCTATACTCGATGTTAACAAATTTCTCTTCTTCAGAAACGATTTCCTTGCCATTGTCAGTCTACATTTTATATCCTCTCTACTTCGACCATCATCAGTTATTTTACTCCCTAAATAGCAGAACTCCTTTACTACTTTAAGTTTCTCATTTCCTAATCTAATCCCCTCAGCATCACCCGATTTAATTTGACTACATTCCATTATCCTCGTTTTGCTGTTGTTGATGTTCATCTTATATCCTCCTTTCAAGACACTGTCCATTCCGTTCAACTGCTCTTCCAAGTCCTTTGCTGTCTCTGACAGAATTACAATGTCATCGGCGAACCTCAAAGTTTTTATTTTTTCTCCATGAATTTTAATACCTACTCCAAATTTTTCTTTTGTTTCCTTTACTGCTTGCTCAATATACAGATTGAATAACATCGGGGAGAGGCTACAACCCTGTCTCACTCCTTTCCCAACCACTGCTTCCCTTTCATGGCCCTCGACTCTTATAACTGCCATCTGGTTTCTGTACAAATTGTAAATAGCCTTTCGCTCCCTGTATTTTACCCCTGCCACCTTCAGAATTTGAAAGAGAGTATTCCAGTCAACGTTGTCAAAAGCTTTCTCTAAGTCTACAAATGCTAGAAACGTAGGTTTGCCTTTTCTTAACCTTTCTTCTAAGATAAGTCGTAGGGTCAGTATTGCCTCACGTGTTCCAACATTTCTGCGGAATCCAAACTGATCTTCCCCGAGGTCCGCTTCTACCAGTTTTTCCATTCATCTGTAAAGAATTCGCGTTAGTATTTTGCAGCTGTGACTTATTAAACTGATAGTTCGGTAATTTTCACATCTGTCAACACCTACTTTCTTTGGGATTGGAATTATTATATTCTTCTTGAAGTCTGTGGGTATTTCGCCTGTCTCATACATCTTGCTCGCCAGATGGTAGAGTTTTGTCATGACTGGCTCTCCCAAGGCCATCAATAGTTCTAATGGAATGTTGTCTACTCCCGGGGCCTTGTTTCGACTCAGGTCTTTCAGTGCTCTGTCAAACTCTTCACGCAGTATCGTATCTCCCATTTCATCTTCATCTACATCCTCTTCCATTTCCATAATATTGTCCTCAAGTACATCGCCCTTGTATAAACCCTCTATATACTCCTTCCACCTTTCTGCCTTCCCTTCTTTGCTTAGAACTGGGTTGCCATCTGAGCTCTTGATATTCATACAAGTGGTTCTCTTCTCTCCAAAGGTCTCTTTAATTTTCCTGTAGGCAGTATCTATCTTAGCCCTAGTGAGACAAGCCTCTACATCCTTACATTTGTCCTCTAGCCATCCCTGCTTAGCCATTTTGCACTTCCTGTCGATCTCATTTCTGAGACATTTGTATTCCTTTTTGCCTGCTTCACTTACTGCATTTTTATATTTTCTCCTTTCATCAATTAAATTCAACATTTCTTCTGTTACCCAAGGATTTCTATTAGCCCTCGTCTTTTTACCTACTTGATCCTCTGCTGCCTTCACTACTTCATCCCTCAGAGCTACCCATTCTTCTTCTACTGTATTTGTAGTGGTTTTGACTTAGTACATATGTACTGCATGTGTTTTCCTTTTTTTCGTTTATAAATGTAGAGCTATGGTGTTCTTTTAATTATTGACAAAGGTCTTCTTAGGCACTTGTGTGTTTTATTGTTGTTCTGAAGAAGGTGGTGTTATCAACGCCGAAACCTAGGTTAACACTAGGTGCTTTTTTCGCAATCGAGGCGGGTTTTTAGTTTTTTAATATATCTGATTACTAACTTTTACCCTCTGGCACCTGTCACATATAGATAATTGCTTTCTCACTCTCCTGGCAATATTGTAAAAATATACATTTTCTTGAATCTTGTGGATACATTTGAGTGTCCTACAATGTCCGAAACTCTCGTGTACATACTTTATTTTATATACTTTGCTGTATAGTTGAACTGCAGGAGGAATAGTGCCCACCTGGTTATCCTGCTGTGATGCAAAGTGCACTCTTGTATATAGATCAAAGACTTACATGGTCTGTGTGTACTACTTCTACTACTGCTGCTGCTGCTGCTGCTGCTGCTGCTTGATGTCCTGATAAGTAATTCTTGAACTTGGTGAAAGCCCAAAAGACCGCTAACAATTCTTTTTCAGTGACAGTATATAACGTCTCATGTTTTTGCAAAGTTCCACTGGCAAAAGCTATTGATCTATGCTCCGTCACACCATCTACAATCTTTTCTTGGAATAAGTGAGCTCCCAGTCTGTAGTCACTGCTGTCAGTCTTAATGCAAAATGGCTCTGTAAGATCAGCTCTGTATAACATTTTACTATTGCACATCTGTTTCTTGATGTTTTTGAATGCTTCCTGACAATCCTTGTCCCATACCCAAATGGTGTTCTTCAACAAGTTGTTCATCAAACAAGGTGCATTTAAAGTTTGATTGCTGACAAACTTCCGGTAGTAGTCACAAATTCCATAGAATGATTTAAGTTGTTCCTTAGCCTTGGGCACAGGGAATTTTGCAATGGCTTCAAGTTTTTCTTCATCAGGCAAGATTACTTCTTCTGAAATTGTATGGTCTAAAAATTTGAGCTGTTTAACTCCGAATTTTGCAGTTCTCTAGTTTTAATGACATCCCTCCCTGTCTTAATCTGTAACACACTTCACCCAACAAACATATATGTTCTTCCCAACTCTTTCCTATTACAAGTATATCATCAACATAAAGGACAATGTCTGCTTGTGTCTGTGTATGTGCGGATGGATGTGTGTGTGTGTGTGTGTGTGTGTGTGTGTGTGTGTGTGTGTGTGTGTGTGTGTGTATGTGTATGTGCACGCGCGCGCGAGTGTATACCCCTTTTTTCCCCCTAAGGTAAGTCTTTCCGCTCCCGGGATTGGAATGATTCCTTACCCTCTCCCTTAAAACCCACTTCCTTTCGTCTTTCCCTCTCCTTCCCTCTTTCCTGATGAGGCGACAGTTTGTTGCGAAAGCTTGAGTTTCGTGTGTATGTTTGTGTGTCTATCGACCTGCCAGTACTTTCGTTCGGTAAGTCACATCATCTGTGTTTTGCCCGGGAGCGGAAAGACTTACCTTAGGGGGAAAGAAGGGGTATACACTCGCGCGCGCACACACATATCCATCCGCACATACCATTCATATATATATATATATATATATATATATATATATATATATATATATATATATATAAATAATATGAATTAATGAGGGAAACATTCCACGTGGGAAAAATATATCTAAAAACAAAGATGATGTTACTTACCAAACGAAAGCGTTGGCACGTCGATAGACACACAAACATACACACAAAATTCAAGCTTTCGCAACAAACTGTTGCCTCATCAGGAAAGAGGGAAGGAGAGGGAAAGACGAAAGGATGTGGGTTTTAAGGGAGAGGGTAAGGAGTCATTCCAATCCCGGGAGCGGAAAGACTTACCTTAGGGGGAAAAAAGGACAGGTATACACCGCTCGCGCGCGCACACACAGACACAAGCCTTTTTTTTTAATCGACGTGCCAGCACTTTCGTTTGGTAAGTCACATCATCTTTGTTTATATAGACACACACACACACACACACACACACACACACACACACACACACACACACACACACACACACACACGTACAAGGCCTTAGGAAGCACTGAATTGTCTGATAAGTATCCAGGGGCATATATAAAAAAAGATGGTATCGGACATTTCATATGAGTCCTATGGGATGCTGAACTGTTATAGTGTGAGACCTTCTTTGCTTAACATATCTCCCAGGTGCTTGATACTGGGCTCAAAGAATCTACGTTTGTCTATTTGACGATGCAGACTGTGGCCTGGAGCTGCTCCAGGACCATTTGTAGGTTGCACAGGTGCTGCTCCCATGTGACCCCAGTAATTAGCAATTCATCTAAATAGCTAACACAGTTCGGGGGATGCATCGGATGAGTTGCTCAAGGTATCTCTGAAATCTCATGGGAGCACTTGTGACCCCATATGGCAACGTGTTATAACAATACATGCCGAATGGCATATTAATCAGTAAAAACTGCTTCATCTGATCATCTACACTCAATTGAAAATAGGCGTCAGTGAGATCTATCTTTGAAAAAGATGACTCCCAGCCAAGTTTGCCCCCAATTCCTCCAGTCAAGGAATTGTGTACAGGTCAACCAGTTATGATGCTATTATTATTATTATTATTACTTGGCGTATTTAAGCTATATTGCCATCATCAGGTTTTGTTTTCAAGTCCTGACTTCCATGCAATATCGTTGATTCTATTGCTGTGTGTTTGTTTACTGGCTATATTCTTTTGTTGTTACTTTCAAACTAATCAGTTGTGTGTTTTTTCAGTATGTTCTCACACTTCATTAATAATGGTCAGGACTAAACTTAATTCAAGGTGGAAATTATGTCAGATGAGCAGCAATATTGTAGTAACCATATTGCATTAGTCGACATAAAAGTTTTCTGGGTTTGGTACCGCGTCATAATGTAAAAACTATTGCTACTATAGAAAAGCCAACTTTTCGGCCACGATTGCAGCGGTCTTCTTCTGGATCTAATGGCCGAAACGTTGGCTTTTCTATAGCAGCAGTAGTTTTTACATTATGACGTGGTACCAAACCCAGAAAACTTTTATGTCGACTGACTGTGGCCGAGGAAGCCTACGCAATTACATATTGCATTATTTTAGTTAACCATAAAATATTGCTGATCGTAGGATATAACAGCTGTCATGAAGTTTCAACTCAAAATTAAGTTTATTCTGACCATTATTAGTGAAGTGTCAGACTATACCGGAACACAAAACTGATTACTGTGGAAGTAACAATGAATGAATATAGTCAGTAAACAAATAGACGACTACAGAATCAACTATATTATGCGGAAGTCAGGACTTGAAAACATAATGTGGTGATAGCTATACAGCTGAAATAGATCTATATTTCAAATGAAGAAATAACACTAATAGTAGCATAACTGGTTATGCAAAATCTATTATGTCCTTGAAAGACATTTATTACAAAAAGATCGATTTGTTTCAGCATTAACAGTAGGCTTAGTCACCACAAATTTAATTGATCCATTTGGTTTCTTAACCACGACCATGGGCATTGCCCACTGGCTGGATGATACTAGGGACGTAACTCCCATACTCTGCAACATATCTAGATCTGTTTTAAATCGCTTGCATATGGTGCAAGACCAGATAGACTGTAGAAAATTAAGGCATAACATGTCAAGTTCTGAGAGTGGTATCGCAGTTGAAACTAGACTCACCAGGTCCTCAGTTTTAGAAACTGCAGCTCTCGTTACAACTTTTCAATCATATTGCGTGGACAGAACATCGTTTATGATCACTTGTAATGGCTACAATGCAGAGACAGGGGGAACAAACAATTGGTACCTGAGGCTGATGCCAGTGGAGTTAACGAAGTGATTGGCTAACCAAAAAAAGTCGAGAGCATATCAAATTCATCTTAAGCGTAGACAAGAGTCCAGAGAGCAATCGAAACCACAACATGGAACTCTCAGTGATGCTTCAAAGACCAGCAAGCGACTGGCTGGCAAGTGCCAGGATGTGGTATTTACAGGCAGTCTCATGTCAGAGGATGGCTCCAGCTCCACATGACATGCTTGTTGTGGCAGCACCTCGTGGGAGCAAGCTGTGGCTTCAGTACGTAGCCCAAGTATCTCTGACCTGTCCTCCTTATCTATACTCAAGCTGGGCGTGGAATCCAAATCACTGATGGATACTAAGCAGGGATTCTGAAATGAGATGGAAGTCTGCATGAAAGCTCATGATTACAAAACAAAAGTAGCTGTTGATTTGTTTTTAGTAGAAAGTGCTGTTGAAATGAAAACTGACATTTTAATGAAAGCTGCTTATTCTAGTATGCGTATTCTGAGCTGTTGTAACATTGGGAAAAGAAGTGTCAAGGTGGTGAGAATTGAACGTTTTAATTATGTGACAAACAAAGAGAGGCACGTGTTTCGTCAACATCAGTAAATTTATTCAAGAAATGGACTGACTCAACAGAATCAATGCATTACTTGTAAACAAATTGCTTACAAACTTCATAATTTGCAAGCATTATGCTATTGCTTCTCTTGGCCAACAAAAGGTTTCTTGTTAGTTATTTGGGTGATTATTCTGAAATAAAAGCTCACGGACTCAACATTTGTCAGTAGATTCTGTTTCTGTGTGATGATACTTTCTTTGAAACATTAATTTATTGAGCATTTTTGTTGAAAAAGGTCTATAATTACGGAAGGCATTCTAAGTAAACTATCAGTGTTTTGTTTATTAAATGATTCCCATCCAGTGAGTCATGATACTCATGGATATGTTATATACTTACCACACAATATCTTTGCTAGTGATACAAGTGATATACACTCCTGGAAATTGAAATAAGAACACCGTGAATTCATTGTCCCAGGAAGGGGAAACTTTATTGACACATTCCTGGGGTCAGATACATCACATGATCACACTGACAGAACCACAGGCACATAGACACAGGCAACAGAGCATGCACAATGTCGGCACTAGTACAGTGTATATCCACCTTTCGCAGCAATGCAGGCTGCTATTCTCCCATGGAGACGATCGTAGAGATGCTGGATGTAGTCCTGTGGAACGGCTTGCCATGCCATTTCCACCTGGCGCCTCAGTTGGACCAGCGTTCGTGCTGGACGTGCAGACCGCGTGAGACGACGCTTCATCCAGTCCCAAACATGCTCAATGGGGGACAGATCCAGAGATCTTGCTGGCCAGGGTAGTTGACTTACACCTTCTAGAGCACGTTGGGTGGCACGGGATGCATACGGACGTGCATTGTCCTGTTGGAACAGCAAGTTCCCTTGCCGGTCTAGGAATGGTAGAACGATGGGTTCGATGACGGTTTGGATGTACCGTGCACTATTCAGTGTCCCCTCGACGATCACCAGTGGTGTACGGCCAGTGTAGGAGATCGCTCCCCACACCATGATGCCGGGTGTTGGCCCTGTGTGCCTCGGTCGTATGCAGTCCTGATTGTGGCGCTCACCTGCACGGCGCCAAACACGCATACGACCATCATTGGCACCAAGGCAGAAGCGACTCTCATCGCTGAAGACGACACGTCTCCATTCGTCCCTCCATTCACGCCTGTCGCGACACCACTGGAGGCGGGCTGCACGATGTTGGGGCATGAGCGGAAGACGGCCTAACGGTGTGCGGGACCATAGCCCAGCTTCATGTAGACGGTTGCGAATGGTCCTCACCGATACCCCAGGAGCAACAGTGTCCCTAATTTGCTGGGAAGTGGCGGTGCGGTCCCCTACGGCACTGCGTAGGATCCTATGGTCTTGGCGTGCATCCGTGCGGTCCGGTCCCAGGTCGACGGGCACGTGCACCTTCCGCCGACCACTGGCGACAACATCGATGTACTGTGGAGACCTCACGCCCCACGTGTTGAGCAATTCGGCGGTACGTCCACCCGGCCTCCCGCATGCCCACTATACGCCCTCGCTCAAAGTCCGTCAACTGCACATACGGTTCACGTCCACGCTGTCGCGGCATGCTACCAGTGTTAAAGACTGCGATGGAGCTCCGTATGCCACGGCAAACTGGCTGACACTGACGGCGGCGGTGTACAAATGCTGCGCAGCTAGCGCCATTCGACGGCCAACACCGCGGTTCCTGGTGTGTCCGCTGTGCCGTGCGTGTGATCATTGCTTGTACAGCCCTCTCGCAGTGTCCGGAGCAAGTATGGTGGGTCTGACACACTGGTGTCAATGTGTTCTTTTTTCCATTTCCAGGAGTGTATATCACTTGTGGTATCACAACTCTCACATGACTGCTACCACTGGTAGTTCCGACCAGTCGGAGCTGAAAAAGGCTTTGGTTGAAAGCTATAATGTGTAACAGTCTTTTCATTGTGCCTATCTGCAACTCAACGGTCATCTTTATAGTTAGCAGCAGTCTATCCTATACTTTGTATATGTCTTGTCATTCATTCAAATTTAAATTTTCAGTGATTTAAAAATTGAAAAGGAAGGGGCAAGATATAAGGGGCGTTCAAAAAGAAATGAGCCGAGCCTGGAATGCGCAAACTGGTGTCAGGAGGGTAATTTCATGGTGTTGTTCCAACCAGAGCATGGAAGTTCACAGCCCGTCGCTAAAGGGCACCCGTGCCTGTCACGTGGCTATACAGAGCTAGCAGCAGCATGCATCAATCGTCCAACGCTGCCAGTGGAATTGCAAACAGTGACATGGAAGGTGTCAACGGAAGAACAAAGAAGTGGTGTTCATTTTCTGACAACATAATGAGTAGGAGGAACGGACATTCATCGACGAATGTCAAGTGTACAGCAAACACTGCATGCGTGGCACAAGCGCTTCAGGGAAGTACGGGTGTCGTTAACCAATGAGGCACTGTCTGGAGCACCACACTTCATTACCGATGACATCGTTCAGTTAATTGATGCACTCATTACTCAGGAGCACCGAGTGACTCTGAAAGCCATAGACACTGTGGTCAGATTGAGTGTTGGAAGTGTTCACACCATCATGAAGGAACAACTGCACATGGGCAAAGTGTGTGCCCAATGGGTGCCCCACGGTCTTCAACCACACCAGGAATCATGTCGAATGGCCCACTGTCTTACTCATCTGCAGCACTATGCTCAGGAAGGGAATACATTCTGGGCACAAGTGGTGGCTGGAGATGTAGCAATGTGTCATCACTTTGAACTAGAATCAAAACGACAAAGTCTCCAGTGGAACCATCTAGGGTCACCACCACCAAAAATAGCCAAGGCCATCCACACAAGTGCAGGAAAGGCTATGCTGATGTTCTTCTTTGATCAAGATGTCCCCCTTCTGATTCACTTCCTGCAGCACGGGGAACAGTGAATGCCCAGCGTTACTCGCAAACCTTGACCACCCTTCACCAAGCGATCAAATCAAAACGACCAGATAATCTCACCCATGGGGTTATTCAGCTCCATGACAATGCAAAGCCAACACAGTCGCAGCACTCCTGCAGAAATTTAAATGGGGGGTTCTTAGCCACCTTCCGTATAGTCCAGACCTCTCTCCCTGTGATTACACCATTTTTTGGTCCCATTAAAAAGGCTCTGAGGGGGCAGACATTTCATCTCGGATGATGACGTCTAGCTGTGCATGTGGAACTGGTTAACACCGCAGCCCCGGAAATTTTATGACACAGCCATTCACCGCCTTGTGTCACAGTGTGACAAGTGTCTCACAGCCAGTGTCAATACTTCTGACATACAGGTACTGGTTTCTGTAATTTTGTCTCCAGCTCGTTTCTTTTTGAATGCCCCTTATATTAGTAAAGTACCTCAGTGTTATTACTAAGGCTGCTTTTAGGTTAACTGTTAACATTAAATATGAAAATATTATCAAAGAACAATTTTATGTGTAAAGTTTCATATTCAGAACTACAGACTACTATTTTTGATTTGATTTCAGGAAATTTTGGAGCAGGTCACTGTTCTGAACCTTGATACTGGAGAGCGTGTCCCACTCAGTATTGCAGAAGACAAATTACCACAGTGTATAAATCCACTTTCCCTTCATATCATGAGGCTTACGTCAGAGTATGTGAGCAATTCAAGTCTTGAGAAGGAGAAGGAATCTGATGAGGAGAGTGTTGATAGCAAAAAGTCATCAATACCACCAGAAGATGCAGATGTGAGTAAAATGCGTAAACGTACAGCACAGCTTAAAAAGTTTTTGGGCTCAAAAGTGAGAAAAACAATGGACAAGGCTAAGTCCATTGCACAGGAAGTGTCACATGCTCGCCACAAAGAAGATGTTATGGATATTGTTGATGAAGTTAACCCTGGTGAGCAATATATCAAGCTCAAAGCTTCTGGTAGTCATAAGGGTCCGTATGAATTTGATAGCCTTCAGCATGTTCAAGACCTAAGTGGTGAGCATGTGGGGCCTGTATGGTGTATGAAATTTTCCTCTTGTGGGCGCCTCCTTGCCACAGCAGGTCAAGATCGTGTACTAAGAATATGGGTTGTGCGTAGTGCATACACGTATTTCCAAGATATGCGTACAAAATATAATGCAGAGAAAGTATCACCTACTCCGTCTCAAGAGTCACTAGTTTCCCAGCATTCCTCAGAAGATCCAAATGCTGCATTTGCTGATATGAAAAATGAAGAAGTGAAGAGATGCCCATTCATGCCAAAACCATTTTGTACATACACTGGTCACACTTCAGATTTGCTTGATGTTTCATGGTCTAAGAATTACTTTGTACTGTCATCATCGATGGACAAGACTGTCAGGCTGTGGCACATTTCAAGAAAAGAATGCTTGGTGTGTTTTCAACATATTGATTTTGTTACTGCCATTGTGTTCCATCCTCGAGATGACCGTTACTTTCTAAGTGGATCTCTGGATGGTAAATTAAGATTGTGGAACATCCCTGATAAAAAAGTTGCTGTGTGGAATGAGCTTGATGGTCAAACAAAGCTAATTACTGCTGCGAATTTTTGTCAGAATGGGAAGTTCGCTGTTGTGGGTTCGTATGATGGGCGATGTATATTTTATACAACAGAACAGCTTAAGTACCACACACAGATTGATGTGCGCTCCACAAGAGGCAAAAATTCAAGAGGGAGAAAAATTAGTGGTATTGAACCAATGCCTGGAGAGGATAAAATACTTGTAACTTCAAATGACAGCCGTATTCGGCTCTACGACCTTAGGGACTTGAATCTATCTTGTAAATATAAAGGGTACGTCAATGTTAGTAGCCAAATAAGAGCAAGCTTCAGTCATGATGGAAAATATATTGTTAGTGGCTCTGAGAACCAATGTATATATATCTGGAAGACTCATCATGATTATTCAAAATTTTCATCTGTTCGAAGGGATAGGAATGACTTTTGGGAAGGAATCAAAGCTCACAATGCTGTTGTGACATGTGCTATATTTGCTCCAAATCCTGACATCATAATTCGGCAGATAGAGGAACAAGAAGGAACATTAGCTAGTCAGAACCTTAAGGTTGAAGATCCTTTAGTAGAACAGCACACAAAGGGTTGTGGGGGCTATGTTTTAGTGAGTGCTGACTTCAGTGGTTGCATAAAAGTTTTCCTTAACAAGATGAAACCAAAACACAGTTCACTGCCTGCATCAGCTTTGGTTTAAGGAGGATGCAGCAAATTTGAAACTATTATATTTATGTGTTGGTGTTTGTCAGCGACTGTTAGAAACCTTTCTGTTGAGCTAAATGAAATCGCAACTAATTCCTGCTGTGACTTCTGCTACATAGAACTTATTAGAGAAATTGTAAACCAACAGTTTCATATTTCTCTGTGCCCATTTTTTTTTTCCTTGTGCAGTATTCATAACATTTCATTGAATCTAACTCTTACAAAATGATAGGAAATTGAAATTTTAAATTATTCTGAAATTATGGTGGGTAGTGTTTCATTCAATTTTTACATACAGTTTATGACTTTGTTTTGTAAAATACCTTTGGGGTATGATTTTCTTCTCTTTTGGTCTGTATTGTATAAAAATAGTATTAATCAATTTCTGACTAAATGTGACTATGCCTAAATAATACATTGCATGTGCTAGTTTTTTTGGCACACATACCATTTACCTTCTTAAATGACAATTTACTGTCATAAAACAGTCATTTGTTTTGCCAGTAATACGGTATATCATTGATGCAATCCTTTGAGAATTTTCTACCTGTCTGATAGGAATATATATAATGTTCTAGAATTTGTTTATCTGAAGGAACATAATGAAATTTTAAATGTGCATCAGAATCCTTTTTTATATTTACTGTTATCAGGGCATCTAACTTACGTCAGAAAACATTTATAATACTCCCCTAAATTCTTTAAATTTGTCTTACTTTCCTTAACCGAACTTCAACATTTGACTGAGAGTGTATGGTAACAGTGTAGTTAGTTTTCTTTCCATCACTGGGCAAAATATGGTGAACAGCAACTAAATTTATGCCTTGAGAAGCATGAAGGCAGCAGACAATTCTGTAACAATGTTAAATACTATTTACCCAAGTTTGGTTGGTAGCCAATTGTAATAATTAACTTAAACCATTACTGTTTTATTTCCATTGAGTTTTATGTGATGGAGTTTTATGTGATGCAGTATAATGTGTCCAAAAAGGGTAATCATTAAATCAAGTTAATCATGTTTAATTCGTTCCAATGTTATGGCAGGCACCTGGACATTAAAAAATTAATTTTGTAACAATTAACCAATATACCAGCAAATTCTCACTTCTTGTAAAGCATATTTACTTAATTTGCAGTATTTTTTGTAGGAAATTGTAAAAATTCCATTGTTGCAACTGATGGTTATGGTTACTCTTATTGATCAGCATGGAATCTCTCTCTCCCCCCCCCCCCCCCCCCCCCCCTGTGTGTGTGTGTGTGTGTGTGTGTGTGTGTGTGTGTGTGTGTTTGTTTTTCTTTATGCTGAGTAAATTCATTTATACTGAACCAAGATTTGATTACAATTTCATTATTGTCTGATTTCTTTTATAAGTTGTTTCTCTTTTACATCTTATTATAACTGCCTTTGATTTTGATAAGGGTGTGCCTCCTTCCCCTCCTCCCATGTTTCCCTTACACACTCTTGCCAAAAATTTGGTCAGTAAGGGGGGGGGGGGGGGTCTTACTCTAAACCAAATACTGTTGCCTATGGCAAGTAAGTCTGTGGCAATTTCTGAATAGATGATAGCTTGTGAATTTGAGAGACCTGACACAGTATTAAGAAAGTCAGCTGTTTGATGTAAAGAAGCAGCTGGAAATAAAATTAGAGAGGCAATGCTGCACATGCCAAAAAAGACACTCCACTGTGGATATGGACATCTGCATTTGATGTCTGTGCAGATGAGTGTGTGAATGTTTGTATACTCCTACTAGCAGAAGATCAAGAGCTCGAAAGCCAGTATGCATAATTTTCTGTTGCTTGTTTCTATGCACCACACATTAGTCAGCTACAAATGAGTGGTTGCCTTTCCTTTATTTTACATACTGCTCCATCCAGGAATTTCCATTGTCAAAAAATAAAACAAGTCACTAAAGAAATAACAACTATTGGAATTACACAGGTTACTGAATATGAGGAGGCTGAAGGGGAATAAAAGACACTCAAATAAAAATCATAAGTGTGGAAGGTTAATAAAAAGTTTTTTAAAATATTTCTCAGACTTAACTGTCAGTGGCACTTTATAAAGTTTTTCTCAGGGAAAAATAATGTAGTTGAGGCTTCCTGAATCGCAAAATTATGGTAGCTAAGTTGTGATGATGATACACTAAAGCAATTACATGCTCATGTATAATGAAGTATTCAAAGAACCTGTTCTTTGAAACGATATACTACTTGTTATCAGGGTTCTTAATATTAGACAGAAACCTCTTTTATGAGTGGAACAAGAAGTCTAAAAATTGAACTTATGTAACATCAGCCTAGTGAATGTACTTTCATTTATTTCACATCAGAATTTGACTACTGTTTGGCGCAGTGACAAAGCAAGTATGGACATAATGCGTTATATGAATGGTTAGAAAAAAGATACCACATTTTTCACTTTATAAGGCTCTTTTTTCCCCCACTTGTTTTTCAAAGTGTTTTGATTTTATGATTTGTAAGCCAGAGGCTTATGAGCATTACCTGGCTGATAAAAATGCCATCTTGTGGAATCTAAAGCACTAAAATTAGGCACAAAGACCTTTGGAACAGCAACTGCTATTTCTCCCTGTTAGATGAATTTTATGTTATGATTATTTTGACACTTCTTATTTAACACAAATATAAATTATTTTAGTCTCCATCAAATGATAGTTAACTTGCAAACTTGTTGCCAAGGCCTGAAGGGATAGTTTGTTATTTGTTTTGTCTCTATGCCTATTTCTGTACTCTTAAGTAAATGGTAAAAATGACAAACAATGGAAACTCCAGGTAGGAATATTAACCATATAAGAAAAGAGAGATTGCTACTTACTGTAAAGATGACACATTAAGTTGCAGATAGACACACGTAAGCTTTCAGCCGTAGCCATTGTAAAAAAACACTCCACTCATTCACAGAAGCAAGCACACCTCATGTTCACAACCTCCAACTTTGACAAGAATTTTTATTGATTGTGGCCCGAGTTGCCAGAGTTGGTGGTTATGGCTGCATGAGGTTTGCTTGCTAGTGTGAGTGAATAGTATGTTTTTCTCTTTTTCTGACAAAGTCTGTGGTCAAAAGCTTATACATAACTGTCTTTTGATTGTACCTATCTGCAACTTAATGTGTCATCCATACGGTAAGTAGCAATCTATCTTTTCCTACATTGTAAATGCTAATGAAGAAGACACTCTATTGTTGTGAGTGCAAAAGTCAGTGACATGTAGAAATGAGCATACTCTGCCATGTCAAGATACGTTTTTAGTCTGATGTGGAGCAACATAAACTTACAAAGGTTTGTCCTTGTGGGCTCAAGTAGGCTATTAAAATAGTAGTTTCAGCTCATGGTTTCCATATATTTTTATTGTCAGTATGGTACTAGTGAAATGCTTCATGTTTCAGGCTTTTGTATTAAAAAAATTTTTTGCCATGAGTATTCTGTTTTTAACTTACAAATTTCAGAAAATTACAAATTCACAGTTTATGGTCAACAATGCCTACTTGATTAAAGGTAGCATCAGTGGGGATCACATAATATAGACCACCACTCCCACAAGAAATCTTTATTAAAAACTAATTCTGTGTTGATAAAAGCAGAGCTAGAGTGATTTGTTTTAAGGTAAATTTTGCTTCACACAAAGACAAGAGTTAAAATGTAATGATAGTGCCCACATATCAATGTGAAGATAAAATTCATGAGGGTGAGAGGATTGCATATTGTTCAACCCTTTAGAAGGTCTCTCAGACACTGGTATCATTATGACCGTGTAATATTTTCTTGCTGTCTCATTTTTTCTAATTTCTCACTAGTTTCCTAATTCTTAAAAGGAAGGCTATATTGTAGAATTAAATTTTATTTCTTACTTTGAACTGCATTATGGCTTTGATGATGCTTTACTATTCCTGACATACCAGAGAATGCTGTTCATTCAAACGTCTTGTGGTGTGTACAGTTTTGTCTGTTTCTGTTAAAATCAGCTGAGAGAAATTTAATTTTATGTCTGTCCACAATAGATGACACAAGAGTAACGGAGTTCATAATAATAGTTTGGTAGCATTTTCAACTTTGAAACAAAGTTTGTTGAATCACACTTCCCACCCATGAAAATGCTCCTTTCTATTTTTCTTTATTCAGGCTATTTAGATAAATATTTTAATAATTTGCAAAATCTGTAGTACTTGTAGCTGTTTAATCCGTATATACATTTTGTTTGTGTTAGAGAATGTCTAAATACAGCATTGTTTTATTTTCAGCCAGAATTGATTTAAAACTAAATTCATACATTCAACATTTAAATTTTGATTCAGTGGAAAACTCTAACTTTTCCAATTACTAATTAATTCCCTTTGTGCTGATACAGAGGCAAAAAATAAACTGGCATAATATTTTAGTATACTGCGTGTATAGTATAATTGACATTCTGGATTACTCACAAAGAATCGACATGTCGGTCTTTGTATAATTTGGACAAAAAATGCTGCTGTTAGACAGGAATAATATCATGAGAAGTGCAGTATATTTGTTTCTAAACTACCATGTTACTTGTCTGCCATTCTAATATTATTTCTGTCTGTTTCGATATCAGAATTTTTTATACCTTAATTACTTTAATTTAGCGTAGATTTTTACAAATAGATGATATAAATTAAATATGTGATGACAGAATTGGAGATAAACTTAATAATATTTAGTAAATCTTTTGTGTTGTGTTTCCTTTTTTCCCCTACTTCATGTTGCCAGTAAAATGTCTAAAAGGTTCTATGCTATTTTTAATTGCTTTGTAATAAAATGTTGTTTCTTTTTCTGATAAATAGTATGTGAGCAGATGGATAAACACTTCCTTTAAGCTTTAGCTCCTGTTAACTGTGTGTAATGATAGCCACTATATGAATTTTTATGCATGTGATAACCAAACTTAATATGAATTTTGTTAAAACCCTGTTTGATTTTTTATGGATATAGTTGCAATGTAAGAGTTAGTCTGAGAGATATTTATTTAGAGAAGCTTTCCTGTAACAAGCATGAGTATTGGATACCCTATTTGTCTATAGGAACTTCTTTGTATTTCATCTTGGCTTTTATGTTCACTTTCGATAATGTTCTCAGCTGGTATGCAAATACTTGTCCCCTTCCTTGCTTCTCTCCCTTTTTCAGTTTTTCATTGAGGACATTTACTCAATGATGTTTGTGCATCAGTGTTTTTGAGAGCCACTGAGTGCAAAATTGTCTTTTTTTATATGGCTGCCTGAATTATATACATTTCCTCCTGTATCAGGTGGTTTCATTTTAACTTAGTGAGAATGTAGAAGAGTCGTATTTATTCAGAATTCGAGGGAAAACAGTTAACATTAACTCTTCAAAATGTGAGGCTGATCAGTACTCATTAATGAAATGCAGTCAAATTTCCTGAGCTGAATCTAGTCATGAACATTGTACATTATTTGAGGATGAAAAGTATATATTATGTTATTACCTCATGTACATAAAGTAAGGTAAGCAAAGAGAAATATATATTTAACAATTGCGTGCACAGTTACTTGCTGCTAACTGTGACTCATGAATTAAATCCTCATGAGCTGATCAAAAGAGACAAATACTCTGGTATTGCTGCTGAAATTTCAGTGTGAGTGGAGCAGGAGAGAAAGAAGCGAAGTGCTGCAGAAAAAAGGAGCACTAAATAATCCTTTACTTTTTTAGAACAGACTTTTCATATGCAGTTAAACGCATAGAAAATAATTGGCCATTAATTTAAAAGAAAGTGCAGACAGTGAAAATAGTTATCTTGTAATCCATTGTTCTCTTGATTTTTTTGTACATGTTTTGGAAATGTTGAAAAATTTCTCAATATCCCAGATCTGAAGAGGAATGTCAAAGTTTTTGGAACTACAAGTGGACTTTACAACCAAACATTTGTGCTCAAGTGTCTTGAGTTCACCTTTAGTGTAGTGTAATTCCCATGTACATTACTGTGTATCTCCTGATTCAGCATTTGACATGATTACTTCGAACCTCTACATTCTAGCTTTTTTTTCACCTGATAATATGTTTTGTAGAGATTGAAATTTTCTTTGTAACTTATATCTCTCTCATCCATGCTTTAGTTGCTCTTGTTTTATTGGCTTGTTAATAAATACTGTTTTGATGTCCAACACTATGGGTATGAGTATTAGTTAGACCATCATGATTACCATTTTGAATCCTGTTGCTACTCTGCTTCTGGCTCTCCTTTTATCTAAAGATAAGATTATTTTTCAATTCTTTCTGTTTACATTTGTCTTTTGTTTGTATTTGTGCATTATATGTGTGTGTTTGCACTTATCCCAATAAACTGTGAGTGACTATTTCCTATCATTTTACTTCCTGTTCCTTCAGCACAATGATGTGCAGCTTAAACAATGGATCTCAAATTATTTGAGGGCATGGATTTGTATTTTGTATCCCTTGTTGTAATTTAGACTTTTACTTTCACTCATTATGGGAACTTCATTTCTAATGATCTTACAAGAAAAATGTATAATTGCTGGAATTTGTGCAAATGCTATTTATTGTCAAAATCTGCCCTCTTGCTATGTGATGACTGTGATTTCAGAAGAAGGTTTGTGCAAATAAATCAGCTGATAACTTTTAACATTTTACATACTTTGTTGGTATTTTGAGAACTTCAAGATATTGTATGTTCAGCAGTTCAAGTTGACAGTAGAGTTAAACTTCATGTCAGACACATTTTATATATTATATATGAAAACACCAAATGCATTTTCAAAGATTGGAGGCAAGTTGTTGTTAAAATTATTGTTACATAAACACCAACTTCTGCGAGCACAGAATAAGTAAGATTTGAAAAATTGTGTTATTGTAAATAGTATTTTGAAAATAGCATTTATTTTCATATGTCCTTGCCACAATGTCATCAGTGTATATTATTTAAGATGCTTGTATATTTTTTCTGTATAAAATTTATGCCTTTTAGTTTTGTATGTATGTACATATTATATCAGATGTAATAGTGATCTACTGTGTAGATCAACGCTATAAGTTATGGTGCTTAAAAATTTCATGTAAAAATTTCACTTGTATATTACAGTCAAATTACAGATGGTCAGTAATGGATGTCTTGTTTTATTTGTCCCCCTCCACCCCCATCCCCCCCAATTTGTGGCTTGATTAACTAATTATACATTGATGCAACTACTCTGAGATTATTCTTGTATTTGATATCATTAGAGGTTGATAATGTCAGCCAGCGGTTTTCTCAATATGTATTTCCATTAACTGAATGTCGTATTGCTATATCATAACAATTTTATGTTACACTATGCCACCATCTTTCCCTTATATACTGTGTTATCAGTGGAATCTGGCACAAATTGAGCATCCACAGGATTTTAAGCCATTTTTCAGTTATTATGAAAAGGATAGATTGCTACTCACCATATAGAGGAGATGTTGAGTTGCAGACGAACACAATAAAGAGGCTGCTAAAAATGTGAACTTTCAGCCAAAAGGCCTTCTTCTAAAGTAGACACACACACACACACACACACACACACACACACACACACACGGCCCGCCCCAGTGGCTGGACAGTGGTTTTTTGTGTGTGTGTGTGTGTGTGTGTGTGTGTGTGTGTGTGTGTGTGTGGTGTCTACTTTAGAAGAAGGCCTTTTGGTCAAAAGCTCATATATTTAGTGACTCAACTTCTCATCTATATGGTGAGTAGCAATCTATCTTTTTCACAATATTGTCATTATTTTATCCTGGATTTTCCAGTGTTTCATTTATTCATCGAAAAATTCTTGTGATACAGTACAAATATTGTGCAGGAATGTTTGGCAGTGTTCCCCTTTAAATATATGTGTGTCCAGATTTAGATTTGTTGTTATCTGGAAGTTCTGAACCGTTGCACATGTAATTAAATTTTCTTCTTGGACCATGCCAGTGCAACTTGAAGGGTGTTGTTGCTTCTGCAGTTGCAGTTGTTTGTGCTGAAATATGAGAATCTCCAGACTGTTTCATACCAATAAATATGAAGTACCTTTTCACTCAGTAACTCCTTATGTCCTATCTCAAATATACGGTAAATTTTCTCCTTATTATCATTACATATCAGAGAACACTGTCTGTCCTGCCATGATGTCATTCAGTGTTGTCAAGGCATGTGCATTTATTCAGTGGTGTATCATGCTACTCACAGAGGTTATACAAAGCCCATGCAGATACCACAACTTGGGGTATGCTGCAATCTCTGTCCCATCTTAAAGACACAAAGTGTCCATCGGTGAACTCACCACATGCAAACAAGTGACTAAAAACCTGCAAAGAGTTTACCATTTCTAACCATAGTGTAGTGATCATGAATATTATTCATCAACTAAGTAGTTGTGGGGTTACAAATCACTCTGCTGGAGTTAGTCTATGTATTCCTTTGGTTAGCTGAATGATGCTGCAATAAATATGTGACATAAGTAAATAAATATTCAGTAACACACACATTTAAATTCGTATCCATTGTTTCTAATTATCTTGCAGCTTGTGTATATTATTGGATTGATTAATCATTCCAAACTGGAATCCAGAAAATATTAGTTCCTTTTGATGCTACCATTAAATTATTCTGCCCGGAAGTTACTTGAGCAGTGATGTAAAATAACCTCTTGTATAATCCATTCTTAAACTAAGTACGTGTGGCAAAATCATATAATATCTTAATTGTAAGCTATTTGTACATTGCTTCATTTCAGCAATACGTGTAGACTAAACCATTAAAAGGGCTGATTAGCTGTTTGTGCCTCTAGCTTAATCCTGAATACTTTAGTTAAGTTATGGTAAGAGACAAGCTTCACAGTTTATACTAACTCAGGCTAATCTTCAATCTAAGTGTGTCATTAAATAAATTCAAACTAGAACACCGAGCGAGGTGGCGCAGTGGTTAGACACTGGACTCGCATTCGGGAGGACGACGGTTCAATCCCGCGTCCGGCCATTCTGATTTAGGTTTTCCGTGATTTCCCTAAATCGCTCCAGGCAAATGCCGGGATGGTTCCTCTGAAAGGGCACGACCGACTTCCTTCCCCATCCTCCCCTAATTCGATGAGACCGATGACCATGCTGTCTGGTCTCTTTCCCCAACCAACCAAACTAGAACAAAATTCCTTTGCACAAACCTATAGCAATAATTGTTACCATCCAGCAGAAAATCATACAAACCCAAACCAGATTTTGTCATTTAATAAATTAAATATACACATGTTTATAAATATACTAAATTGAACTCCATATAATCGCCATCCATAATGTGTCATTGGTTGAACACAATCATTATTATCTACAGGATGATTTTTTTCCACGGTGTACCAATTCTAGGCATTAGTCAATGAGAGGATACAGAACAAAAAAGGTATAATTAACTTATTTCTGGAAATGCGTGGTTTCCAAGCTAAAGACCATTTATTCAATCATACAATGTCACAGAGACTGCTTTCTAATATGCGCTGCAATATGCAGTCAGTTACAGTATGTGTTGAAAATGGTTTCTGTGTGCCTCAACGCATGCATGTATGTGCCATGCCATGTTCTGTCTCTCATGTTCACGTTGGCCAGGCTGCATCC
Source organism: Schistocerca serialis cubense (assembly GCF_023864345.2). Lineage (NCBI taxonomy): Eukaryota > Metazoa > Arthropoda > Insecta > Orthoptera > Acrididae > Schistocerca > Schistocerca serialis. Next base: position 808,315,624 of record NC_064638.1, on the reverse strand, counting down.
AAACAGTGTCAAAAGCAGCATGAATATGCTGCTCCATTGTCTCCACATCTGGAATGAGCTCTATGTACACGATACTTTTGAGATGGCCCAATAACAAGAAATCGCACAGGTTGAGATCCGGAGAATGAACAGGCCATGCAACTGGACCCTGTTGTCTGATCCATCGACCAGGGAAAACATGATTGAGATGTGTCCGGACGTTAATGGCAAAGTGGACTGGAGTAACATTATGTAGCAGCCCCATAACCCTTCAAATCGTCAGTGGCACTTCTTACAGCAGGGGACGCAAAGTCACTCACAAGAAATGCCGATAGTTCTGGCCTGTTAGGCAACATGAAAGGAAGACTGGTCCCAAAATACAATAGTCCAATTATCCTGGCCCCCATATGGCTGCACCAATGCTGATGATTCGCTGTCACCAAACCATGGAGGTTCTGCATCCTATGCCACAGATGACTTACAAATGTTGAAGATACCACTCGATGTAAAGGTGCCTCATCTGTGAATAGGACGTGTGACACAAATCCCGGAATCATGGTTGCCTGGTGAATAAACCAGTGGCAAAAATGCTACCAGTGTGGATAGTCTGTTGCTAGTAAGCCCTCCATGCACTGTGAGTGATAAGGGTAGTAACAACGTTCCACACAGTAGTCTGGCTTACCCTGTATTGGCAGGCCTTCCACAGTGTTAATCATATTATCCTCCAAGTCTGGCGTCCAAACATTGCGATACATCTTTCATGATTTCCTGCTCCCTGAAATGATCCTTTCTCAGATAAATGGCAAAATCCTGTTGCATACATTGAATGCTGTGGTTGTTGTCGGCAGGGATAGGTCACCAGATACAATCTCGCTGCCTGCCACCCATTGCCATTTGCCTTTCTGTAATTAAACACTATGTTGGCAAGCTCCTGATTCAAATACAGAACAATTGTGTACAACACTGTATCACATCCACAAGAAGGCGAGTCACCAAGAGAAGTGAATCGGACACACTATTACCAATTAATATGGCAGGAGAAGGTGCTAGGGCATGACGTATGAGGAACGGTTCTATCCTCTAGGAGCAAACCATTCACACTGTAACTGTGGCTACAAGGTACACTGAGTATTAGACCACAGTCTCTGTAACAAAGTACGACTGAATAAATGGCACCTAACTTGGAAATCGTGCATTTCCGGGCATAAGTTCATTAGACCTTTTTTGTTGCATATCCTCTCATTGACCAATCCCTACAGTTTGTATATGGTGGGAAAAATTACCCTGTATAATGTTTGTATCTAAAACACTTTTCATCCCTTTTATACTTCGTCCCATAACTTTCTTAATTCTAAATATAAGAAAATTGGATTACTTTGTACAAGGTTTATTCCTTTAGGCCACAGCAACCTTGCATGTGGAGCTAAATTTTGAGCACTAACTTAAAAAAATATTTTTAAGTTAATATACTGCAATTCTGTAACCCCAGTAACTGTGATTCTTTGTCAGTATACAAAACTCAGACACTTGTCTCCTTATTAATCATTTCATAATCCCATACATCTATTAAACCATTATGATTGCAGCATGGGTGTCGGCAGAAATTTTTCCAGTGGGTCATTGCCATTTTTTATATAAATTAGCTGTTCAGCTTTTAGACATGTCATGTTATAAGAACTAAATTTTAGAAGTGACACATAAACTTATATCCCAGAGAATTGATGGTTATCCTCTCAGTTCATGAATAAAACTTGGTACTCCATATTCAAGGTGAGTACAAGACTTGTTTTTATTCTAAAGTAATTTAGCTATTAGTCACTCTTTAAGGTGACTATGAAAAATGTACAGGGGTTGGATAAAATATGGAAACACTGTGAAAAATACATGCCTGAACATAAATGCAGATGCTAGCCAATCCTGGAGATTGCACTGTTGTATTTCATCATGAATGGCACATTTGCAATGTCCTCAAAATGTTGCATGTATCAGTCCTGGTCAGAACAGTGTTCCATGTAGTTGTGAGTGCATAATGTTGAAGCTAAGTGACTTTGAATGTGGGCAAATTGTTATTGCACATATATAATGTGGATAAGTTGTAGTAATCCCATGTTGTGTTATAGGCATTTTGTAGATCAAAGAACATGGTGACCAAGTGGTGTTGGTGTGCAGTCATCATGACTGCAGATTCTAGGCACAGAGGAAAACCAGTGGTGGACTGGACTTCTTGGAAACCACATTAGGATTGAGAAAGAAGTTTTTCTGTATTCCAAGCACCAAAAAGGCCTCTCGTTAATGATACTTTCCAACAATTTACATAAGGAAGCTATTATATACATTGGTATATAATTATCTATGCTTTGTGCTTCTTTTCCCAGTTTCATGAGGGGTAGTATGACACTGCCCATCACTTGAAAGCCTCCTTGTTGCCACATTTGATTACAAATCTCTAGAATATTCTTTTTACTCTTATTTCTGAGGTACTGTAGCATATGACTGTGTATGTTGTTAGGGACAACGAAGTATCCCCACATAGACTTAGGCATTGTTGAGTCCCCTTTGCTAAAGCATGTATTATAAGTTTTTAGGTATTGGGAGCAGAAGGGTAAAATGTGACATTCTGCCAGATGTTAGTGATTTATAAAGGTAGGATGTTAATAACTACATGCAGACAGTGTGCTGCTGAAAGTTAGGCAATATTCTGGGAGTCAGTGCTAATGCCTCTATTAACACTGTTTCCCATGATGATAAACTGGCTGAGCTTAGCCCATACTTGAGAGGATAGTGGTGTGTGTGCCCTCAAATAACAGACCTGTTTCTCCTAATATTCCTCAATTTCTTTTAATTAAAAATCTTGCTTTTGCCTGAAATTGTCTAGATAAAATTAAGTTGTTCATCGACAAGTAGCATTGGAGCAGTCTTCTACATGTTCTAATGGCCTGTGCTATTTCTTCAGACTTGCATCAAGAAGGGCATGGAGAGAAGAGGATTCAATTCAATTTATTGCTCATAACACACAATTTTACATGCATATGCATTTTCAAATGAGTATAAAGTTTTTACAATTACAATTTTTTTTAGTTTACATTATTTCTTATTACATTGCAATTCATGATAAATTCAATTTTCATGATAAATTACAATTTATTTTAGTTTACATTATTTCTTATTACCTTGTAATTCATGATAAATTGAAGTTATAAGGGCATTTTTGGATAAGCCACTGCTTGACTCGCTTTTTAAAAGCATCCCCTGTCAATATCTTAACTTCATTTGGTATCAAGTTATCAAAAAAAGCTCCTCTAACATTGGGACTTTCCGCTGCTAATTTTAACCTTCTGTAAACCATATGAAAATCTTTTCCATGCCTTGTTTCATAATTGTGGATATCCATGTTTCTTTTTGTGATCTTCGGGTCTTCTTTCACTAGCATTATAGTTTCTAGTATATAGATGGCCTAAACTGAGAGTATTGTGTCTAATGAATAGTGGTTTTCAAGAAGTTCCTGGTTTTACTTTTGCTATGATTCTCAAGGCTTGCTTCTGCAGTATAAAAACTATTTTCATCTTAGTTTGGCATGTCCCACACCACAGTGCTATTCCATAAGACAAGAAAGGATACACTAATACATAATATACAGTCCTTAGGGTTTCAGAATTAAGATATGGTGGCAATCTTCTTAATACATATAGCCTGGATGTTATTTTTTACAGACGTAATCAGCTGCGGCTTCCATGAAAGTTGATCATCTATGCATAAACCCAAGAATTTACAGTCTGTACAGGTCGTTGGTAGAATTTCATCAATCACAGTATTTTGTCTGTTTGGACTACTTGGTTTAAAATGAATATTAGTTTTTTCTATGTTTACTTTTACGTTCTCTATTTCAAAGTGAGCACTTCCCTTTTCAATAAAGTTATGTATCTCTTTAACTAGGCTGGGCTCATTGTGTGCATAGCAGACACCAGATGTATCGTCTGCATAAATAGTGATCAATTGCTTATTGTCAAGAGAACTTGAGAAATCATTTACATAGCATATGAATAGGACTGGACCCAAAATGGAGCCCTGGGGAACACCACTTTCTCCTCTCCAGTATTTCTTCATTAGAGTACATAATCTCTGTGCACTGTTGCCTACCCTTTGAACATGTTTTTAGCAATTGCAAGAGTTTTCCAGTGACACCACTCTACAATTTTTGATAAGAGCACAACATGATGTACTCTATCAAAAGCCCTTGAAAGGTCCAGGATTACTCCTGCTGCTTGGGATTTTTCATTTATTTTGTTAGTATATGATTGTACTGCTGCTGACATGGTACTTTGAGCTCTTCTGAAACCATGTTGGAAATCACTTAATTTGTCAGCATTGTTGAAATGCTCCAAGATTCTTTTTAATATTATTTTCTCTATCAGTTTGCTGAAAATTGAGATTAGTGCAATGGGCCTGTCATTCTTTACATGCTTTATTTCCCCCTTTTTGTGTATTGATTTCACTGCAGACAGTTCCATCTTCTCAAGAAACACACAGCCTTAGAGAATACAGTTTATTAGATGAACTAGTGTTTTCATTAGTTCATGTTTGCATTTCTTCAATAGATATGGAGAAATTTCATCTAATCCTGCTGATTTTTTTGTTTCTGAGGTTATCAATAAGCTGCAGAATGTCATATGTGCTCACTGTGGGTAGTGTACTGCAGTTTTCTTTGCTACAGGACTCAAAGACTCAAATGAGTGCTGTATATCATGTTTTGTAGAGACATCATTTTCAACAGTATCTATGAAGTAATTATTAAAAATATTGCTGACTAGAAGAGGATCAGAGATATCTTCATTATTCACAGGTAATTGTACATTATTAATTTTAGTTTCTGTTTCATTGTTTCTGATTTTATTTACAACTGACCAGCAAGTCTTTGAAATGTTATCTGAACCCTCTATCTGTTGAATGATTCTTTCTGATTTTAATCTCCTGATTTCTTTGCAGTACTTGTATTTTTACTGCTTGTAGAGTTCTTTATATAACTCTGAGTTAGTTAATCTGCGTAAGCTATACACGTTTTCCATTTTTTTCTTTCAGATCTTTTGTTTTAAAATCCAATGGCACAGGTCTTGATTTTGAAGGTTGTTTTTTCTGGATACTCACTTTTTTTTGGTGGTATGGCTCTATTTAAATGCTCAGTCATAATTTGTATGAACATGTTCCATTTATTGTTGACCCCAATGGTAGTCATCACTGATTCCCATTGATTCCTGGCTTAAACTATGTCTTAGTGTAGCAGTGTTGTTTGTGGATAATATTCGCCTGTGCTCATACATTTTTCTTGGTTTGAATTAGGTACTACATTTTAGCACTAGTGTTTGGCGAGCTGAGAGGCAGCACAAAAATGTGTTTAAGATTCCAGTGTTCAATAAGCAATGTTCAGATTCAGAAAGTAGACAGTTTTGAATTCTGGGAATGATGACCATGCAGTTCTGCAGCCTGACACTTGTCGCTCTTCATTTTGGTGTGTATGGGGGTGCGGGGGGGGGGGGGGGGTGTATGTTAGTTGGTGTCCACTCAACCCTTGCCTCCCTGGCGAGCACCAAAAAAGGTAAAAGTTTCTCTATGTTGTTGCTTCTCCCTAAGATGGGAAGACTGGTTCATTTTGCACCTAGGTAGTCTATAAAAGGATGCAGGTGGTCTTGGTGTCACTGTATCAGATGAAAGATTAGATACAGTGATGTTTGCTACTTAAGTTGTCAACTGACACAATGATTCATTCATACTTCCTTCTGCCCTTAAAGTAGGTTCCAAGTGAGTGGCGCAATGGTTGACTTAATGGATTTGTGTTTCGGAGGACGACAGTTCAAATCTGCATCCAACCATCCTGAATCATGTTTTCTGAGATTTCCCTAAATTGATACAGTCAATTGCTGGGATGGTTTCTTTGAAAGCGTGTGGCCAATTTTCTTCCCAACCTTTGAAACAATTCAAGACTGAGCTGTCTCTAATGGTCATGTTGTTGACAGGACATTAAACCCTAATCTTCCATACTTCCTTCAAAATAGGATGTTCCACTGAATGTTTTATACTTGCCCCCTTTCTTGAGCAAAAGGCATGTCTGTGAACATGGAGAGCACTGACAGGACACATGGCACACTTGGAAGGTTGTTCACATGGCTTTTATTTGTGGAGTGCTCTTCTAAATTTTCACAAATAGGGTTAGTGGTGTGGAGGATGTGTATCCAAAATGAGAGACCCAAAAACTTTCATTGGTGGAGGAACATAAGGTTTAACATCACATCTGTAGACCATGGCTTTAAAATTTTTTGATATGTTCCTTCAAAAGGCAAGTATAAAAGGCACCCACATCCACCCAACTGTCCTTTGGACTTCTATAGGAGGAACACGCAAAATATATTGCTCTTGGTTCTACATTGACATGCAGGTTGTTGTTGTTCTGAAGTATTAGATCTGTGTGGAATATCACATCATCATTATTATTATTATTATTATTATTATTATTATTGGTAGTAGTAGTAGTAGTAGTAGTAGTAGTAGTAGTGGTATTAGTATTCATGTAGGGCCCAATAGGACCATACAAGTCACAATCCATCGATGCCACTTTTGATGGTTGGCCTTCCTTTGTGTCCAAATGGGTTTCATCCTTTCAGAATGAAGTCTCTGTCTTTTATCAGAACATGTTGTTCCAGTCCATTTTCTAATTTCCCTCTTACAAACTTTCCAATCAAATATCTTTTGTCTGAATGTTTTTCCATCTGTGACATCTGCCTGGCTTATACCGGCTACTTTAAGATCCTCCTTAATCAGAATGACCCATTTCATTGGCTCAGTTTTGGCCTTACTTCTGTTTTCGTAGGATTCTACTATTTGTTTTGCCAGTCTAGTGGGTGCCATTCTTTTAATGTGCCCATAAAATTTAAGTCTTTGTTTTCTCATGGCACCATGTATATCTGTGTATTCATGTATTTCCTGATTACTTCTCAGTTTCTGGCATCAGTAATTTTGAATCCTAATAATTTCCTAATAATCTTTCTTTCTTTCACATTTCTTCAATATCCCTCTTTTATTTAAAATTAAAGTTTCTGCTCCATAAAGACATTCAGGTTTGATTACAGTGCTGTAATGCCAGAATTTACTGATTTTAGAAATTGATTTTTTATTATAAATATTTTGTGTTAATCTCAATGCAATTGCCATTTTTTGGTAGCAATCTTCGTTTGCAGCTTTTTCCAGAATGTTTTCATATGTGACTTCCCACAAGTATTCTATGATATCTTTAATCATATTGAGGTTTGTATGTGGAGTACAGTGACTGGTACGTTTAGCCATTTATTAAAATCTGAGTTGATGTGATTGAGAATCATTTGACGTTTTCATCAATAGAGATGCATTTGTAGTCTTTTCTACTGCAACTAGTTCCAGACTTGTCTCTGATGTGTCACACAAAGAAGATTATTTTCTTTGTTGCAAAGGAATCTCCACCAATTCTAGACCATACAAGATATTGCATAAATTGTCTAGTTACATTTCTTCATATTTGTTCCTTATCTGTGGTCAGGCCAGAGATAGGAAATCCACAGGGTATTATAACTTTCAATGTTATAATTTTTTACCGAAATGGCCAGGTCAGTTAAGCCATTTGTTTGAGTGTAATCTGTTTCATTTGTAGTCAAACTTCTGATGCCAATGACACCAAGAGGGTCTTCCCATAGATGCCACCAGCTAAAGCAGTGGTTACCTGTAACAGTGGTCATTGCCTGGAGAAGTGATGCCCCAGGGAAGCTAAGATCCTTTTCCATAGCTTGCATAGGGGTACAACTCAGGTATCAGGAGTAGGATTCATGTGTTGTCAGAGGTTTATAACTTTTTCCCATCTTTGTAGTTTCGATGGTATCACATTGAATCTTGTTGCAGCTGCAGCCTGAATCCACATTTCTAAGTGATGTGTGGCATGTGATGTATTGTTCCATAGATATACTTGTAAACCTTTCTACATCCAGATTTCCAAAGAAACAAATGGAATTCAGAGTTTTCAATTCAATATTGCCAAGTTGTCACTTTTTCAAACATCATCTCCAATTGAACAGTTGGCACCACAATCCAATATAGGAGTACATCTAGCGATTACATGCATGTTCACAAAACTATACTGCTCACTCAGAAAACAGGGAAGGGCATTAACTGAATTCCACATCCACATGTGGAAATATACTTTCAAGTACTTGTAGCCTTTCTGTACTGGGTTAAGTAACTTCATTGATTACAAAGGATTACTAATTCCTGACTTCTGAAATGACTATCACTGTAAAACATAACCTCCACTCCAGAAGGGACGCAACTTTCATTTTACACCAGTGAGTGCCTTTGGCCAACTACCCATTTTGCAGGCCTCAAAACCACTGTACGAAATTGCTTTTAACATTTAATCCTTCAAGCAAACCAGCCACACTGACAGAATTGAAGGATTTCCAGTGAAAGATGAGACCAATTTTGGGTGTTTTACTTCTTTGGTTGTAATGAATTAATTAACTTCTGTCACTATTTTCTACAAGAAGTTTCGTCATTTCTAAGAAGTGGTTAACTTCTGTTCCACCATTGAGTGCAGGTACATGGTGTATGCAAATACTGAACTTAAACCTGACCAAGCATTTGTTACATAAATTCAAATTTCATTTTCTTGCTGTCACTGTTAACTGGCTCTTCCATGAGTTTTCATATGGTAAGGTACTCTGAGGTTCTCCTTGACACTCCATATGGCATTGGTAGTGTGGGGCGGCGGATAAGTTTGAAATAAATCTACTGTTGTATCCTTGTTTGAATGTTGTAACATTTCCCTGCCGATGCACCATATGTGGGGCGGCGGATAAGTTGTAAAAAAAATTAAAATCTGATTGCATATGTGGGGCGGCGGATAAGTTTGTATAAATTTAATCTAATTGCTGTATAATTGCTTGCATGTAGATCAGTTTCTGGCTTTTAGAATGTTGTTAATGCTGTCTTTCGCCATTCTCAACACTGGCTCTCTATTCACTTTTTAGCACCCAGAAAGTGATTTAACAAAACATGGAACCAGTAATTAGAGATCCTAGTGCCCACTTTAGCTGAGAATGTCATTATAGCTGCAGCTTATAGCTCTGAGGAATTAGGAGATTGTCCGGGATTTCTAATCAAAAACGGTTTTCCAAAATAGTTGAGTATATTCTGAAATTCACTGATAAAAACACAAGTATCCCTACAACCTAACTAACAGAGCAGTTCAGAGTCTAATGCGCTGATGCAACTATAAATGTCCGAATTAAATGTTAAAAAGAATGCTCGCCATAATTTGATGAAAATATTTCATCAAACGCCACGCTAAATAATTGGTAGAATGTCTGTCCCGCGACGGCACGTGAAAATACGACAATACGCAAACTGAATACCGATAATTAAAGTCAACCCAGAATTAACACTATACGGCATCCGAGGCTGTTTGTAACAGTTACACTGATGCGACGCGACTCCCGACACAGATGGCGTGTCATTCAGCGTCTGGAGAGAACTGGGGCCTTTCTTCCTCGCGCAGCGTGCTTATATATAAACCCGCGGTGCGGACGGTAAGGGAACGCCTGATCAAATCGGTTCTCTCGCCTAGCCGCTGGGCTAGTAACGCACCACTTCAAGTTACATAATAATTTATAGCTTCTTTGGCTGAAGGCCGATGAAGCTCTTAATTTAAACGTGCATTCAGCACGCAGGTAAGTATTGATAATAAAATTTTGACGTGGCTAAGTTAAATATTTTGGGCTAGAGAAATAATTAAATTACACTGCACGCAGTAGATGAGCTCTGAACTGGCCCTTTTGAGATCCGCTATCGCTATAATTTTATAGGTATTCAAAAGAAACTTTTCACATCTTCATAGTCATAGCGGACCTCCAACCTATTTAAATCTAAACATCCTAGCCTTATTTACTAGCCTACTTAATCTATCTTGCTTCCTTCAGTTTTGAGACAAAACCACAAAATCATGAATTTCCACTAAAATCTTAATATGTGAAATCCAAAGTACTGTTTTTATTAAATCATTATGAAAGATGAATCTAAATATAAATTTTGAAGTCTCTAGCTCTTTTCTGTTGCGCCAATGATTTTTCCAGAAAAACGTCCAAATTTCGAAAATGACTTAAGTTATCGAACTGATATTCAACACACATTAATTTAGTATTATTCCTGACATGCTAGAAAAGTTTTAGGTCATTTGCTTGATTTTTAAAGTATTGCGCAACATTTATGACGCCAGAGCTAGTTACAGCAGACTGGCTGGCACACAATGGAAACTGATGTGAATTTACTACAGCATGAGTAGGCTGCTTCCCTACATCACCCTCTACTTAAATTTTTTGTTTATGAATGTTAATGAATGAAAAAAAATTTAATTACAAAAAGGGAAGCAAGAGTACTGTTTAACTCCCTATGAAAATTCAAAATTGAAATATAAACCTGTAGAACATTAAAGAAAACTGATTACCTACATTAATTATTTAAGTTGTAGGCATGTTCACTTCCTTTTAACCAATGCCATTACTCAAAATTTTAAGCAAAGTCAATGAAATATTTTGGCATACATATTGCCTTAGACAAACAAACACATACAAATTGAAAAATTATGAAAATTTTAGATCCATTAAATACATTTTTACATACACATATTCAAAGAAAATAACATGATACATAAACAGATGATTATCTCTTAGCAGTCTTTTCTAAACCTGAAAGAAAAGTTCACAAATAATTTTTACACACGTGGTTGTAGCCGCTTTGGCTGGCGTCCTACACTTCCATTCACAAGGGTAGAGGAGGGGAAGATGCTATGGTGTGCATCCTTCACATTCTCTATAAATTACATGGGGGAAAGGGGAGGGGTCACTGTGAGTTGTGTCCAAGTCACTCCACGCTTTCACGCAGCTACCAGGCTGCCATTATCTGGTTTGTCCTGTAGAACAAACAAAAAGAGTGCCTCAGACTCTGTTCACTTAATATCTAAGGGTGGGTCACAATGAAATGGGGATATATACATTTTATCCTTCAATATTTTGCTGGAACAAAGTTAACAGAATCTTTTTAATTTTACTCTCACGGTTACTTGACTGTCATAAAATCGGTAAACAAATGGCTCCAAACGCCGTTAGTCATGTACTAGAGAAAATTTATGCTCCTAAGGCATCAATCATAAATCATATTTAATCTGAATTTATTATTTCTGGGCTGGAACACTGAACCAATGCTCGGTATATTCCTGATACATTTGTATTTTAAGCACTTAACTGACTCATCTTTGATTACCTTATTCTTAGAGATAGTATGAGTATGATTAGTGATTGTTTTCACAGCTTCTTTGTACATGTGAGTAACTTTTGGTAATAGTACAGTTGTGAGTGTTCAAAACACACTACGTTTAGTTGACTACTAAATCCACTTATTGGTCCTCTGCTGTTGTCAGTTCCACATCTGCAATTAGGTACTTACTTACTTTGAAGTGTACTTATGCTGAGCTAAAATAATGTTTCACGTCTGCCATTATGTACTTACTTACTTTGCTAGTGTATGAACTTAAGTAATACTCACTCCATTTAAATTTAAAGCATAGGAAAGCACATTTATCTCATATTCATAGTGTACTGCAGCTGATTAGTTTGCTCACGTGGCAATCCATTTCCACTCGATCGGACGCTAAAACCTCAGGTAGTCTCTCTCAGACCTACCACTAAAGTGCATCAAGTAATTATGGACGAGCGTAATGCTAAATTCCTTAAACCTATAGGACACCATGAGCTGCTCTGTCTCATCTAACATAAGGGTACCTATGGTCGCATTCACGCCTCCAACTCATAACCTCAATACGTGTAGGTGTATCCTGTCACACACTACACTAAAATAATGGCCAACTCCAACCTTATAAATACTTCAGGGACGTGTCCTTCACGTCTCAACCACAAACACTTGCTCAATTCTATTACACTGCTATTCCTTGCTACACAAGGTGAGTTTATCCTTACAACTTATCTGCATATTTTTCATAACACTAAGCAATCTCTTTTACTATTTCTTAGTTAGCTCTAATGCATACACTAGGTTTCACTACCACTTCAGATCCTGCTTGTACATGAATTCATATATCTTTTTAAATTACTGTTGGTGGACCATTTCCAATAAAACAACACTTTGTACTTACTACATTACCAGGGTACTATACATAATTGTTACTCAAATACATTTTATATCTTAATTACGTCATACTTCTCTATTGTTTGTCACTATTAGGTTTGTCACATTAGGTATTTTGTTTCACTAATCGGTGGATAGAATGGTTACATAACTCATGGCTTGTTAGCCATGACGGAAAATTTTATGTGTTGGAAGAAGATGTCGAAATTTTTGTGGATAGGAAAGATGAAGAATGAGTGAGACCTGAAAGGGAAAGAAGATCTCACACAGCTGGGACTGCACAGCTGCCACACTGTGTAGAGGTTACAGAACAACCTCCTCCCTACAGCATTCATTGGTTTAATGCTGTAAAGAAGAGTAAGAAAATTTAGGTGGATAGAAAAGATGAAGAGTGAGTGAGACCTGAAAAGGGAAAGAAGATCTCACACAGCTGGGACTGCACAGCTGCCACACTGTGTAGAGCTTACAGAACAACCTCCTCCCTACAGCATTCATTGGTTTAATGCTGTAAAGAAGAGTTAGAAATTTTTAGGTGGATAGAAAAGATGAAGAGTGAGTGAGACCTGAAAAGGAAAGAAGATCTTACACAGCTGGGACTGCACAGCTGCCACACTGTGTAGAGGTTACAGAACAACCTCCTCCCTACAGCATTCATTGGTTTAATGCTGTAAAGAAGAGTTAGAAATTTTAGGTGGATAGAAAAGATGAAGAGTGAGTGAGACCTGAAAAGGAAAGAAGATCTCACACAGCTGGGACTGCACAGCTGCCACACTGTGTAGAGGTTACAGAACAACCTCCTCCCTACAGCATTCATTCATAACCTTTGACCACGCCACGTCGATCTGAAAATACTTTATGATGCCTTTTTAGAACCTGTCTCAGTTCTTCCTTTTGATTGTCTGAAATCTTATAGATTTCCTGCAATTTAGCTTTTATTTTGTCTAAAATAATTGCTTCTCCTTCTTCTGCTGTGTTCAGCTTACTTGTACTAAGACTAACACCTTCATCCCAATACCTCCTATTTTTCAGAACTCGTATAGGCAGCTCCCAAGTTTCATGATCAGTTACTACATGTTTATCACTAAAAGGTACTATAATTACTCTAGTTATTGGCAAGACCATTTTTAACTGGCTTCTTTCAAAGTCAACAACACTCTGATATTTTGACAAGAAATCTATGCCAATTAAAACCTCAATACTGAGATTGTTTACAATTAAACATGGATGATCAATTAAATTACCATTAATGTTAAAGGGCAGCAAAGCTTCTTGCTTTACCGTTTTTGAAACCTTGCCAGTAGCACCAATTATTCTTAGTCCTGATACCCTCATTACTGTAAGCTTGTCTTTACCAAGTAATGCATCAAAGAAGGACTGCGATATTGCACTCACCTCACTTCCACTGTCTAAGAGACAACGTACATTGATACCCAACATATTCACTATTATTATAGGGTGGCTTATTCTAGGTTGTACAGGTGGTTCCTCAAATTCATCTAGTAGTTCCTTTTGGATTTGTCTCCAACTAAAGTGATCGACATCTGTCTTCATTACATTTAGGTCACAGTGTGTAGGGGTTTCCTGAATTACATTTTCAGCTGCCTTTTCCCGTCGGTCTACTAATTTTAAATCGAAACACCGCACGACTTCATTACATTTAGTTTGCTGAACACGACCCAAATTACTGTAGTCTGAGCGATTCTGTGCCTCCAGACCGGGTATAACATTAGTTACAGCTAAACCACTTTCACCATTATCGTCGGTTTCCTTCTCAAGTGACAACTGGTCACAGCTACTGGGTTCATTGACCCTCAACAGCCTACCCTCTACATTCTTACTTATCTCCTGTCCTAAATCTATTAGTACATTATCAATATCCTGCACAGGCACTTTAGATAAGAGCACATCATTCTCATCGTAAATATAAGCATGAATGTCTTCTGCTTCTTCACCTGACAATTCAGTATTTTGTAGCTCCTCCCTATCATTACACAGCTGCGCCTTCTCTTTCTCTTCCCACTTAGAAAGCGTCTCTAACACGGTATCTATCAAATACTGTGAGTGATCTAATATTTCTGTTGCATCCTTAGGTGCTACCGACACTTCATCCACCTGTTCAGTTTGAGTATTCTGATCTGTCTTACCAATTCCCGTAACTACTGGCTTAGGAAAAGTAACCGCCTGGTGAGCGCCAGTGTCCTCATAGACGGGAACTAGTTTTCCTGCCTCGGCCTACTGCTGTTTCCTTTATTTTCATTATAGTTAACTGGCACAGCATTACTTTCCGTACTGTAGTTTACATGCATATTTCTGTTTGGAACAAAATTATTATCCCTTGGATGCCATTGTTGGTTCTGATAATTATTTCCCCAATTCCTACCTCTCTTAGGATGGCGAACACCTACTGTTCTGATGTTTACATTGCCATTTTGCTCGTTCCTAAAATTACTATTATTGTTATTGGCATTTCGGTTATTACGTGCTTGCTCCTCATTGGCAGCAACACGTTCTACACGTTCCAAATACTCAATGAAACGATCCAGATTGTCTCTAGGGGCTGATATAATTCTAGTTTGCCAATACCATGGCAGTTTGGCTTCAAGACCTAGTATAATCATTTCAGGTTTCAGCTTTTCCGCCAAATGTGACAAACGTGAAATCCATGACCTAGCAAACTCTTTAATTGATTCCTTGCCTGCATTGAAGCGTTTTCCACTCCAAAATTCTCTCAACACTTCATTTTGCTTATTGCTAGACCAATACTCATTAATGAAAGCTGTCTTAAACTCTGCTAATGTTTTACACTTTAACATAACATCAGCTGACCAACGCATGGCGTCACCTGCTAAATGGCTTCTAATAAACGAGATTTTCTCTCGTTCAGACTAAGTTGGTGGAATTACATCTTCAAAATCGTTCCAGAAATCTAGCGGGTGGATATTTTTATCTGGATCGAACCGCAAGAACTGCCGACACCCGATAAAAGCGGCGTTTGCAGCTACCACTTGTATATTACCATTACCAGAAGTTACTGAAGCTACTTTACTCTCAATGTTAGCAATGTTAGTACTAATATTTTCTACTTTCATTTCAACATTTTCTACTCTTTGTACAATATGAGTAGCGTCAATTTTGATTGCTTCTACTTCTGCTTGATATATGTTTACTTTTATATTAACATCTTTAAATCTATCTGAGCACAGTTCAGATTCCGCCTCGATCTTTTCTGTTAACTTGTGCTCCAGCTTCGCATCTTCCATTTGGAAGTCTTTGCGAACCTCAGCAACTTCGGATTTAACTGTTTTATACATTTCAGAAAACTGTTGAGCAACCTTTTTCTTAATATCCTCATGATTGTAATCAATTTTACAATCCAAACTGTCTAGATCCTCTTTCAACTTATTGCAACCAGCCTTGAAGGTATCGTCCATTACCTCCAATCGTTTATTAAAATTGGTTTGGCTGGCCACAATTCTGTTATTTACCTCAATTATATTAGATTTTAATTCAGCATTCATTCTAGCATTACTGGCTGACATTTCAGCATTACTGCTTTTGACCTCCGTTATTTCAGACTTTAATTCAGCATTATTGGATTCTGATTTATTGTCTATTGCCTCAAACCGCATATTAAAATTTGTTTGACTGGCAGCTATTGCTTGTAATATAACATTTAGATCAACAGCCCCAGCATCTTTGGGTTGCTCACTGGCTGGCTTTTTATCACACTCAGGTGACAAAAAACTAGCTCCAATACCAGAATCATCAAAATTAAATGAAACTTCTGATTGATTAGTCATATCTAACTTCTCCTTCTTAAACTCTACCATCTCTGATGACTGTTTCATTTTTAATTCATCAGAGAAACTATCATCCAATAAATTTACAATTTCTACTTTCTGCTTTACTACAGGGGTCTCTATTATTGAATCATTGCCCCTTCGCTGACTACTGTCAGGAGACAATACTTCATTTTTCACTTTAACATTACTACTTTCATGCATGTTTATACTTGAAACGTTGTCTGAATTTACGGTTCCCTCAACAGACATAGGTTCTAATTTAAGTTTAAACTCAGTTTCTTTTGGCGGTTCCATCGCCGACAGTCTTTTAGTGCAGGTTAGTAAAATTTTTAACAGCTTTTCACTTAACTTAGTTCCTTCTGCACGACGTATGGCGTTGCCGGCGCGGCGTACCAGGATTCCTGATGCGACGTGGCACGTTGAACTGCAGACGGCTCTCCGACGGCTGTTGTGTGTTTGCGTGGCCCGCAATTACAGGCTCTGCGCCGGCTGCTCCAGCGGACGACTGCGGTGCGGCGAGACTGGCTTCTCGCGATGCCGGCAGCACCGCTAGACTCAGTGCCAGCTCCGTCAATCCAGATGTGTTGTTAATCCAATTGCGTCGTCCACATGCACACGTAACACATTCACTGTTCTATACTCAGCTGCGTGTCGCATTTCACTCGCGAATCCGAATAGTTAAAAATCACTTTCACTTAGTTGATTTCCCGGCCGATGCACCATATGTGGGGCGGCGGATAAGTTTGAAATAAATCTACTGTTGTATCCTTGTTTGAATGTTGTAACATTTCCCGGCCGATGCACCATATGTGGGGCGGCGGATAAGTTGTAAAAAAAATTAAAATCTGATTGCATATGTGGGGCGGCGGATAAGTTTGTATAAATTTAATCTAATTGCTGTATAATTGCTTGCATGTAGATCAGTTTCTGGCTTTTAGAATGTTGTTAATGCTGTCTTTCGCCGTTCTCAACACTGGCTCTCTATTCACTTTTTAGCACCCAGAAAGTGATTTAACAAAACATGGAACCAGTAATTAGAGATCCTAGTGCCCACTTTAGCTGAGAATGTCATTATAGCTGCAGCTTATAGCTCTGAGGAATTAGGAGATTGTCCGGGATTTCTAATCAAAAACGGTTTTCCAAAATAGTTGCGTATATTCTGAAATTCACTGATAAAAACACAAGTATCCCTACAACCTAACTAACAGAGCAGTTCAGAGTCTAATGCGCTGATGCAACTATAAATGTCCGAATTAAATGTTAAAAAGAATGCTTGCCATAATTTGATGAAAATATTTCATCAAACGCCACGCTAAATAATTGGTAGAATGTCTGTCCCGCGACGGCACGTGAAAATACGACAATACGCAAACTGAATACCGATAATTAAAGTCAACCCAGAATTAACACTATACGGCATCCGAGGCTGTTTGTAACAGTTACACTGATGCGACGCGACTCCCGACACAGATGGCGTGTCATTCAGCGTCTGGAGAGAACTGGGGCCTTTCTTCCTCGCGCAGCGTCCTTATATATAAACCCGCGGTGCGGACGGTAAGGGAACGCCTGATCAAATCGGTTCTCTCGCCTAGCCGCTGGGTTAGTAACGCACCACTTCAAGTTACATAATAATTTATAGCTTCTTTGGCTGATGGCCGATGAAGCTCTTAATTTAAACGTGCATTCAGCACGCAGGTAAGTATTGATAATAAAATTTTGACATGGCTAAGTTAAATATTTTGGGCTAGAGAAATAATTAAATTACACTGCACGCAGTAGATGAGCTCTGAACTGGCCCTTTTGAGATCCGCTATCGCTATAATTTTATAGGTATTCAAAAGAAACTTTTCACATCTTCATAGTCATAGTGGACCTCCAACCTATTTAAATCTAAACATCCTAGCCTTATTTACTAGCCTACTTAATCTATCTTGCTTCCTTCAGTTTTGAGACGAAAACCACAAAATCATGAATTTCCACTAAAATCTTAATATGTGAAATCCAAAGTACTGTTTTTATTAAATCATTATGAAAGATGAATCTAAATATAAATTTTGAAGTCTCTAGCTCTTTTCTGTTGCGCCAATGATTTTTCCAGAAAAACGTCCAAATTTTGAAAATGACTTAAGTTATCGAACTGATATTCAACACACATTAATTTAGTATTATTCCTGACATGCTAGAAAAGTTTTAGGTCATTTGCTTGATTTTTAAAGTATTGCGCAACATTTATGACGTCAGAGCTAGTTACAGCAGACTGGCTGGCACACAATGGAAACTGATGTGAATTTACTACAGCGTGTTGTAGGGATGTCTGCTGACAAATTCCATCTGCCACATGCTGCTCAAGGAGTTCCTCAAAAAATAATAAAACACAAAACAAATATTTGAATATATACAAAATATCATCTACATATAAATAACAACTTTTTGTCTCATATTACTCAGTAATAAAATTATGACAGAACTAACTGTATACACACTTGCTCATTTGTAGATGATGAGAGTACAGAAAATGTTGCACCTCTAGTACTTAAACATCTTTGGGCAGACCAACACCCCCATGCCCTGGGAACTGGCACTAGCACACAAAATAGCAAGCAGGACTAGCACACCAGGACAGGAAATGATATGTCACAAGGATAGACAACAATGCCTCCATGTCAGAATGGCTATCATATTGGATTTTTAGTGACTGCTAGCCGACATGATTAAGGTGTGGATAATGTCATCATGTATTGTGGATTACGTGAGGACCAGATAAGATGTCCTTCCCCAGATAGCCCTTACTGCTGTAAAATTTAGAAAATGAGGGGGAATAATAAATGAGCCAGAATTTGTGGTGATTTTGCAGAGGATTAAACCAAAAGAAATTACTAATCATAGGTTTGTCATGAATTTGAAAAACTGCCTAAGTTGGGCCCCTTTTTATTTACCTCTGATAACAGGCAGGATTAACTGTGAGCATGTTTTAATGCCATTGTAGTAGGGGAATGTATACAGGACAGTAGACTTTAGGCGTGGAAATGGTAATAGTACCACAAGGGCCTGGGGCTCTGTGGTCACCAAAACTTATTAAACACCTACTCGCAAAAGAGATATGAGTCCTCTGGGTGAGAGGGCATGGGGAGCAGGTTTTAATGGTCAGAGATGGTGAATGCAGCAGATAAAGAAATGTTGCAATGGCATGCTTGCTTCATGTGTGCTCATAAAAACATCTTCACTTGGAACTAGATATCAGTCATCACTAAAAAGCTACATGTCAGGAAGGATTTTAATCAGTGAGTAGTGCATTATCTAACCTAGGTACAGAGACCAAGCTAACTAATGTAGCGGTATTTGGAAAGTACAAGGTTCATATCTTCATGTGGTCATCCTGATATACATTTTCCAAAATTACTGACAGTATCATATTTTAACCTTTGTTGTCCTGTCATCCTCAGTTGTGTCTGATATTACATCAGCCATTTTATTTTATTATTGCTTTGTCAAGGCAATAATATTGCCAGGATCAGGATTAATCTTTTAAAAGGGTATCACCAAAAACAGAAGCTCAGTATTTGGAGTTTGCTGATGGATGATTGACTTATTTATTTCTGACAGTTTAAATTAATTTTTAGCAACCAAATGGTAACATAATGGACCTGTGCCATGACGACCCACTGACAAGCTGATGTTCATACATCTTGATTGTTTTAACTGCAACACATACATTGTTACAACAAATTAATATATCAAACATTAGTCACCAGAAGACAGCTCATGCAACCACAGGGTGTATACATGACCAAGAAAAACAAATCCCGCATTTCCTGCTTAAAAATACACTTTCTCCCAGGTGAAAATACACTTTTTCCTTGGAACTGTAAAACATCCTTTGAATGGTTATGGTTTTACACACCAGCGTAGAATTTCCTGCCCTTTACAAAACGAAACTCAGTAAAAAAAAAAAATAATAATAATAATAATAATAAAAGTAAAAAAAAGAAAAAAGTAAACAGAAGAAGATATGTCTTGGAAAGATCTTTAATGAGCAGCAACGTGTACATTGAATATTTTCGTATTACGAAAGTATAAATTCGAATTCCACCAAACACCGCATGTTACTTTCCGAAGCGTTGGAATCGAGATTGCGGTGCACTTTTGTAAGCCAGTCCTAGATCATTCACGTGATACGCCAGCCGATGACAGCGGATATTCAGAACAAAGGACATGTGATGTAGTCAGCCAATAGCAATATCACTGTTACGTAGTGCGTACACACAAGTAATATGAAATGTTAATAGTTTAAATTAATATACATAGTGTTGCTACAAGAAAAGCAAAGCTTTCACATATTACATTGGTCTCAAAGATTAATAAAGTGCAAGAGAAGTTAAGCTTTCACACATAATGTTGACCTTTTTTGCGCGTGTTACACTTTAAGATACAGCATACAAATGTGCCAGTAAAAATTTTAATAATGACATAAATGTCTGATCTGGTCTCAAAATTTTTCTTAATGGTCATCCTCAAAGAGTTAAATTTTAAATGAGAGTCAAACGCTCTGTGATTTAAAAAATTCATTGTACATTCTCAAACATATTTATCTTGCATTCAAAGAGTATTTTGATACATATTATGAGCAATATCGTACATAAACTGCAGAAAATGCAAGGAATATGTATGTAACTTTTACATGTATTCGATCCACTTTTCCGCATTTGCTACAGCTGCAACTGGGTTAGTCTGTCACCGCATTCGCG
Organism: Schistocerca serialis cubense; assembly: GCF_023864345.2. NCBI lineage: Eukaryota > Metazoa > Arthropoda > Insecta > Orthoptera > Acrididae > Schistocerca > Schistocerca serialis. The sequence goes on along the minus strand of NC_064638.1, from coordinate 808,294,887 downwards.
ATTGTTAACATTCGAACCAGGTTTTTACATTTCATTCCCATAAGCTAAGCTCCATTCAATGATTTGGACTATTTGATGTTCCAAAATGACAGCTGTGTGCAGATCTACATTTAATGGCTTTTTAAAGAGCAGTTGAGCGACGTCGCTAATGTCAATAGAGCGCATTACAGTTCTCGTCACCAGGAGGCACTGCTACACACGTTCTGTCTTCCTGATGACATCATGAGCCTCAACCAATCAGCAGACCCAATTGACGCAAGTTTGCGCAGCTAGCCAGCTACGATGATGCAGGAAGCCTGTATGTTCGTACGTGTAAAACATTACAAGATCTTACATTATGTCGTAAGAGAAACAAGACATTAGATGACACTTCACGAGCGTCCGAATTTCGTTAACCATACTACAATTCATAATTCGGCTTTAAGCGCACATTCGTGTATCCAGATTCAGATGTAAATCTTCTTGGAGTACCAGTGCTGTATTATCTTATGTTTGGCTCTTTATTATGGCATAATGCCACACGTGCTAGAAGATGAAAACATGCACTTTTGATATGCAGCGAACAGTGGAAGGTAGCTAACAGTGTGGCCTTAAACTTTGTTTCAAATAAATTGACTGCCTCAGTGGAAAAGTTTAACAAAAGTAAAATTACTGTAGCAAACCGACAGAAATAACTTCATTGTTCTGCAAGGTGATGAATGTTGTCTGTCAGAATGGTTGAAATAAAATCTGAAACTAACAACATATTTTAGCCTTCCGTAATTATGTGAATGTATTTTAATTCACTTGATAGCTCCCAGCCACAGAAATCCATTTTGTTTTCATTTGACGTGAGAGCAATAAACGAAGAGGAAACACCGAAATCACTAAACGTAAACAGGGGCACGCGGAGACTATCCACCTTCCCACGACAACTCTAGACTGCTGTGTGCATCAGCCCCGGATCAACGATATTTCCGAACCGCGGCAATAATAGATAGCCGATGACTGCGAATATTTAGAGCATAGCACGCGTGAAGTAGTCAGCCAATAGCAACATCACTGTTAAGTAGCGGTAACATACAAGTTAATGGCTTAAATTAATATACACAGTGTTTCTACAAGAAAAGAAAAGCTTTGACATATGAGGTTTGTCCAGAAAATACGTATAAAAGTTGAATAATGTCTTTATGTTACAGGTTGCAGTCACCGCCAGGTGGGACTACTGCTGTAATCAATGCCATCAACGCTCAGTTCGAATCAGAGCACTCTGCGTGAAGATGGGAGTGTGCGGCAGCTTGTTGACAGTTACCTTTTTTCACCTGCCTCTGATTGAGGAACAACGCGTTAACATCAAGTTTCTTGCAAAGCTAGGCAAGAATGGCCGTGAGATTTTTAAGTGTTTGAAACAGGTTTACGGAGACAATTCTCTGAAGGAACCAACCGTGAACAAGTGGTTAAAAAGCTTCCGGGATGGCCGAGAAGAAGTGAACGATGACCCTCGCCCAGGACGCCCGTCGACATCGAGTTCCGATGCAAATGTTGAACGAATTCGGGCTTGTGTTCTTAAAGACCGTAGATTGACAGTCAGAATGATTGCTGACGAGCTGTCAATCCCCAAAACAATCGTTCAAGAAATCCTGACACAAAAACTTTAAATGAAGAAATTGTGTGAGAAAATCGTACCGAAGCTCTTGACGCCAGAACAGAAAGCAAAGAGGGTTGAGTGCTGTGAGCATTGGTTGGAAGCAGAAGAACGAGGGGACTTTCTCAACCGAGCCATCACTGGAGACGAGTCCTGGTTTTACGAATTCGATGTGGAGCTCTAATCTCGAAGCAAGGAGTGGAAACTACCAGGAGAACCGAGAACAAAAAAGTCGCGAAAATCAAGGTCCAATGTGAAGACAATGTTGCTTGTTTTCTTTGATTCTAGGGGCATTGTTCACAAGGAATTTGTCCCTCCCGGCCAGAGAGTGAACGGAAATTCTCTAGGCCATGTAATGAAGCACTGCAGTGTACCGCAACTACTCTAAGACTCACGCATGCTGTTTTTCCCCATTCCTTTAACTGTCTCGTGTTGCGAGGCCAGTCCCGTTTGGCGCTGTAGACACGCTGACTTTATACCATGTGACGTCCAGCTTCCTGTGCATGACTGGGAGACCTCTAGTATATGTTCCCGCATTTTCATTCACTCTCACAGAGCTGTTAAGATTTTATGTTACTTTATTTAGCTCGTCCTTAAATGTGTTATGCTCGATAGTCTTAACTATCGAAAATTGTCAAAAATACACGTTTAAGGTGAATTCACACTTTCCAGAACGTCACTGCCATGTTTTTAAATGTCGATGGTGAGAGGAACTCCTGAGCATTCACACTACACGGTACTTGAACGTCGAAAGAAAGTCGTGACGTTACAGCTGGTTAATAAAGTATTCACCAAAGTCGCTATTTCGTATTTCATGGTAGATTGTCATGAAATGCAACATTTAGTTTAAAGCAGTTTGCAATTATTGCTGTTGCACTTAATGACGAGGTACAGAGAGCAAAAAGAGTCTGGGTTAGCAAGATATTAAAAAATCGACAGTTCAGGAGAGTTCCACACTCTGTACGAGGAGCTGCAAGAGAAGGGGTTATCGTACTATAAATATGTGTGAATGTCTAAACAATAGTTTTTTTACCTGATAAGCAAGCTACAAATAAAAATTACTAAGAGAAATTCAATATTTAGGCGTTCAATATCACCTCAACAGATGCTGATGGTTTGCCTACGGTATGTATAGATGGCCCGTTTTAGTGTACTTGAACTATGTTTACATATATTTCGGCTACCTGCTGTTCGTCGTTAACTTATCACGGGTCTTATTTTAAACTTCTGCATGCCGCATCAGCTTTACTCCTGATTTTTCTTTCGCTATTCCACTGGAAAAAGCGCATTGTTTATTTTGCAACGTATTATTTCAGTGTACAAAATAAAATACTTTAACTTAGTATTGTCTACCAATACATATTAAGACCTTTTCGCAATAGCAGACAGTGGTGAATACTTTCGTACTAGTTAGTGAAGTTTGCTACACTATGGCCAATTGAAACATTCTCCCTGAGAAACCTTGACGTGACGTGGCGTGTCGATGGCGTTCCGTTGACGGTGTGTGAATGCCACCATTTGAACGACAGAGGAGAATCATTTGACGTGACAAGCGTGACGGGGAAGTTCTGTCAAATATGAATTCACCTTTATTCACTTAGATATACATTGATGGTTAGGGTGAACGATTTCTGTCCAGAAGTACAGCGGCTGAAAATTCTCATAAAATATACCTTTCTTTTCACGTAAGTACACAATGAAATTAGAGAACGATGGCGTTGGAACAAGGATAGGCCTACTTTTGGCAAAAGTTTTTAAAACGCACATATTAAGTTTACAATTGATAATACAGAATGAATTTTGTGTGGCACTTCAAAATGTTCGAAAATATACAATATATCACGATGCACCTAATTCCTCACACAATCAACGAAAGACTGTGCGGAAACAATACTAACAGTAATCGAGAACTGCGAATCGGGCTGCCTGGTGCACATAGTCTTACACAAAGCAAAATTAACACAGCTTATTAAATGTAAATAAATGTGTGAAATATACATCTTTTTATTTAGGTGAATTTGTTACACGTTCTGCACTAATACGCCAAAGATGAACTTCGCATTGTCAGTTTATCATAGTCGAAATTGCAAGAATTGTGGAGCACCAAAAAGCACATTTTTCCGTTTGGGGCGGCTATCAACACGTGTTAACAGAGCGATTTCTTAGTCGACTGATCACAGGATTGTTTTATTATGGCAATGGTGTGCAGAGAAGTATGCTCATGGACTCGATTTAAAAATTCGACCGATAGTAAATTCTGTATCAAGGTAAGCAAACAATTTTGCATGTCCATTTGCGCATAGTCAGTCAGTTGAAGCATATTTTGTGGAATCAACGCAAGAGAGTATTGATGAACTAACTCTGCCAAATCATATTTCAAGTAAATAAATATCAAACTTTCTAAACTGAATAATATGTTTTTTCATGTATCATATGTATTTACATTATGGTAACGAAAATCTTTTCAGTACTTAAGGTACTGTTCAAAATGGTTCAAATGGCTCTGAGCACTATATGACTTAACTTGTGAGGTCATCAGTCGGCTAGAACTTAGAACTAATTAAACCTAACTAACCTAAGGACATCACACACATCCATGCCTGAGGCAGGATTCGAACCTGCGACCGTAGCGGTCTCGCGGTTCCAGACTGTAGCGCCTAGAACCGCTCGGCCACTCCAGCTGGCTAAGGTACTGTCATGACACCATTCTAATACATGTCATGAGGTAAAATAATTTCAAGTAACATATCAAAACTGTTGTCCGACATTCTAGTGTAGTTACAAAATTGTGACGGGTATGATCTAAATTATTCATAGGTACTGATTTCTGGATTTAACCAATATCTTCTTCCCTGCTTCTACAGCTGAATTTTATTAGTAGGTGGCAAACACTTCATGAATTCATGTTAATATTACCTGATCCATTAATCGTTCATGCACGCAGACAGGCCTCATCTTATTTACAAATGCTCATTTGTGTGCTGATATGCGTTATAGGCCGAGTAGTCATCCGACAGAAAAATTGTTCATATGCGCAAAGCCTGAAAAAGCAAACTTACCGGTATTTCATTCAGTACCTATGAGACCGAAAAGGAACCATGGCTATCTTTGGTTTCTCTGACTGGCGTCCCGGTATGAGGCAAGAGTGCTGCACTGATTTGCTCGGTTTACCACTACTTCGGGGGACGAAAATGGAGGAAAAGAAGGGACCCGTGCCGCGGTTACAGAGATGGTGTTGACAGAACAAGACTCCAGCGACACCAAAACACGGGAAGTTCACAGAAGTTACCACACCCAGTTGAAGGCATTGCGGGTTTTATCTTTTAAGACGAAATTTTTGGCGGGCAGAAAGATCTGTGTTTGTTATTATTTTCCACAGAAGAGAAATGCAACTCTGGTGTTAAAAGTGGGAAACACAGACCGACAGCAGCGCCTCAAGTGGTAAGGATATGAACTAAAATATGAAAACATTGCGGTTTGCATCCCCCCCCCCCCCCCCCCCCTAGTTTACTTACGTTGTAGGTTTTTATTTTTATTCTATTACCTTATTTTTCTGGGCGTGGTATGTAATTATTTTGGCTGGCATCATAATAAAATAATTGAAACACAGCTGTAGCACACTGTACTACAGCAGAGAGGAACATATTCAGTAATATTTCCAGTCTATTTTTGACGTTTGCATCTGACAGACAAGAAAACATGATAGTAGTAGCGACTGTCAGGCGCAAATGTCAAAAATAGACTTTTAAATTGGCATGCTTATATTGTTATCTATCAACATGTAAAAGCTCCAGCATGTTTTATGGTTCATAAGAACTAGATGCAACACTTGAAACTGAGAGTAAGTCGAAACAAGTTTGTAGTGTAAATAATTGAAGCAAAAGAAAAATAACATTGTAGCAGCTAAACCGGACTACAAATATTCCTGAATAATGTCAAAATTTTAATGTCATACAAGCTGCCGGATCAATGGAGGAAAAAAAAAGCCTATTATTAAGAGAATAAGCAGCAGTTAAAGAGGTTCAATTAAGAAATATTTATCACAGTATTAATTAATGAAGAATTCTAAAATTTGTTACAACTATGTTTCAGGACTATAAGTTCTGAGTAACTGCCCAGCAAACTTGCACTACTGACTATTAATTTCTTAAAAAGATTCCTACATCTTACTACTGTAACTGCTTCAACACAAAAAATAAAACATCAGTATCAAGTACCAAAAGCAGGAAAGATGGATAAAAACAGTAAAATGAAAACAAAACTTACTTTTTATTTCTCAAGCACACAAGTTATAAAGCTTTAAACCGTTTACTGAATTTCCCTTTAACAATATCAAGTCTTTTATTACTGATGGTGTGTTTCCAATCTTTTACATACTTGTAAAGCAATAGAGGTACACATTGTCTTAAAATATACTGTCCAGAAAAATGGGCCTTGCAAAATGTTAGCCAGCCAGAGAGGCCGAGCGTTTCTAGGCGCTACAGTCTGGAACCGCGTGACCGCTACGGTCGCAGGTTCGAATCCTCCCTTGGGCATGGATGTGTGTGCTGTCCTTAGGTTTGTTAGGTTTAAGTAGTTCTAAGTTCTAGGGGACTGATGACCTCAGAAGTTAAGCCACATAGTGCTCAGAGCTATTTGAACCATTTTTTTTTTTTTTTTTCAAAATGTTATTTCCTCTGGAAACTTACACAGTGAATAGAATGTATTATCCAATTGTTCCTGGTGTTCACATTTATCTAAGAATGCATACAACTGACTATGAACATTTGCTACAAAAGACATTGTGCTGTCACTAGCATACAATAATTTTGGGTTTAAAGCATCATATTCTTTGAAACTTGTAAATAAATTATGCTCTGTGGGTGTTGGTGAGAACAGTTGTATTACAGTCACTACAGTTGGTTTCAGGTGTTACACCCATCTTTCGTAGAATGTAACCAGCTGCATGTGCTAGTGCTTGTCTGTCATTTCTTACATTAGCCCCACTACTACCAGCAGCAGCTTCATTATCAGCAAGGACACAATATAAAGCACTTTGATACATAATGGAATGGTCTGTTTTGGAATCAAGAAAGTTGTCATCACTAGCTCCCAAAAATTGCCTTAAATTGCTTAATGGCATGCATCTATCATCCTCACAATTACCTAGTGAATTTGTAGGTAAGGCTGTATTATTGACTATAACTGTTTTCAATGCTGCTTTGAACTGAAAGCAAGTTGGGTTGGTGTTTGCAACACCATGCTGCCTCACACAACAAAATACATTCTCCACTGGGTCTTGATTGAAAGCCCTCATGCTTAAAAAATTAAAGCCATTTTTTTAATCTGTTCCAAATGAACATCAGTGAACTTATTGTAGTTTGCCACCCACTTATGAAACTGAACATATTTGTCTTATCTCTCCCTGTGCCTAGCTCCAACACTTTCCAATTTTCCATTTCTTTAACAGACTGTATATGCGGGGACTCTGCAGAGAGGGCACACTTATAAGACTTGCCATCTTGTGGATAACAATAGGTACTGATCAGTGAATCAAATAAACAATCCATCTTTTCAACAAATGCTGCAGTGTATATTGCCTCAGCAGGTAAGATATTAAATGCCACATAAGTTTCAATATCTGCAGCAACTATATGACTAAGCTGGGCTGCAGCTACCTTGGACTTTCATTTTAGTAAAATAATCCTTTAATTCAAAAGATTCCTATGTAGTTTTGGTAATGTCTTAAACATCTTCTGCTGATCCAGAAGAAAAGCCCTAGACTCTTTTTTAAACCCAAACTGTATTTTATTTCCTAGCAGAGCATTTTTAGTATTTTTAATAGATGTGGGACATCATAAATGACTGCAATAGGTTCATCTCTGACTACAAAATGAAATGGACTGGACTCAGTAGATTTCTCACAGCAGAGTCCCTTCAGTGCTCTCTGGTTGGTTTGACCCTGGTCACAAACTGTACAAACTACCTTTAGCCCTATTTCTTGCAATTGCCCTATGACATAGGTAATAAGACTCTCTAAAGTGATACTTGAAACTGAGTTGTGAGTGAAATAATAAGCAACAACCTGCTTCCAGCTTTTATGTATGGCTCTAACTACGAAAACTAATGCATGATTTGCATGAACATTTGACCTAAATCTTGAAACCCTGAAAATTCTTGTTTGCTTGCATTATAATACAACCCTCTTTCTAAAGACATTTCATCAAACAACAAAGCACAGTATTTGTCACTGTTGTTCATTACTTCAACTTCTGCTTTCATTACATTCATGACCAAAGTATTCAATCCTGGTTCAGAAGGTATAGAAGACAACAGACATTTCAGATACCTCACAGAAGGAAGATAAAAATGAACTGACAAATATTTGTATAGGCTGGGACTGCATTTGTGTAAGGACAAAGCAAATACTTTGTCCGCGGGTGTCCATTGCCTTGCATTTGCTGATTGATGAGCATTTCGTAATTGGCTGTTTATGAAATCTTTGGCACCAGAGATTAACTTAGATTCTATGAAAGAGAAAGTATTGCTGTCATACAAATCTTTAAGTGCTTTCAGTTCTGATTTTTCATGATGCAGCTTTGCTTTCAGTTTTGATAGCCTTGTTGGAGTAATCCTATGAATTTTGTACATTTTTGATTTTGCTGGAGTTAAGTCTGCTTTTGAAACCCCTGTACCTAAGACCCCACTTTCCTCATTACTAAATGCTTCAGATAAGAATGTGTACTCACTATCTGCAGATTCATTTTACGGGGAGATAAAAAATTTAAGAGGTACATCACTCAATGAATTACTCTGCTCAGCACAACTAGTGCTAGGTAATTCTCCAACACCAGTTTCACATCTGGTATTGGCACCTGTATAATAAAGATTTTCCATGGTACCACTAGTGCTTGGTAAGTGTAGCTCACTATTAACACCAGTTTCACCTGGTCTACGTCTGGTACAAACACCTACATGAGAACTACTTGCCACAGCACAACAAAGGTTTTGTAGTTCATTAACACCAGTTTCACTTCTGGTATTAGCAGCTGTAAAATGAACAGTTGCCATAGCATCACTAGTGCTTGGTAGGCCCAATTCACTATTAACAAGTGTCACCTGATTCACTACCGATTTAATGGCAATTTCACAAGAAACACCTGTCACATGTTTTGGAAACACACCCCTGTTTAGCCTATGCCTACTTTTATTCATAAAATCTTCTTGGAAAAAGTGATCTTCACAACCAAAATAAGAAGCACAGTTCACATCTGGTGACAGTTTACGAACACTCTTCCACTTTAGAAGCAACTCTTGAGGTTATTTTGGAAACATGTAGAAATGCTCGTTGCAAATTTCCTCCGTTGAACCCACGTAACAGCCATATGAACGGCCGGGAAACTTGCAGGAGTATTTCAACGTCAATCTGTTGTGTTGAATATTCTGAAAAAAACATAAAAGTCTTCATTAAATAAAACTACTACAGACATATCAAAGTTATTTAAATAAACAAATGAAAACCACACTGTTTAATTCACGATAGAAGAGAATACATTTCATTTATTGGCTACGAGATTATTTAATGAAAAATCAAATGTCTTACCTTACAATTAATTGTGGTCATTTTTCAGCAGGAAATCTCTTCAATTCCACAGTGAACTTTATGAATTTAAATAAAAAATCTGTTTATAATGAAGATGAGTAGTATGTAAATATGAAACAAATACAAAGACGACTGTAACCGTGGACCACAGACTTCAGTGCAGAGCAAGACGATAGAATATTTCAAAACAACCACCACTGGAGTTTAGACAGCTCTCATTGGTCAATTCCAGCTTCGTTTGACCCCTAGCTCCTCTAGTGGTGTGGAATTGAACTATGGGGCTTGCTGCCTCTTCGCCCATATAGCTTTCGTTCCCGTGATTATTTTCGTCGAAGTGGTAGTTGCTGCATAGAACTGTTGTAGTAACTCGGCAATAGGCTTTGTGCTATTGTGATTTCTAAAAGACGAAAAGCGGAATGCAAAATTGTTGGAGAGAAAACAGGAAACGTAATATACGTTCACATTCTGGGAGGCAAATAAGCTGATCGGTTAAAATGATTCTGGTTAGAATATTGTATTTTCCCATTGAATATAAATGTATAGGATTTATTTAATACTGTGACGTATCTACTCAAGCTGTACTTGTAGTGTTGTACTCATGAACGTTATAAAGGCAGATTTAGTTTCATAGCTATGTTGTATGCAACTTACTAGTGTTGTACTGGCTGTTGGAAGGTTTCTTCAAAGGTAACTCTCGTTTAAACATGTTGAGATGTTAAGCAATGGAGTTGAACTTCATTTTTAGTCACTGAAGTATACAGGGTGCATCACAATTAATGGCGTAAACGCATAGAGTTGAAACCACACGATACTAGAAGCAAAAAAATCTCAGTAAACATAGGGTCGAAAATGCATACCTTAAGAGATACTAGTAATTTTTCATCTTCGATACCGAATCCCTTCTACTGCAACCTCTTTGCTTTCCATATTTTGGGAAATGGTAATGTGGACCAAAACAAGAAAAAAAAATGCCCAGTAAACATGTGCTTTTAAGATCCGTACCTTAAGAACTATGAGCACGTGCTCATCTTCGCTATTTGGAAACACAACTCTTCTAATGAACAATTGCTCATAACTTTTAAGGTATGCATTTTAAAGCAAATGTTTACTGGACATTTTTTTCTTGTTTTGGTCCACATTACCATTTCCCAAAATATGGAAATAAAGAGCTTGCAGCAGAAGAGATTTGCTTCGCAGTATCAAAGATGTAAAATTGCTCATAGCTCTTAAGGTATGCATTTTCGACCCTATGTTTACTGAGACTTCTTTGCTTCTAGTATCGTGTACTTTCAACTGTATGCGTTTATGCTATTATACTGTGGGAAATTTCCGTTTCCGGAACAAGATGCTGAAATAGCAGATACGGATTCATACGAAGGTCACGCCTGACATTCAGAAAATTCATAAAACAAATCAGTGTCAAGTAAATTCACTCTTTATTATTAATCATAAGTACCATCAGGAATTATAAATTCACTCTTTATTATTAATCATACGTACCATCAGGGATTAAATGGTTTAGGATGTAACTATTAGAATTTCAATATTAGAATGGACAAGTTTTAGATCTTAGCTGCACCGCTGAGAAAGAAAATGCTACAGGACAGATTGGGTAACAGTATGCTGCGAGTCCTGTTTGTGGGCCAGTACATTGAAAAAGATCCGTAAGTGCAAAGCAGCCAGTAGTGGCCTTTTTGGGTTGTACCAAAAAGATGCATACTCTGAACAAATGTTCCAACAGTTATTAAGTTCTATTCTTGATAATTTAGTCCCATTTTCTTGCCAATTGGCAGTCATTGCCCCATCACTATTTTCCTACCTGAGGCTAATGTGAGGATATTCGCACAAGTTCAGGTGCTGATGCTACACCAATCTGCTTTGGTCCATGATGTCACGGTGAGCCTTGATGTTTTTGTCTCTGTGTTTGTAGAATGTGTGTTGCAGTATTTGGTGGCGCTCTCTTGTTCTGGATGTTTGTTACTGAGTTGTGTGACATGAATTGAATATTTCAGGTTGCTATTGAAAGAATTTGTGCCGGCGTTCTCGTGAGTTACTTTGAATTTGCATATTTTGGCTGATGGATTCATTTTTACATTTGGAAATATTAGTACCGTGTGTTTTCTGTGGTAATATTTTTCTCTTTATTTCAGTTGTGAAGAAGATACAGGTATTTATGAGTAGCTCTTTGCTAGTTGCAATGGGTAAAGTTCTTTGTGTGTATTGAAATTGGTGGTGATGACAGTATCGATGATTTTTCGGCGTTTCCTTGTTAGCATTTGGTAATTGTTGGACTGTTATTGGTAGGTAATATGGGTACTGATGTACCATTGTTGGTTAGGATACATTTCTGATATTAGTTACGTGAGCATGGTTTGGTTTGTTATACTGAGAACTTTGGTTTACATAGAGTAAGGGAAAGTGTGGTATCTAGGGCTTTGCTTGAGCTATGTGAGTGAAATGAAATTTTCAACACCATCTTTTAGAGTGGTTGGTTCCTGGTATCAAGGGCTTTGTTGGAGCTATGTAGGTCAAGTGAAAATTGTGTTGAGTTTTTGAGTTCTGTATGGGTTACTTGTATTGAGGTCTTCATTAGAGATGAATATGTCACGTGAAATTTACAACACCAGTAGTGTTCATTTTTGTAATTTTTTGGTTAAATTTTGAGGATTTTATCTGCTTGATTTTTGTGTGAATATTTGTTTCTTTTCTGATTTTACATGTGGTGATGATATTCTACTTATGTTTGTTCTTTTTGTTACTGCCAGGTTCTGTCAAAAAGTATTCATTAATTCATTCTGTGTACCTTTCATTTATTTTCAGAAACACATCGCAAATCCACACCGGAACTACAGGACTGTACAACCAAACGTTCTCTGCCACCACACTATATTTTCTGGAGTAGTTACTAAGGATAGGCCATGGCGAATACCCAATATCATTATTTTATATTTTACCATCTGTGCCAAATTAATGTGTCTGGTAATATATTTATGTTATGGCACTGTCAAAAGTAGTATCATAGATACACTTTAAGAAAGTGAAATGGTTTACATTCCACTGTCACACTGGACTCTGGACTCGCATTCGGGAGGACGACGGTTCAATCCCATCTCCGGCCATCCTGATTTAGGTTTTCCGTGATTTCCCTAAATTGTTTCAGGCAAATGCTGGGATGGTTCCTTTGAAAGGGCACGGCCGATTTCCTTCCCAATCCTTCCCTAACCCGAGCTTGCGCTCCGTCTCTAATGACCTCATTGTCGACGGGACGTTAAACACTAACTACCACCACTACATTCCACTGTGAAAACTCACTGTCATAAAATGTTTATTGAAGTGGATGACGCTTGTATCTCTTGTGTTGGAGTTACTGTTGCAATGAGTGTGATTTTTAGTGTGACATGTTAAAAACAATACAGTAAAATAAATTTGTTTATCGCAAAAGGAGTTCAGTCTCTTACAGATGTTATATTGTCTCATTTTATGTGTGTGTAGTTCACAATCCCTGCTCCCATCCTCACCCAGAGAAAGTAATTACAGAATCATTGCATAATGTTACATCAGGTGTGTGTGTGTCTTGGAAGGAAGGGTGGTAGGAAGGGGGGTGAGGGGGAGGTTAAGTGCACGCACTTTTGAGAAGAGATTATTGGTCCATCCACTAATGATTATAGGTCCAAGGATAATGTTTTGGCTGAGTTGCTTACACTTGGGCTACTTCAAAAGTAAAACTGTGAAAAGTATGGTTCAAATTTCTCTGAGCACTATGGGACTTAACATCTGAGGTCATAAGTCCCCTAGAACTTAGAACTACTTAAACCTAACTAACCTAAGGACATCACACACATCCATGCCTGAGGCAGGATTCGAACCTGCGACCGTAGCGGTCGTGCGGTTCCAGACTGTAGCGCCTAGAACCACTCGGCCACTCTGGCTGGCATGAAAAGTATGAAATTAAAATATTTTGTGATTGGTTCTGCATGGAATGTTGAATATTTTATTATAACATATTCAATTATTCAAAATTTATTTGAACTGTGAACTATTAGACTTCAGCAGTATTAGGTATAAATGTAATACCTATTAGTGAGATGAAAATTTCTGCCAGCCTGCAATTTGAACCTACATTTCTCTCTTGTTGCGAGGAAATATTCCATGAAGTTCTGCGTTTGCAGTCAGGTGCTACCGAATCAGTCATTTCATTGCATAAGTTCCAGCTATCTGTATGTGAATGGGAAGAAGAAATATTGAATATTCATCTGTCCTAGACCTCATCAAAGATTCACTGTGTATATGTTTAGGATAAAGTGTGATGAGCCAATTGTAACACATACAGCCAATGATACACAGCTTTTTATTTGTCATGTGTTCAGTTCCTTTTCTTTGATTCTTTCCACACATCACCTCTCCTCTGCTTGTAACTTTGGATTGATCAGTCTGTGAGAGTACATAATGGGCTATAAAAATTAACACTAATTTACAACAGTTTTTTCTAGATATGTTCAGTTTGGTTTCACCTTTTGGATATGACACAATGTTGAAGAAATAGAACAAGCAGAAGTAGGAGCCATTGTGACCACTGTTTGATTTGTAAAAAAAAAGTGATAGTACCAGTGCTCTGACCTACCAAAGACTGTATTTTTAAAAATTAATGTCTGAAAACATTTTAAGGTATTTTTTTTTTTTTAATCAGAGGTATCGATACTGTATACCATCACAAATCAGGCACTGGTTATAACAACAAAAACAGCTGTCTGGTTTAAAATAGTGGCACTAATAACTATACCTGGATTGCTTTGTCATCTCACAGCAATAAAAAAGGAAGATTAATGTTTGACAATCTTATAAAAAGGATAGTTGCTACTCACCATATAGTGGAGGTGCTGATCCACAGCCAGATACAACAAAAATATTGTCAAACAAAGCTTTCAGCCAAACAGGCACTCATCACAATTAAACAACATATATTCATTATCTCCACTATATGGTGAGTAGCAACTACCCTTTTCATAACATTGTCATTATTACATAATGGATGTTCCATTGTGTAAAGATATGTGTTTAATGTCCCATTGATCACAGTAGTAAGGACTGACTATCGGGTTCCTACCAACAGATAGTACATTCAACGGATATCTTGCCAAGAGTTGAGCTTATGTCTCACTACGTGTTCTCCATCAAGATGGAGATAATCTTCCTCAAGGCTTTTTGCATTAGATCTGTGGGTGAGTAGCAGCCAACTGAATGTTGCCTCAAACCAAATTAGTGACAAGTAATGAAAATAAAAAGAGAGGAAATTTGTTCAGGGCATAAACTTGAAACTGATTTTTAATTGACAGATTCTTTGACCAAAAGGTGGCTTACACTACACAGTGTTTTCGCAGTAGAAGTTTTCTTCTTAATTGAAATTCATGATGGTTTCTGTTCATCAGTATGTTTTAAGAATTATTCCAAAACTAAAAATATATTTTAAAAAATTTAGTGGCAACTGCAGTATAGTAAGTTTGATTTCATGGCTATTATTTATTTCCATTTATCTGCTTTCCTTTACTGATTTTCTTCAGCTGGCATGTGTGGCATAGCTGTTTCTGCCAGAATGATGGATTTTCATTTCCTTACAGGGCAAATGAAGGTGGAAAAAAATACTGCGTAAGTCAAACATGGTAAGAAAATATGAAAATTCCGTGAAACTGCAAACAAATGTAATACTGCATAATTGGAGCTTCAGTAGTTACATGAGGCTATTTGTCTGTATGGAGGCTGAGAAGCTGGAAGACTGCCCACGTTGATGCACCACTTTCTAGTGAGCAACAGTTTGTCATTGAAGAGATCATTCCAATTTCCGTCAGCTGATGTCTTCGTACAAGAACTGCTCTCCACACAACAATAGTCTGTGCCTGTGCACATTTATGCAAAAGCAAAGTCAGTTACATTGTATTTGTTTCTTCAGTGACAGTACAACTATAGGTAATAAGTTTCCAGTAACATGACAGTGATAGAGGTACAGAAGATGAAATAGGTTGTGGCGAAGACTGTGAATTTGATTGTTTATCAGGTGCATAGTACGAAGTTGTTAATTCTTTATCAGAAGCCATCAACTGATTTGCACATAAACCTACAAGAATGAAGTCACTTCTTTAGTCTTGGTTGAATACAGTTTAAAATAATGTAACATATCATACGGCTATGTTACTTACCCGGTTTATGCTTCAGGAGAAAGGTTGTGAGATTTCAGGTCTTCTGATTCAATAAATCCATCATTTTAGGATGATCTGGGAAATAATTTACTTATTTCTGCAAACATGTTTTGGAAAAATAACTTCTTAACAGAGACTCTGCTTCTGTGTATTTAACAAGATAATATTAATGACTGTATTTCTGTGATTGAAATAGAAATGTGTAGTTGGGGGCACTGACTTGAGTGTTTAACTTAAGCCATAGCTATTGTAAATGTAAGTGGCTGAGGGATGGTTATGACAGTTCACTTCATGGTGTATGGCTGCTGAGTACCATGTCTAGACTTCTAGACTTTTGTGAGGGGATTTTTTTTTTTTTTTTTTTTTTTTTTTTTTTTTTTTTTTTTTTTGGGGGGGGGGGGGGGGGGGGTGGCTCGTGTGAAACTTTACACTGTCATTTCGAATCTGTAACTGAGTGGGCTGATAACCAAACAAAAAGATAGCACCACTGAAGTTTATTTGTTGCAGTAAACATGACGCTGCCACAAGGTTTCAGTGTCTGCCTGATGTCTCTCCTGCTATGCAGTGCTGTGATGGGAGACCTCAGCAAAATCTTTTGACATGCACCGGGCTGGTGTCAGGCACTTTTCTGGATTACTGAATCCCATTCACAAGAGTTTCACTAAGATATTGATGGCAACAATACAATTAATTCTGAAACACACAGTGCCTGAGAAAGCAGAGAAATGTGCTAATTATTTCTGCAGAAAAGTTGCTGAACATATCAACAATGGTTTGTGTTCAGTAGCTGCAGAAAACTCTTATCATCAAGACCGTGATGCTAAATTAGTGTCAAACCCTTCCTCTGTTTGAAATGGGGACACACTCTTGCTACCAAGTTTGATGCTGCTTTGCAAGAAGTATGCAGTTTTCTAGATTCTTCAGAGAAATCCCAATTTTCACTGTAGGATTTATTGCAGAAAGTCAATGAATGACCCAGAGAGAGAGAGAGAGAGAGAGAGAGAGAGAGAGAGAGAGAGAGAGAGAGAGAGAGAGAGAGAGAGATTAATATTAGCAGATGCAAATCGCTCCACTGCTATCCAATCCCCCCCCAAATTCAAGGTGAGGACATTGCCGCCCCCCCCCCCCCCCCCCCCCCGCCGCTCCCCCCCCCTCCCCCCCCCCCCATTCCCCGCTGTCAGGGAGAGGAGAAAGCTGCTTGAGGTCATGCTAACTACCCTTTTCAGCGATAGGTTTTAACAACTTTTATTTTTATTACATTTATATCCCTTTTCTTGCAAAAATAGGGTAATTTATTTTGTTCCATCTTACCATTTTAAGTTATTTCTTTAGACTGCTGTTACAAATTTTACGCATGAATAATACATATAGGTAAATAAAAGACAAGGAAATTGAATGTATATCTGGTACATGTATAGCTAAACAAAATGTTATAAGAAAGTGGCAAGTAAATAATGTTATGCATTGGGGTTTTTTCTCAGGTTCCAGCTTTAACTGGGACTAATCTTTTCCTTTCCAGTAGGGTAGCCAAATTGGTCTGCCATGGTGTCTCACAGACGACTCAGTTGTCAGTGTCTTTTATCTTCTTCGAAGTTGGTAATACGAGGTATGTCCACAAAGTAAGTTCTGTTTGGTTATATAAAACAAACATGTACAGATACAGAAAAAATATTTATTGTACAAAAATCTGCAACTGTTAAACTACTTTTCTACATAGAT
This sequence comes from Schistocerca serialis cubense, assembly GCF_023864345.2. NCBI lineage: Eukaryota > Metazoa > Arthropoda > Insecta > Orthoptera > Acrididae > Schistocerca > Schistocerca serialis. The sequence goes on along the minus strand of NC_064638.1, from coordinate 808,277,771 downwards.
TCTGAAATTTTGTAGGCACTTGTGAAAGCGTGGCACAAGTTTTTGTGTGCCTTCTTCATAGAAGGTTGCAGCCTGTGTATTCAACCATGTGGTAACACACTCTATCAGCCCGTCATCATCGTTGAAGTGTTGACCACCAAGAACAGATTTTAGGTGTAAGAATAGATGGCAGTCGCTAGGAGTGAGGTCCAAGCTGTACGGCGGATGATCAAATGCATCCCAGTGAAATTCCCGTAAGAGTTGTTTGGTCACATTCGCTGTGTGAGGTCAGGCATTATTGTAGAAAAAAACAGCACTGGTCAACAGTAACCCTGGCACGTGTTCTGTATTGTGCGGCACTGTTTCTTAATGGTCTTGCTGTAACCATGTGCATTGATTGTTTGGCCTCATGGTAAGAAATCAATCAGCAAAATGCCCTTTCTGTCCCAAAAAATGGTGCACATGACTCTTCGAGGTGTCGAGATTTGCTTAGGCTTAACCTTTGTTGGGGATTAAGTGTGCAGCAGTGATCTTAAAATGGCATACATGTCTGCTCCTTGATTCAGAGTAACTGCAGCGCATACTCGGAACTGCGATCATAGTGCTGCCGCTGATAGAGATAGAAACAGAACTTACTTTGTGAACAACCCTTGTATTATGATTCAGTTTTTCTTGCTGTGCCAGCCACTCTTTGTAGTGGATTACTTCATCAGTTATCACTGTTTGGTCAGTCTTCACAGTTCAAGTTGATCTGACTCTATCCTCTCAGGTAGCTTCCGTCATTCGTGTTGTGCAGTTGGCCACGTGGGGTGTCAGTGTCTCTCAAGTTGTTGAGAGTGATCTTTAATTTAGGAGGCTGTTGTGACACCCATTTGCACACTGCCATGCATCAATCATGACTCTGCTTGTGTTCGCCGGTGGTAGGCTGCTCAATAGGTGGCAGGCCTCCTTCTGTAGGGGTCAGGCTGCTTCCATCTCAGCAGATCGTATGCTCCTCGCAACGAAATTATACAGGATTCCCACTGAAGCATGTCAACAAGTGTGACGATTCTCACTGTAAATAGGTCAAATCCGTGTTCACCTATAACATCTTCATTAACAAACTAGAAATATGTAATTTAAAGAGGTGTCTTATTTTAATTATGATTCGACAGAACTTAATAAAATCAACACAAGACTGTCCCCACACCAAAACAGGGGAAGTAACATTGTTCACACAAGTTACCCCATCCACATCAACTACTGTGTATTCTCTCAATGCTGTCAGACAATGCCCAAATACTGACGGTGCATGCTTGAGGAATGTGCATAAACTACAGCATAAGACATCATTAAGTGCTTCAAGAATGACAACAGATTTTTGGCTTATTTAAGATACATGGGCAGGAAGAGTACATTATGGCAGTGCTCAAAAATGACTGTATTCCAATCATGGTATGGTATATAATGTTATAAAACAAATAGCTTACAATGTGCGCATTTAAGGAAGTTTTATTTTTCCTATCAACAAGTGAAGAACAGTTCTTGGTCCAGTTCTTGAGTTTCATCCTTTATGGCCATTATTCTGATGCAGTTTTAAACTCTTTATTTTGATGTGTATATAAAGATTTTTCTTTGTATTAACGCCCCATTCTCTGAAGAATTTGCTTCCGTTCTACATTAAAGTCATAAACATGCTAATCAACAATGGTTAATGTAGTGTCTGTTCTTATTAGCTAATAACAGTTCTCACTGTAATTTGTACAGTGTTGATAGTGTATCTACACACTGTACTGTGGTCTTTACAATTACATTTTTACAAATTTATTATTCAGTTGTGGCAAAGGAAATGCACCAAGAGTAAAGATGAGCAAAATGTGGAGTTGTAATTGTATTAAACATTACAGTATTTATTGAGATTTTATTAAACTGGCATTCATTGTCTAATATTCCAGGTTCAACTTGGTTTGCAGGGGCCAAGGGCATAAGGTATATTGCATTAGTAATACCACTGACAATGTACTGCCAAAGGGTGTGAATTTTGCCTTGAGGAAGTAGCCTGTACAGCTTGCTTCCTGTGTTGAAATACATATCTAATACTCTTTATTCGTGGGAAAGCAGTTTCTAAATAGTCAATTTTTAATCAGTGATTTTGTAACACTGAGAAAAAAATATCACAAACAAACAAATCTGCTAGGAGTGATAACATTACATAGAAAACCTAAATATTTGGAGCCCACAATATTAAAAATTATTTTGTATTTAATGTGTTTTTGTGTAAACATGCTGAAGTCTGTGAGTTATGTAATACACTAAGGAACATGTGCAAGACAATTGCACCCTAGTTTCTTTTGGTCAGAACCCAATAAAAAATGAAACCAATATTTTTCTTGGCCAATGGCCTAGCTGCAGTGGTAACACCAGTCCCTGTCAGATCACCAATGTTAAGAGCTGTTGGGATCAGCTAGCACTTGGATGGGTCACCATCTGGGTCTACTGAGTGCTTTTGGCAAGTGAGGTGCACTCAGCCCTTGTGAGGTCTGTTGAGAAGCTGCTTGACTGACAAGTAGCGACACTGGTCACGAAAGCTGACAGCGGCTGGGAGAGTGGTGTGCTGACCACATGCCCCTCTGTATCAACACCCGGTGATGCCTAAGGGCTGAGGATGACATGACAGCCAGTCAGTACCATTGGACCTTCAAGGGCTGTTTGGGTGGTGTGTTTTTTTTTAATACTTTCTTGAACATGCTGGAATCATGTTATAAATGGGTCTACATCCAGTGACTATTATATCAAATGTTTGTTGATAGTAAATATTGGAACTGAGTATAGTTTATTGAAAATAATAATTATACAGATGTGTATTTGATACCCTTTAGAAGCAATCCTGCCAATTTGTACTGATGCACAAATCCATGAGGATATCACACTTAAAAGCATTGGCTGTAAGTGTAATTCATTTACTCAGGAAACTTGGATACATATTGTTGTAAGGCACAGATTCCATTACATTCTGTTATAAGGCCCGACTTCCATCCATTTGAACCTACTTACAATAGTCAAATCTAGGTGCAGCTCTGTAATTTTTACCCCACCCACTTCCCTCCAGTACCAAACTGACTTGACGATTCCTTGATGCCCTGAGATGTGTCCTAACAGTCAGTCCCATTTCTTAGTAGTGCCATTAATTTCTCTTCTTACCAAACTTATCCAGTACTGCCTATTTAGTTATCTGGTATACCCATATAATCTCCACCATTCTTCTGTAACACTACATTTCAGATGCTATATTCTTATGCAAATTAATTTTCAGGTTGTGTAAACACCTACTGTATCTCCCTAAATGAACACTGACTTAACAAGATTGAATAGGCATTTTGTTGTGATGACTTATCCGTAGCGTAACCAGAGGATTAGGTTAGGGTGCCTAAAGGATAGTTTGGTTGTGTGTGGCCAAGCTGAATGTGGAAGCAGAGTGTTAAGAGTAAAGTGTGTCTCATACCTGTGCAGATAGTATTGTATGGGTGGGTACAGTGGAAGTGGTGGGGGTTACCTTGTGTGCGAGCACTACCTGGTAGGGGGGATTCAGTTCAACGGATGAGGCCTACTCAAAAGCAGAACTCCTAAGCTACAGTAAGCGACTCTGCAAAAGATCATACGGACAACTCATCCCAGTATGACTAATAATATAACTGACTGGAGTGCCTAATGAGAAAATCACCCCATGGGACATTAAACACTAATCTTCACACAATGGAAAATCCATTATGTAATAATGACAATGTTACGAAAAGGGTAGTTGCTACTCACCATACAGTCGAGATAATGAATATATGTTGCCTAATTGTGATGAATGCCTGTTTGGCTGAAAGCTTTATTTGACAATCTTTTTGTTGTATCTGACTGTGGATCAGCATCTCCACTATATGATGAGTAGCAACTATCCTTTTTATAAGATTGTCAAACATTAATCTTCCTTTTTTATTGCTGTGAGATGACAAAGCAATCCAGGTATAGTTATTAGTGCCACTATTTTAAACCAGACAGCTGCTTTTGTTGTTATAACCAGTGCTTGATTTGTGATGGTATACAGTATTGATACCTCTGATAAAAAAAATAAAAAAAAAGACCCTTAAAATAATGTTTTAAGACATTAATTTTAAAAAATACAGTCCTTGGTAGGTCAGAGCACTGGTACTATCACTTTTTTTTTTTTACAAATCAAACAGTGGTCACAACGGCTCCTACTTCTGCTTGTTCTATTTCTTCAACATTGTGTAATATCCTAAAGGCCAAACCAAACTGAACATATCTAGAAGAAACTGTTGTAAATTAGTGTTCATTTTCATAGCCCATTATGTACTCTCACAGACTGATCAATCCAAAGTTACAAGCAGAGGAGAGGTGATGTGTGGAAAGAATCAAAGAAAAGGAACTGAACACATGACAAATAAAAAGCTGTGTATCATTGGCTGTATGTGTTACAATTGGCTCATCACACTTTATCCTAAACATATACACAGTGAATCTTTGATGTGGTCTGGGACAGATGAATATTCAGTATTTCTTCTTCCCATTCACATTCAGATAGCTGGAACTTATACAGTGAAAAGACTGATTCAGTAGCATCTGACTGAAAGCCCAGAACTTTATGGAATATTTCTTCGCAACAAGAGAGAAATGTAGGTTCAAGTTGCAGGCTGGCAGTAATTTTCTTATGTCACTAATAGGTATTACATTTATACCTAATACTGTTGAAGTTCACAGTAATACAAATACATTTTGAATAATTGAATATATTACAACAAAACATTCAACATTCCATGCAGAACCAATCACAAAATATTTTAATTTCGTACTTTTCACAGTTTTACTTTTGAAGAAATGTAAGCAACTCAGCCAAAACATATTATCCTTGGACCTGTAATCATTAGTGGATGAACTAATGAACTCTTCTCAAAAGTGCATTGCATTTACACACACACACACACACACACACACACACACACACACACACACACCTGATGACATAACTCCCTTTGCAATAAACAAATTTTTTATACTGCAGTTGTTTTTAACATGTCATACTAAAAAATCACATTCATTGCAACAGTAACTCCACACAAGAGATACAAGTGTCATCCACTTCAATAAACATTTTATGACAATGAGTTTTCACATTGGAATGTAAACCATTTCACTTTCTTAAAGTGTATCTAGGATGCTACTATTGACAGTGCCATAACATTAATATATCACTAGACACAATAATTTGGCATAGATGGTAAAATATAAAATAATGATCTTGGATATTCGCCATGCCCTATCCTTAGTAACCATTCCAGAAAATATAGTGTGGTGGCAGAGAACATTTCGTTGTACAATCTGGTAGTTCTGGTGTGGTACTGGATTTGCGATGTGTTTCTGAAAATAAATCAAAGATATACAGAATGAATTATTGAATACTTTTTGATAGAACCTGGCAGTGACAAAAAGAACAAGCATAAGTAGAATATCATCACCACATGTCAAATCAGAAAAGAAACAAATATTCACACAAAAATGAAGCACATGAAATCCTTAAAATTTAACCAAAAAATTACAAGAATGAATACTACTGGTGTTGCAAATTTTACGTGACCTATACATCTCAAATGAAGACCTCAATACAAGTAACCCATTCAGAACTCAAAAACTCAACACAATTTTCACTTGACCTACATAGCTCCAACAAAGCCCTCTAAAAGATGGTGTTGCAAATTTCACTTCACTCACATAGCTCAAGCAAAGTCCTAGGTACCACACTTTCATTTACTCTGTGTAAACCAAAGTTCTCAATACAACAAACCAAACCATGCTCACATGACTAATATCAGAAATGTATCCCATCCATGGTACATCAGTACCCATGATACCTACCAATAACAATCCAACAATTACCAAACACTAACAAGGAAACCCTGAAAATTCATGATTACTTTCATCACCACCAATTTCAATATACACAAACAACTTTGCCCATTGCAACTAGCAAAGAGCTACTCATAAATACCTGTATCTTCTTCACAACTGAAATAAAGAGAAAAATATTACCACAGGAAACACACAGCACTAATATTTCCAAACATAAAAATGAATCCATCAGCCAAAATTTGCAAATTCAAAGTAACTCACCAGAATGCCAGCACAAATTCTTTCAATAGCAACCTGAAACATTCAATTCTTGTCAAACAACTCAGTAACAAACATCCAGCACAAGAGAGCGCCACCAAATACTATAACACACATTCTACAAACACAAAGACTCAAAAACCTCAAGGCTTACCGTGACATCACGGATTCAAAGATAATACTCACAATGCCTTCAACTGGATGTGGTATCTTCTGTGAACTATGTCACTTCCCAAGTTTCGCTGTCACTTGAGTCTTGTGTTGATATGAGGCAGCGGCAGGTAACGACTGAGCTGAGGGGCGAGCCTGTTAAAATAGTGGCTCTTTGTTTTGTGTTTACCGTGCCTTCGGCTTCGCCGAATCTATGTGTACTTGTTTGTGGTTTCTGTTGTTATTCTCTGGGATTATATTTTTGTTTGACAAAAACAAAATCGTGCACTTTGGAGGGCATGGTCGGTAACAGTAAGGCCTTGCGGCCCCCGACCATCCTCGATTTATGGAGCGTGGGTTTATGGTTGTTGGGTTCTGTGCAGTGGGTGCAGCGGGTGCTGCTTCCCACTGCTTTCTTTTGTACAGTTGCGTCAGTCGGCCACTCGGCGAGATGTTGTTGTCGTTTCGTGGCGGCCGCTGTCCTCGTTGTTGCGGGATGATGGTCGTCCCCACCTTGGTGGGGTACGGTGTTTCCCGCCGCTTGCCCGCTGAGGACGGGCGTCGTGCATTTGTAGGTCTGCAGCTGGTCTGCGTCTACACTTTAACATTGACTCTATATCATCTAGTCTAGTGTGGTTTACTCTAGTTTAATCTATGATGCTAAGGGTGGTAACACAGCCGACAGAGAGCGGGGGAGGGGGGGAGGGAGTGGGCTTAGTCGCTACGTCTTACGTTACTTTGGGTTCCTACGCTACTAATTACTTGGGAACAAAAGCGGTAAACAAAGACAAATCAATTTAAACATTTATCTAAACACTATTGGATCCCAACAAGGGAGCACAAATCGGCTAGACAAAATAACGATAAAACCAGGTAAAACCAATTTAAACATTTATTTATTCCCTATTGGTTCCCAACAAGGGAGCATGGATTAGCAAGGACAAAATAACAAGGGTATGTTATATCAAAGGGGAATAATAATGGACTAAACTAGGACAAAAAACATATTAAACAATTAAGCTATTCACTATTGCTTACTAATCTACTCATCTAATCTACAGGATCTTGTATGATTAGGCATGGTTCTCTCTGCCTGTGCCATGTTCGGGGTATCACAGTACCTGTGTCCCTAAGTTGTCTATAGTTTTCTCTTAGTGTTTCTAATTTGTCAAATAGTGTGTTTACTAATCTTTTAACAGTATCTTGTATCATGTCGATTTCCACTGTTTCATGAAGCTCACGTACGGGTGTTCATGGTGGGGCGTCCAGAATCCACCTTAGTACCTTGTTTTGTACCCTTTGTAATTTCTTGTGATTGGTCTGGCACGTGATTCCCCATGCAGAACACCCGTACGTTAGTGCTGGGAGGACTGTTGTCTTGTATAGTGTTCTCTTGGTTTCCAGCCACATCTCCCTGCTGAGGAGGAAGGGCAGGAGGGCTTTTTGTGAGGTTTATACCTCTCTTCCTCTTTTCCCCGATGTGGAGGTGAAAAAGCATTTTTTTATCTAGTGTTACACCCAGGTATTTCACGGAGTCTCTCCAGGGTAATTCCTGGGCATTTAGAGATAGCTGATTTCTGAGTACCGGCCGCTTTCTTGTGAAGTAGACAGCTGTAGTTTTGTCTGCATTTAATGTCATTTTGTTTCCCCTACACTAGTCTTCTATCATGTCTAGCTGCCTTTGGAGGCGTGCTATGCTTGAGTGGTGCTGCCTGCCACTCGTGTAGAAGGCTGTGTCATCCGCAAATTGGGCTATCCTGGTATGCAGTGACAGGGGGATGTCGTTTGCATATATGTTGAAGAGTGGGTGATAGTACTGACCCCTGGGGGATGCCGGCCCTCAGCGTCTTTCTTGAGGAGCATTTTCCGTCTACCTCAACAAGGAACGTCCGGTCTGTCAGAAAGCTGTCTATCAATTTTGTGTACACATCGGGGATCGTTGTGTTGTGGTGTGTCTTGAAGGTCAGGTTGTCGTGCCAAACCTTGTAGTAAGCCTTTTCCCAGTCGAGGAATACTGCTGCTGTTGAATTTGTGTGTGATGTGTTCTGTTAGTCGAAGGACTTGTAGCTCTGCAGAGACCTTTTTCTGGAACCCGAATTGTTCCGGTCTGATGGTTTCATCGTCTATGAGACATTTGTTGATCCTGTCCAAAACTACTCTTTCAAGCGTTTTACCCATTGTGGAGAGTAGGCTGATTGGGCAATGGTTCGCCAGTAGTTCTGGGTCTTTCCCTGCCTTTGGGATTGTAATAACTTTTGCTGCCTTCCAGGCCGCAGGGAATTTTTGTAGCAGCATGCAGCTATTTATTATATGTGTTAGCAGGACTAGTGGTTTCCTAGAGAGGTTCTTTAGGTGTATGTTTGAAATTTTTTATTTTCTTTATTTGTGTCGGTGTTGTGAGTTCTGATGCTGTTTGTGTCAGTGTGTCTCGGAGATTTTGAACTGTTTGTGTGATATTCTCTTCCTCAAGCTGCTCACCGGCTGTGAGGTCGATCTGTGGTGTTGTGTTTTGCTCCTCGCACGTGTCCGCAAACAGTTCGGCTTTCGACAAAGCATCAAACACGATTCCCTGGGGTCCTAGCATTGTTGTGGCCTCTTGCTGTATTTGGAGCCATGTGCTGAATAGTGTCCATTTTGGCTGATTTCTGGGTTTCAGAGAGAGAGTGTACCAGCAGCTTACCTTCTGGAGTGTTCCCGATGGGTGCAGCTTAGTTATGTTTTCCAGTTATACTGTTTGATGGATGATTTCAGTAAGTGCCCTTTCGAGCTTACCCTTTCTTGTGATTAGATTAGTACTTCTTCCATAGATCATGAATACGACACTTCGTAATGATGTGGAATGTGTCAGGTTAATAAAAGGTGTCTATACAAGATATTACATTAGACAAAATATTACATGACACTATATATTATATATTGTAGGTTGGGAAATTACCCACTTACTATATCCAAAAATTCATCTAATGAGTAGAAGGAGTTGCCATTAAGAAATTCTTTTAATTTCCTTTTAAATGCTATATGGCCATCTGTCAGACTTTTGATGCTATTAGGTAAGTGACCAAAGACTTTTGTGGTAGCATAATTTACCCCCTTCTGAGCCAAAGTTAGATTTAACCTTGAGTAGTGAAGATCATCCTTTCTCCTAGTGTTGTGGCCATGTACAATGCTATTACTTTTCAATTCGTTCGGATTGTAATAACAAATTTCATAAGTGAATATCTATATTGTGAGGCTACAGTGAAGATTTCTAGCTCTTTAAATAAGTGTCTGCAGGATGATCTTGGATGAGCTCCAGCAATTATTCTGATTAAACACTTTTGTGCAATGAACACTCTTTTACTCAATGATGAGTTACCCCAGAATATGATGCCATACGAAAGCAGAGAATGAAAATAGGCGTGGTAACCTAATTTACTCAGATGTATATTGCCAAAATTTGCAATGACCCTAATAGCATAAGTAGCTGAACTCAAAAGTTTCAGCAGATCCTCAGTGTGTTTTTTCCAGTTCAACCTCTCATCAATGCATACACCTAGAAATTTTGAATATTCTACCTTAACTACCGATTTCTGATCGAAGTCTATATTTATTAATGGAGTCATTCAATTTACTGTGTGGAACTGTATATACTGTGTTTTGTCAAAGTTTAATGAGAACCCATTTACAGAGAACCACTTAATGATTTTCTGAAAAACATCGTTTACAATTTCACCAGTTAATTCCTGTCTGTCAGGTGTGATAGCTATACTCATATCATCGGAAAAAAGTACCAACTTTGCATCTTCGTGGATATAGAATGGCAAGTCATTAATATACATTAAGAACAGCAGAGGACCCAAGACCAAACCTTGCAGCACCCCATTCTTGATTGTGCCCCAGTTTGAGAAATAACCAGTTTTTTTGCATATTATGTGAACTGTTTATTTCAACTTTCTGCACTCTCCCAGTTAGGTATAATTTAAAGCATTTAGCACTGTCCCATTCATACCACAGTACCTGAGCTTATCTAGAAGTATTCCATGATTTACACAATCAAAAGCCTTTGATAGATCACAAAAAATCCCAACGGGTGACTTCCGGTTACTCAGAGCATTTCATATTTAATTAGTGAATGTATATATAGCATTTTCCATTGAAAAATCCTTCTGGAAACCAAACTGACATTTTGTTAAAACTTTATTTTTACAAAGGTGTGAAGCTACTCTACAATACATTACTTTTTCAAGAATTTTGGATAAGGCAGTCAGAAGAGAGATTAGATGGTAGTTATTGACATCAGACGTATCCCCTTTTTTATGCAGTGGTATAACAATGGCATACTTCAGTCTATCTGGGAAAATACCCTGCTTCAGAGAGCTATTACATATGTGGCTAAGAATCCCACTTATTTCTTGGGAACAAGCTTTTATTATCCTGCTGGAAATACCATCAATTCCATGTGAGCTTTTATTCTTGAGAGAGTTTATTATCTTCCTAATTTCAGATGGAGAGGTGGGTGGAATTTCAATTGTATCAAATGGTGTGGGTAAGGCCTCTTCCATTAACTGCCTTGCTTCTTCTAATGAACATTTAGATCCTATTTTCTCTACAACATTTAAAAAATGATTACTCAAAATGTTTTCGACTTCCGGCTTGTTGTTTATCAAGTTTCCATTCGTTTTGATGGTGATGCTGTCATCCTGTACTCTTGGTTGTTCTGTCTCCCTTGTAATAATATTCCAAATTGTTTTGATTTTGTTATCAGAGGTATTACCGTATTTACTCGAATCTAAGCCGCACTTTTTTTCCGGTTTTTGTAATCCAAAAAACTGCCTGCGGCTTAGAATCGAGTGCAAAGCAAGCAGAAGTTCTGAAAAATGTTGCTAGGTGCCGCCACAACTAACTTCTGCCGTCGAATATATGTAGCGCTACACAGGCATCCTTTGTAGGCACAAAGATAAATACTGGCGCCAAAACCTCTGCGTCAGTAAATAAAACTTCAAAAAAAAAAAAAAAAAAATTGGAAGACGAGCTTTTTTTCTCCGCCCGAGTTTCGACCACTGCATTTTCATACATTATCCAACGAAGTAAATACAAATTCCGTATTGTTCATCTTCGAATGTAGCAGAATTTCAATGTACTACGAAAATCCGACTGTCAAGACTGGGATTTTTGTCAATTCTGAATTTTTTCCTACCTGTGAGAAGAGATGGTTGCTAATAGGAACCTGATGAAATGTGAATCACATGCAGTATTCTCTTCACCATAAGAATAATACGAATATAAACATTTTGCCGTGTATTCTTTCGTGTTTGCTTCTATCTCATTTAAATCCTGTCTGCCTAATAAACTACGAAACTAGAGTGAGACAACAGCAAACACGGAAGAATATACGTACCGTGTCATGTTTATATCCGTATAACTCTTATGCCTAATAGTGATACAGTCAGAAATGAAGCACGGCAACTGACTAGATTTTTAAATCTAAGATGACTAATTTCTGTGCAGAATTTGATGTACTAAAGAAGCGGCCGCAAAGATTTTCAAACGGAGAAAAATTTTCGCCAAACTCTCGTTCAGAACATGTTCTATCATATGCAGTCTATTATTTGGTTCTTGTTGATCATTATCAAAGAAAGCAGCAGTGTAAGTAACAACAAATAGCAGTCTCTTGCCATTGTTTCACTAATGAGACGATTCCTCTCTTTTTTTAATTGTAGGCGGCGGTAGCGCGCACAAAAGCAAGCCATGCCGCGAGCAGCGACAGGCCGTAAACACGCACTATCAGAATGCGAAAAACAATGCATGACACAGTATAGTAACGCATTTTCAGCTTAGAGTGACTGACGTAAACACCTATAACATAGAAAACGGTACTTATCAGATCAAAGCAAAATAAGCAATCGATTCAAACCAGACGAAGCACGTGAAAAGGGAAGGGTATCAGTATAAATACGGACGGAGCGCCTGACTCATAGCAATGGCTACCTGGTAAAGCTGAACTGCTAAGCTTACAACTCGAACCAAACTACTGTAGCTGTATCGTCATTCATTCGACCTAAATTGTGTCTCATATTACAATGGACCAACTTTGTTTCGATTTGGAGGTTCGGCCTAAAACTTTTCTCTCCCCTTGAATTTCGAGGCTCAAATTTCAGGTGCGGCTTAGATTTGGGATTTTTTTCCCCTTTATTTCGAGGCTAATTTTTCAGGTGCGGCTTAGATTCGAGTAAATACGGTAATCTCAGACATGATGCACATGCTTCTGGACTTTTTAATAGCCTTTCTTAATGTAGCACAGTAGTTTTTATAATACACTCCTGGAAATTGAAATAAGAACACCGTGAATTCATTGTCCCAGGAAGGGGAAACTTTATTGACACATTCCTGGGGTCAGATACATCACATGATCACACTGACAGAACCACAGGCACATAGACACAGGCAACAGAGCATGAACAATGTCGGCACTAGTACAGTGTATATCCACCTTTCGCAGCAATGCAGGCTGCTATTCTCCCATGGAGACGATCGTAGAGATGCTGGATGTAGTCCTGTGGAACGGCTTGCCATGCCATTTCCACCTGGCGCCTCAGTTGGACCAGCGTTCGTGCTGGACGTGCAGACCGCGTGAGACGACGCTTCATCCAGTCCCAAAACATGCTCAATGGGGGACAGATCCGGAGATCTTGTGGCCAGGGTAGTTGACTTACACCTTCTAGAGCACGTTGGGTGGCACGGGATACATGCGGACGTGCATTGTCCTGTTGGAACAGCAAGTTCCCTTGCCGGTCTAGGAATGGTAGAACGATGGGTTCGATGACGGTTTGGATGTACCGTGCACTATTCAGTGTCCCCTTGACGATCACCAGTGGTGTACGGCCAGTGTAGGAGATCGCTCCCCACACCATGATGCCGGGTGTTGGCCCTGTGTGCCTCGGTCGTATGCAGTCCTGATTGTGGCGCTCACCTGCACGGCGCCAAACACGCATACGACCATCATTGGCACCAAGGCAGAAGCGACTCTCATCGCTGAAGATGACACGTCTCCATTCGTCCCTCCATTCACGCCTGTCGCGACACCACTGGAGGCGGGCTGCACGATGTTGGGGCGTGAGCGGAAGACGGCCTAACGGTGTGCGGGACCGTAGCCCAGTTTCATGGAGACGGTTGCGAATGGTCCTCGCCGATACCCCAGGAGCAACAGTGTCCCTAATTTGCTGGGAAGTGGCGGTGCGGTCCCCTACGGCACTGCGTAGGATCCTACGGTCTTGGCGTGCATCCGTGCGTCGCTGCGGTCCGGTCCCAGGTCGACGGGCACGTGCACCTTCCGCCGACCACTGGCGACAACATCGATGTACTGTGGAGACCTCACGCCCCACGTGTTGAGCAATTCGGCGGTACGTCCACCCGGCCTCCCGCATGCCCACTATACGCCCTCGCCCAAAGTCCGTCAACTGCACATACGGTTCACGACCACGCTGTCGCGGCATGCTACCAGTGTTAAAGACTGCGATGGAGCTCCGTATGCGACGGCAAACTGGCTGACACTGACGGCGGCGGTGCACAAATGCTGCGCAGCTAGCGCCATTCGACGGCCAACACCGCGGTTCCTGGTGTGTCCGCTATGCCGTGCGTGTGATCATTGCTTGTACAGCCCTCTCGCAGTGTCCGGAGCAAGTATGGTGGGTCTGACACACCGGTGTCAATGTGTTCTTTTTTCCATTTCCAGGAGTGTATTTGGCTGTTTCTGGGTCATTACTCTTTCTTGTTGTTAGATACAGTTCTCTTTTGTGGTTACAAGATATTTTTATTCCTTTAGTAAGCCAAGGTTTTTTGCATAGTTTCTTATAATTAGATTTAACTACTTTCTTCGGGAAACAGTTTTCAAATTCTCTTACAAGTGTATCTAATGTATAGAAGCTAAAAATCTGTTTTATTTACTTCAGTTTATGAATGTTTAATGTACTCAAATTTTTGAATGTTTAAATTCCATCTGTAATTTACTGCTCTTGATAGTCAGCTTGGCCAAACTTTCTTGCACATTTCTTGTAACTTATTCCAAGGTTATCAGACTTAAAGTTATGAATTTGCCCTCTTTCTCCAAGGCCTGATTCTTGTTCTCCGCTGTTGTGTAATTTAATTTATGAACATTTATTTAATTCTACTGTTATAATGGTGTGTGTTTCATTTAAGGGCTGTATGGCCCATGTAGGCGTAATGGTGGCATTGGTCTACGTACTGTGATAAACAGTAGTTATTTCAATTATTGTTGTTTCGTTTTAAATTTGCTTGTGTTTAAATTGATATTTCTCTTGTATAAAGACTGTTCACATAAGAGAAACTTGCTGTTCATTATTACAGAGAAGATTGTGGTTTGAAGCATCATTCTGGTCTTTGGCATATTTGAAATAAATATGTAATTTCTTGAGGAAAAATGATGTGGTCATCATGGGTTCACCCTTCCACATCTTCTATCCTTCGTCCAGCCTATGCATGGACATATCAGATAAACATGATTTCTGGTGGCTTTGCCATAAGAAACTCATATTTCAGAAAATGAAGGACTACTCATTTCCGCAGGAATTACAACTTGCGGTACGTTATCTTTTTTATATAAATTTTGCTGTATTGTAGAAAAGAAAAAAATCTGAAATGTTAACTTTATGTGAAATTTAAACTTTTATTAAAACTTGGCACTGATGACACGTGTCTAAATGAAGTTGCATAACGATTTTGCGTCCCTCAGCGATACACATAGCGGTATTGTAAGATATTGAGGGGCCAGACAAACATGCGGTTCCTGAAGAGGGGCAACAACCTTTTCAGTAGTTCAAGGGCCACAGTCTGGATAATTGACTGATCTGGCCTTGTAATATCAACCAAAACGGCCTTGCTGTTGGTACTGCAAATGGCTGAAAGCAAGGTGAAACTACAGCTGCAATTTTCCCTAGTGCATGCAGCTTTACTGTACGGTAGAATGATGATGGCGACCTCGTGGGTGAAATATCCCAGAGGTAAAATAGTCCCCCATTTGGATCTCTGGCCAGGGACTACGAAGGAGGACATCATTATCGGCAGAAAGAAAACTGGCATTCTACAGTTCTGAGTGTGGAATGTCAGATTTCTTAATCGGGCAGGTAGGTTAGAAAATTTAAAAAGGGAAATGGATAAGCTAAAGTTAGATATAGTGGGAATTAGTGAAGGAGGAACAAGACTTCTGGTCAGATGAATGTTGATGATGAGGTCCCATACTCCGAGGAGCGTAGGGGATGATGTGGGAGACCCTCACCACCGACTAGGCAAGGTCCTAGCGGAGGTGGTTTGCCATTGCCTTCCTCCAGCTGCAATGGGGATTGATGATGATCATGAAGACGACACAACAATATCCAGTCATCTTGAGGCAGGGAAAATCCCTGACCCCGCCAGGAATCGAACACAGGACCCCGTGCGCGGGACGTGAGAACACATCCGCAAAACCACAAGCTGCGGACAGTCAGGTGAATACAGGGTTATAAATACAAAATCAAATAGGGGCAATGCAGGAGTATGTTTAATAATGAACAAAAATTAGGAGCATGGATAAGCTACTACGAGCAGCATAGTGAATGCATTATTGTAGCCAAGACAGACACGAAGTCCACACCTACCACAGTAGTACAAGTTTATATGCCAACTAGCTCCACAGATGATGAAGAGATTGAAGGAATGTGTGATGTGATAAAAGAAATTATTCAGATAGTTAAGGGAGATTAAAATAGTCATGGGGGACTGGAATTCGAAAGTAGTGAAAGGAAGAGAAGGAAAGGTAGTAGGTGAACATGGACCGGGGGTAAGGAATGAAAGAGGAAGCTACCTGATAGAATTTTGCGCAGAGCATAACTTACTCATCGCTAACACTTGGTTTAAGAATCACGAAACAAGGCTGTATACATGGCAGAGGCCTAGAGACACTGGAAGATTTCATATTGATTATATAATGGTAAGACAGAGATTTAGTAACCATGTTTTAAATTATAAGACATTTTCAGGGGCAGATGTGGACTCTGACCAAAATTTGTTGCTTGTACATTAAGACTGAAGAAACTGCAAAAAGGAAAGAATACAAGGAGATGGGATCTGGATAAACCGAAAGAACCAGAGATTGTAGAGAGTTTTAGAGAGGGCATTGGGGAACAATTGACAAATACACAAAAAAAAAAATACAGTAGAAGCAGAATGGGTAGCTTTGAGAGATGAAATATTGAAGGCAGCAGAGCAACAAGTAGGTAAAAAGACGAGGGCTAGTAGAAATCCTTGGGTAAGATAAGAGATATTGAATTCAACTGATGAAAGGAGAAAATATAAAAATGCAGGAAATGAAATGGGTGAAAAGGAATACAAACGTCTGAAAAATGAGATCGACAGGAAGTGCAAAATGGCTAACCAAGGATGGCTCGAGGACAAATGTAAGGATGTAGGGGCATATATCACTAGCGGTAAGATAGACACTGCCTACAGGAAAATTAAAGAGATCTTTGGAGAAAAAAGAACCACCTGTATGAATATCAAAAGCTCAGATGGAAAACCGGTTCTAAGTAAAGAAGGGAAAGCAGAAAGGTGGAAGGAGTATACAGAGGATCTATACAAGGGCAATGTACTTGTGGGCAATATTTCGGAAATGGAAGAGAATGTAGATGAAGATGAAATGGTAGATATGATACTGCGTGAAGAATTTGACAGAGCGCTGAAAGACCTAAGGGGAAAAAAAGGCTGTGGGAGTAGACAACATTCCGTTAGAACTACTGATAGCCTTGGGTGAGCCAGCCATCGCAAAACTCTACCATCTGGTAAGCAAGATGTATGAGGTGGGTAAAATACCCTCAGACTTCAAGAAGAATATAATAATTCCAATCCCAAAGAAAGCAGGCATCTACAGGTGTAAAAATTACCGAACTATCAGTTTAATAAGTCATGGCTGCAAAATATTACGAAGAATTCTTTACAAACGAATGGAAAAACTGGTAGAAGCCAACCTCGGGGAAGATCAGTTTGGATTCGGTAGAAATGTTGGAACATGTGAGGCAATACTGACCCTACGATTTATCTTAGAAGATAGATTAAAAAAAGGCAAACTTACGTTTCTAGCATTTGTAGACTTACAGAAAGCTTTTGACAATGATGTCTGGAATACTCTCTTTCAAATTCTGAAGGTGGCAGGGGTAAAATACAGGGAACGAAAGGCTATCTACAATTTGTACAGAAACCAGATGGCAGTTATACGAGTCGAGGGGCATAAATGGGAAGCAATGGTTGAGAAGGGAGTGAGAGAGAGTTGTAGCTTATCACCGATGTTATTCAATCTATATATTGAGCAAACAGTAAAGGAAGCAAAAGAAAAATTTGGAGTAGCAGTTAAAGTCCATGGAGAAGAAATAAAAACTTTGACATTTGTCGATGATAGAGACAGCAAAGGACCTCAAAGAGCAGTTGAATGGAATGGAAAGTGTCTTGAAAGGAAGCTATAAAATGAACGTCAACAAAAACGAAACGAGGATAATGGAATGTAGTCGAATTAAATGAGGTGAGGCTGAGGATACTGGATTAGGAAATGAGAGACTTACAGTACGGTATTAGATGAGTTTTGCTATCTGGGAAGCAAAAATAACTGATGATGGTCGAAGTAGAATGGACATAAAATGTCGATTGGCTATGTCAAGGGAAGCATTTCTGATGAAGAGAAATTTGTTAACATCGAGTATAGACTTAAGTGTCAGGAAGTCTTTTCGGAAAGTATTTGTATGGAGTGTATCCATGTATGGAAGTGAAACATAGTTTAGATGAGAAGGGAATAGAATCTTTTGAAATGTGGTGCTATAGAAGAATGATGAAGATTAGATGGGTAGGTCATGTAACTAATGAGGAGGTACTGAATAGAATTGTGGAGAGGAGGAATTTGTGGCACGATCGACTAAAAGAAGGGATCAGTTGGTAGGACACGTTCTGAAGCTTACTGGAGGTAAGCATGGAGGGTAAAATTGTATAAGGAGACCAACATATGAATACACTAAGCAGGTTCAGAAGGATGTAGGTTGCAGCAGTTACTCAGAGATGAAGCAGCTTACACAAGATTAAGTAGCATGGAAAGCTGCATCAAGCCAGTCTCTGGAATGAAGACCACAACAACAACAAACGAGTTCGGGTGAAACTATATCAACCTTCAGGTTGCAATTCTATCTGCATCCGGAAGGCTATGATGCATTAATAGTGAACACCTGAATATGAATATTATCCAACAATTTTATTGCTACACTTCTAATCTGGAAACAGTATCTGGAAAATTATTGCGTTCTGTGTTTCCTGTTTCTGTCCATATGTTTTGCAGGTTCATATGTAAAACATAAGTGTTTTCTCTGTTTCCATTTTTAAAATTTTTATCTCTTTGTTCTCCTTCTAGTGGAAGGATTTTATATGAAATGTTTGGACACAAAGTACCCAGAACATACTATAATAGAGCATTATTTGCTGTTAGTTGGCACTTAGCTGCTTGACTGATGGACTAGAGGGCAAAAATCTTAAATGGAGTAAATAAAGTATTACTATGTATTCACAGTTATCGTAGTAACTGTTACTACTATTGTGTTGTGATTTTATTAACTGTTAACAGTGTGTGTCATCTGTTTACCAAACTGCACACTTCGCTCTCGTAGGCCTACTGTTTGGTCAGTTATATGAATAATCGCACCATGTATTTGTAATTCCATGGAAATGATAAGTTACTTACAATAGCTGTAACTATTGGATTCTGGTATTTTTACATTTATGGGAATTTACTTGCTTACGTTATGCGTCCAGTGCACGAATTATGAGTACCAATACTGCATATTTCCAATTTCAGCCGCATGAATGGCTTTGTCATTTGTCATGATAAGGTCTACTACTGTGCAAGTTTTGTTTATTTTTTTGGCATATCATTAGAAGATGATGTCCCATATTGCGCTACACTCACAGGAGTCGCTCCTTTATATCCGCCTTTCTTTGGATGATACTGCACTGTGTGAGGCCAGCTCTAAAGGGGGCCCAGTAGCGAAGGAACTCACATAAGCAATCAGTGTTAAAATGAGGAAACTTCAAGTACACTTTATGAAGGAACTAATAGAGATAAAAACTCGAAACTTTTACAGAATAGACGAATCATTATCATCACATCACATAAAATTTGGTTACTGCAGTTTATATAGACCCTTATGTTATGAGTAATTTTCTTTGTTCTACTAGAAAGAATTATAAATTTTTAAACACTTTAGAGCTTGTAAATTTGTTCTTTTTAAGTGATTAATCATTCTTTTATTAACAAGAGATACTGCAAATTGTATGTCTTTATCATTGTTAATTTTGGAGGGAAGTGAACCACAATATCAAAGAATGTAGTTTTGAGAAAAACTGTTTTAAAATTTTACGTAGAAGAAACTAATGCACGTTATCATACAGACACACTTTACAATCATTCCACGACTATACGGCATATCAACTTCATCGTCTATCATCTTTTCTTTGATCTAGGAGTTATCCTGGCCTCCTTGGTAGCATTACCTGTAGAAGTTCCAGCATAGCATATACGATCCATATGTCGATGCTTTTCAGTATCGATATCCTCCTTTGTTTCCAAGAACAATAACAAGACAGTCTTCTTTGACGTACCACCACCCAAGCACATCACTTGTTCATGAACACCAAACTTTAATGCTTTTTTTCTAGTTTTTGGTAGCCTCCTCCAAATGGGAGAATTCAAACGTTCTTCCCATTCTGAGTTTTACCAAGGAATCTCTTTTTGAATAGCTGTTGTTGGCTAAAATCTCTGAAAATGGGTTTGACACCAAATACGAACGTTTTTGGAATTGAATGTTTATGTTTATAACTGAAAACTGTACTTGGGTTGCTGAATTTGCACCAGCTGTCCAATCCATGTGGACACATGTAATGTTGTGGTTTCTCATCCGTTGAAATTTTATGAAAAAATATAGCCCAGACAGCTCTTCTTATTGCTTCTGGATTCTCCTTATTTCAGTCTTTGTCACGTCATCTTTACTACCTTTACCACCTAAGGTACAGGCTTTCATGTAAAAATAAAATTAAAGAGATTTCTTAGCACTTCTTTAATTTCAAAACGGTACGTACTTAAAAAACACACCTCGTAGTTATTGTCCACGTCAGCTTACAGCACAGCGACACGTCGGCGATATTCTACGCTCCGTTTTGTTGCCCTTCATGACAAGTCATCCTGGACGCTCATTTAAGCAAGATGATGCCTGCCAGCATACGGCGAGAGTTCCTGCTGCTTGTCTTCGTGCTTACCGAACGCTACCTCGGTCAGCAAGGTCGCCGGATCTCTACCAATTGAGATTGTTTGGAGCATTATTGGCAGGACCCTCCAACCAGCTCGGAGTTTTGACAATCTAACGCGCCGATTGGGCAGAATTTGCCACGATAGCCTCAGGAGCACATCTAACAACTCTATCAATCAATAATAAGTCGATTAAATGCTTGCACAGGGGCCAGAGGTGGACCAGCACCTTACAGTCTTGCTCAATTTGTGAAGCTCTTTCTCTTAAACAAATCATCTAATTTTCTGAAATTGTAATCATTCGTTTGTCTGCACATACACATCACATCTACCGATTTTCGTCCCATTCGGATAATTCTTTTTTGGTGCCTTTTTTTTATTTTTTTAATATTCTGTTTCTTAGTGTGTACAACGGTTGCTGTCCGACTAACAACTTATAGGTATACGAACGAGAGGTGATCGTGTTGTACACCAACGGCGTCTTATACCATCACATCAGGTGCTAACGTGTATGACCATGACGGATGCAATCTAGCAACCTTCGTTCTCCTTGATCCTTCACACACGGATGTGTCCATCGTGCTGCTGTATTCAAATCCAGGACTTGTCTGAAAATGTAGATGGCGCACACCTACCTACTTTTTGTCAGTCCGGCGTTTGTTGCATATTGCCTTCATGCTGTCGCGATTTTAATCGCCAGCAGTGAAAAGGCCACACTGTTTTATATTTTATAATAGGTGATAAAACGCATATTTTTAGTAATATTAAAAATTAATAAACTGAAGGCGGCTCTTCTATGCTAATATTCTAATACGCAACTACTTCGTACATCTAAAGAAACAAATCCGAACAACAAATCTAATAACTAACTACAACGCAAATTAACTCTAATTACTAAGTCTTGGTAAAATTTGCGATTACAGTAGGGTACTAAACATGGTATGTAAGATACTATTGGAGATCTAATAATAGTAATTAACTAATGCACAGCATGTAAATTAAGAAATCCTTTGAATAAATTTGGAATGGCACAATTTACTATGGTTTAGTAGCGATGTAACATTTTCCCTCCTTTAGTGTTCTAGCGATAAAGAAAAGGAAACGAAACAGTTCACAGGAAATTAAAACAAACTAATTTTTGAGAATAATACCTAAAGCACAGATACCCATGTCCCATCCTACTGGTTTACGTTAGTGTGCTGGGAAGACAACAGGGCTACTATTTTAACATAGGATTAGAGGCTGTTCGACCACTACTGTTAATAATTCTGAGATACTGTAGCCGATATCATAACAGGCAAATTGTCGCATTGTTTACAGCAATACAGGCTGTTTTTTGGGTTATGTGGCAAAGACCGTCTTACTGCAGACAAAGACACAGATAGTATAGAAGTAAAATAAATACTATTTCATACATTTAATAGTAGTTAGACAAGAGACAATGAAATGTTGCTTTTTTTGTATAATTAATAGAATATGCCCCAGTCTTTCAATTAAGGCTAAAAGACGTTAAGAATAAATTTTCTCTGTGTGTATAAGTCTGTAAAGTAAGGAGAAAAGGTCACGATTTGGTGTACGGAATGTATTTTTTTGCAGTTCCGATAAAGAATGTACCAGAGAAATATGTATGTATCGAAACTGTAACGCAAGTTGAAGGCAGTCGCCGTAATTTGTTTATGGATTATATAACAGCAGGAGCTGTGAGTTCTCTCTCTCTCTCTCTCTCTCTCTCTCTCTCTCTCTCTCTCTCTCTCCTACGTTTTCGATGGCTGTTTCACAAAACGTAAGAGTCGCTCTCGTACCTGTAACTTTTGATTAAATAATTACGATAGCCAAGTTTAAATTAAGGATCTACTTTCGTTTTTCATTAATTCCACATATCAAATTATTATGCTGCATTTTAGAACTTTTTCAGACTGTAACGAAGGAGAGTTGACGACGAATTGTTTGGTGGCTACAGCCGAACGCTGCTAGTGTTCAAACGGCTATTACTTTATCAAACTTTTATTTCAGCGTCCTTGACATCTATTTTACCGGTCTTTTCTATCAGTATCCGGGCAATGTAATTACACAAACCGCGTAATTTTGACATCGGTCACTGGCCTCTAAACAATGCCCTCGGTCAACGTTCTCATCGGTCAGGTTGGCGGAATATATAATTTCATTATCCACAAGTAAAAAAAATTTCTGTGCACCATTTTACCATTTCAGAAACTTTACCACCAGCAAAAGCGATAAAAATAATATTGTTTTATTTTTTTAAATAGCAGTAATATTATAATAAGAATTTATGGTCAGATGAGTATAGGGTAATACCAACAGGAGCAGAAAACGGTATAACGGGAGTAGGATTCATTATGAGTAGGAAGGCAGGGCAGAGAGAGTGTTACTGTGAACATTTCAGTGATAGGGTTACTATCATCAGAATCGACAGCACACCAACAATGACAACGATATTTCATGTATACATGCCGACGTCGCAAGCCGAAGATGAAGAGCTAGGGAAAGCATGTGAGGAATACTGAACGGGTAATTCAGTACGAAAAAGGAGATGAAAATCTAATAGTCATGGAGAAATGGAATGCGGTTGTAGGGGAAGGAGTAGAAGAGGGGGTACAGGAGAATATGAGCTTGGTACTAGGAATGAGAGAAGAGAAAGACTAATTGCGTTATGTAATAAATTTTAGCTACTAATAGCAAACACTCTGTTTAAAAATCACAAGAGGAGGAGGTATACTTGGGAAAGGCTAGGAGACACGTGAAGATATCAGTTAGATTAAATCATGGTCATGCAGAGATTCTCAAATCAGATACTTGAGTGTAAGGCGTACCCAGGAGGAAATACAGACTCAGATCACAATTTAGTAGTGATGAAGAGAAGGCTGAAATTAAGAGACTAGTCAGGAACAATCAATGTGCAAAGAAGTGGGATACGGAAATACTAAGGAATGAAGAGATACGCTTTCTGAGGCTATTGACACTGCAATAAGGAATAGCTCAGTAGGCAGTTCAGTTGAAGAGAAATGGACATCTCTAAAAAGGTAATCGCAGAAGTTGGAAAGAAAAACGTAGGTACAAAGAAGTTAACTGCGAAGAAATCGTAGGTAGCGGAAGAAATACTTCAGCTGATCGATGAAAGAAGGAACCACAAAAATGTTCAGGGAAATTCTAGAATACAGAAATACAAGTCACTTAGGAACGAAAAAAATAGGAAGTGCAGGGAAGCTAAGGCGAAATGGCTGCATGGAAAATGTGAAGAAATCGAAGAAAGAAATGATTGTCGAAAGGACTGACTCGGTACATAGGAAAGTCAAACCAACCTTCACTGAAATTAAAATCAAAGGTGATAACATTATGAGTGCAATGGGAATTCCACTGCTAAATGCAGAAGAGAGAGCGGATGCTTGGAAAGAGTACATCGAACGCCTCTGTGAGGCGAAAAACTTATCTGATGACGTGATGGAAGAAGAAACTGGAGTCAAAATAGAAGAGATATGGGATCTAGTATTAGAATCATAATTTAAAACAGATCTGGAAGATGTAAGATCGAATAAGGCAGAAGGGATGCATAATATTCCATCTAAAGTCATTGGGGGAAGTGGCAACAAAGTGACTTTACACGTTGGTGTGTAGAACGTATGAGTCTGGCGATATACCATCCGATTTTCGGAAAAAGAGTGCTAGAACCGACAAATGCGAGAATTATCGCACAATCAGCTTAACAGCACATGCATATAATCTGATAACAAGAATAGTATACAGAAGAATGGAAAAGAAAATTGGGGATGTGTTAGATGTTGATCAGTTTGGCTTTAGGACAGTTCTGACGTTGCGGTTGATAATGGAAGGAAGACTAAAGAAAAATCAAGACACTTTCATACGACTTGTCGATCAGGACATTCGACTGCGTCATATGTTACAAGATGTCCGAAATTCAGTAAAGTAAGTAAGGAAAAGCTATACGGAAAGACTGGTAATATACAATATGTATAATAGGCAAGAAGGAACAATAAGAGTGAAAGACCAAGTAAGAAGTTGTCGGATTAAAAAGGTTGGAAGACAGGGATATAGTCTTTCGCCCCTACAGTCCAACCTATACATCGAGGAAGCAACGACACAAATACAAGAAAAATGTAAGAGTGGAATTAAAATTCAAGGTGAAAGGATATTAATGATAAGATTCGGTGATGACATTACCATCCCCATAAGAATTACAGGATCTGCTACGTGGAATGTGTAAAGAATATGGATTGCGAGTAATTCAAAGAAATACGAAAATAATGAGACGTAGCAGAAACGAGAACACCGAGAAACTTAACATCAGGACTGATGACCACGAAGCAGATGAAGTTAAGGAATTCTGTGACCTAGGCAGCAAAATAATCCATGAAGGACAGCGCAAGAAGGACATTAAAAGCAGACTAGCGCTGCCAAAAAGGGCATTCCTGGCCAAGAGAAATCTACTGGTGTCGAAAATAGGCGTTAATCTGAAGGAGAAATTTCTGAGAACATACGTTTGGAGCACAATATTATATGATAATCAAACTTGCACTGTTGAAAAACAGCGAAAAAAGAGAATCGAAGGATTTGAGATGTGGTGCTACAGAAGAATATCGAAAATTAAGTAAAAAAAAATAGTTCAAATGGCTCTAAGCACTATGGGACTTAATATCTGAGGTCATCAGTCCCCTAGACTTAGATGTACTTAAACCTAACTAACCTAAGGATATCACACACATCCTTGACCGAGGCAAGATTCGAACCTGCGACCTTAGCAGCCGTATGGTTCTAGACTGATGCGCCTAGAACCGCTCGGCTACGGAGGCCGGCCCCAAATTAAGTGGACTGATAGGGTACAGAATGAGGAGGTTCTATGAAGAGTCGGAGAGAAAGGCAATACGTGGAAAACGCTGGAAAGAAGAAGGGACAGAATGGTAGGACATCTGATAAGACATCAGGGAATAACTTCCATGATACTAGAGGGAGCCGTAAAGGGTGAAAACTGTAGAGGAAGGCAGAGATTGGAATAGATAGAGCAAATAATAGAGGACATAGGCTGTAAGTGCTAGTCTGAAATGCAGAGTTTGGCACAGAAGAGGAATTCGTGGCTGTCCGCATCAAACCAGTCAGAAAACTGACGAAAAAAAAGTTAGCTTAGTGTTTATCATGTTCGAAGAGCATGTCTTTTTCTGATGTTCGGGAAGATGCCATGCACTCGATGATCCATATCTGATATACACCGTCTGATCAAAAGTATCCGGACACCGTATGCAATACAGAACCGGCCACTAGTTGTAACGAGAGACGGACCCGCCATTATAAAGGGAGGCGGGAGTATACTGGTACAAAAGGTGTATTCAAAAAGAGCAAAATTGTCGTACACCCCCCTTGAACCTGTCCAGATAAAAATATCCCTATGCAGGAAAGATGTCCGATCCTTCCTGCATGTCCCCTCCACTAACCCGCAGCAAAGCTGCAGCACAAGAGGCGGGAATGCGGGCTGTTCCCGCCAGCAGCTCCGTCCCACTCTCCGCATTCCAAGAGGCAGTTGCATCGAAGGACCCGCAGATCGCCGAACAGCAAAAGCTGATCGAGCTGCTGATGGGGGTTGAACATACACAAACACCGACACACGTTCCGCACACACAAGCGCCTGCCGCTAACACAAGAGTGCCATCGCTCTCACCTCTGGCACCCCAGAACAGGAGCCAGAGCCGGCAGAAGACACAAACCACTCCGATGACAAATCGTGGCAGCAGGTCGGTCCATGACGCAAACCGCTTCAAAACACAGAAACAAGTGTCCCCAAACTCATGAGGCAACCGCCTAGTGCTACTGTCAACTCCACCCAAATCTCAAAATAGTCATACCAGCAATGCAGGGAACAATATGAACAACCGTGTGACTGCAGCACACACAAACAGCTACGCGGAATGCGAACAAGTGCTCGTCTGGCTTCCCGCCAGTCATTATACATAACTACGAAGACTTTAGTCTCCTAAACAAAGAATTTAATAAGAAACATAACCCCACAACATTTTACTCCAAACTCACCAGGAACCACGCTGCACTGTTCGTGGCGAACAAATCAGACTACACGAATCTATTGGACTTTCTAAAAGAAAGAAAGGTACACTACTGGCCATTAAAATTGCTACACCACCAATATGACGTGCTACAGGCGCGAAATTTAACTGACAGGAAGAAGATGCTGTGATATGCAAATGGTTAGCTTTTCAGAGCATTCACACAAGGTTGGCGCCGGTGGCGACACCTACAACGTGCTGACATGAGGAAAAGTTTCCAACCGATTTCTCATTCAGAAACAGCAGTTGACCGGCGTTACCTGGTGAAACGTTGTTGTGATGCCTCGTGTAAGGAGGAGAAATGCGTACCATCACGTTTCCGACTTTGATAAACGTCGGATTGTAGCCTATCGCGATTGCGGTTTATCGTATCGCGACACTGCTGCCCGCGTTGGTCGAAATCCAATGACTGTTAACAGAATATGGAATCGGTGGTTTCAGGAGGGTAATACGGAACGCCGTGCTGGATCCCAACGGCCTCGTATCACTAGCAGTCGAGATGACAGGCATCTTATCCGCATGGCTGTAACGGATCGCGCAGCCACGTCTCGATCCCTGAGTCAACAGATGGGGACGTTTGCAAGACAACAACCATCTGCACGAACAGTTCGACGACGTTTGCAGCAGCATGGACTATCAGCTCGGAGACCATGGCTGCGGTTACCCTTGACGCTGCATCACAGACAGGACCGCCTGCGATGGTGTACTCAACGACGTACCTGGGTGCACGAATGGCAAAAAGTTATTTTTTCGGATGAATCCAGGTTCTGTTTACAGCACCATGATGGTCGCATCCGTATTTGGCGACATCGCGGTGAACGCATATTGGAAGCGTGTATTCGTTATCGCCATACTGGCGTATCACCCGGCGTGATGGTATGGGGTTCCATTGGTTACACGTCTCGGCCACCTCTTGTTCGCATTGACGGCACTTTGAACAGTGGACGTTACATTTCAGATGTGTTACGATCCGTGGCTTTACCCTTCATTCGATCCCTGCGAAATCCTACATTTCAGCAGGATAATGCTCTACCGCATGTTGCAGGTCCAGTACGGGCCTTTCTGGATACAGAAAATGTTCGACTGCTGCCCTGGCCAGCACATTTTCCAGATCGCTCGTCTGGTCAATGGTGGCCGAGCAACTGGCTCGTCACAATACGCCAGTCACTACTCTTGATGAACTCTGGTATCGTGTTGAAGCTGCATGGGCAGCTGTACCTGTACAGGCCATCCAAGCTCTGTTTGACTCAATGCCCAGGCGTATGAAGGCCGTTATTACGGCCAGAGGTGGTTGTTCTGGGTACTGATTTCTCAGGATCTATGCACCAAATTGCGTGAAAATGTAGTCAAATGTCAGTTCTAGTATAATATATTTGCCCAATGAATACCCGTTTATCATCTGCATTTCTTATTGGTGCAGCAATTTTAATGGCCAGTAGTGTAGAACACTTCAAGTACAGGATAGTTTTGGAAAAGACCCAGCATTACGTGATCAAGGGGGTAGACTCTCGAACCCTGATCGAGGCAGTGCACAAGGAACTCACCTCCCTCCGATGGGAGTGCAATCGTGTAAATCGAATGGCAGAGTTCGGCACAGCGAGACCATCGCACAACTACATGGTGGAGCTGGCCGACACGGCCAAGTCCCGCAACCTGCTGAAGTTAAAATTATTTCTTCACATGGTCGTCAATGCAGAAGTCTACAACACGCCGCACACCCGCTAACAATGCCACAACTGCCAGCTTTGCGCACGCGGGTATCCGATGCGATCTCGCTCACCGCTGCCTCAAATGCGCTGGTGGTCACACGACACAACAGTGTAAACTCACCAACTCAGCACCACGCACATGCGCCAACTGTGGTGCGGCCCATCCGGCCAACTACAGGGGATGTACTGCGTGCAAAGAAGTTTTGAGGTGCAATATAGCAAAACACACAAAATCAACCGCGACCACAGCTCCGAAACCGCCCCCGCGCTCAGTAAGGAGTGGAATATCCTTTGCTGGAGTGGTCGCTGTCAACCCCAGCAGCGCTGGGAGATCAGAGGAACCTCGGAGCTACAACACCCAACACCACACTCGCACCGGGTGCATCACACAGCACAAATAACACCACCACCCTACCTCCTGAGATCGCGGACTGCACAGCCCACCACATACCACAGAAGAGGCACCAACACAGGGATAGCCACAACGCCAGAGAAGGAGAAGGTGAAACAACAGGAACAGGAGAGACACGACCACACCACAACAAGCACACAGACAACAGGACACCAACACATCGACCCACACAACACATCCACCCGCCACGGAGACCTCTCAGACGTCCACAACCGTCACTCAGACAGCTGACACAAGCCAGTCCACACCAGAAGCCAACACGAGTACCATGGCCGCCAACACAACCAACAAGTCACAGATCGTCAGGTCCAACATTACCTCAACATTCCGAAGAATAATGGAGACATTATTCCCCAGACTCACGACCACTGAAGTAGTCATGAAGATTATGGGGTGTGTCTCACAACTCTTCACGCAGTTCATGTCGGCCACGCTCAACTGGACTAGCATACAAGCCACTATTTACACCAATACATGGATAACACGCCACACCAGCCCCGAAACGCAGACGCCAACAGAAACACACAGGTCATGTTTCGGAATGCCAACAGCATCGCAAACAAAACAGCCGAAATGGTTGCGTTCATGGATTGAAAGGGTATGCGAATCGCCCTAGTGAACGAAACACTGCTCACGCCTCACAAACAGCTAAACATCCCAGGCTATTGCGTTTATCGTACCGACCGAGCGGACAGAAATACATAAAACACACGAACATCGAGCTCCCTTCGCTTGAGAGTCTGGAGCCCACGGTCGTCACGGTCAAGTTCGACGGAGCCAACACAGCTCTGGTATCGCTGTACAGTCCTCCCAGAAACATACTAACACGCGATATCAGCACAGTTCTCAACATAC
Source organism: Schistocerca serialis cubense (assembly GCF_023864345.2). Classification (NCBI taxonomy): domain Eukaryota; kingdom Metazoa; phylum Arthropoda; class Insecta; order Orthoptera; family Acrididae; genus Schistocerca; species Schistocerca serialis. Next base: position 808,248,128 of record NC_064638.1, on the reverse strand, counting down.
CACCACTGGTAATCACCGCTAGAGATCTAAACGCAAAAAACCCCGACTGGAACTCACGGATACATACCTCCAACAGCCACAAACTATACGAATATGCACTAGGCCGAAACTACACAATACTTGGGTCGGACGTCCCCACGTACTTACCTACACAGGCCCGACACAGGCCAGACGCGTTAGACATAGTTCTTATCAATGGTATCACATGCACACTCAACCTGATGGTTGAAAACGATCTGGACTCAGACCACATACCTAAAATACTATACACGGAAGAAACACTGCAGGACACACAACCAGGCAGGACACTGAACTACAAGCGCGAATTGGACCCTGTTCAAGGAAACGCTTGATAGTCGTATTCCGGACATCCATGAAGTTAACAACACGCAACAAATTGATGAGGTGGTAGAGGCTCTTACTACTGCCGTCAAAGACGCAATGACTGACGTCATTCCACGTACAACACCAAAACAACAGTCGATGGCCCTGCCCCAGGAAATCCTGGGCCTTATCTCAATGAGGAACCACCACAGGAGATACTGGCAGCGTACCAGGCGCCGGTTCTATAAATTGCACGTCAACAGACTCCAGGGTATAATAGGGACAAAATGCAAACATTTCGAAACGAACAATGGGGACAGAAACTCGCATGTTCTGGCGTGTGGAAGCTAGCCAGACACTTTACCAGGGAGAATCATTACATTTCCACTCTACAACGACTAGACGGCCCAGCTTACTGCGCGATGGAGAAGGCAGAGCTTACGGCCACAACACTTGCAGCGTCTTTCATGCCGAGTATGGCTCCTGCACACTTGAAACGGACCTGGAGGTTACACGACTACTTGTAGCCCAACCCCTGCGCGATGAAATTAGATGCACTAGTACAGACGCAATTACATGGGCTATGAAGCATACCAATGCTAGGAAAGCCCCTGGGCCTGATGGTATTCAAAACCGTGTCCTCCAGGATTTCACGGATAGAGCCGTAGAATACCTTGCACACATAACGAATGCCACCCCAAAACACCAACATTTCCCTGGCTTTTGGAAGGCGGCCGAAGTTCTGATGTTCAGGAAGCCAGGGAAAGACCACTCCCTACCACAAAATTACCGACTCATCAGTCTGCTGTGTTCGCTCAGCAAGATTGTTGAGAAGGTAATACTAAAACGCATCACTAGGCACTGCATAGCAATGACACCATAAGACTGGAGCAATTCGGCTTTAGGAATCACCACTCAACAACACAACTCCTCTGCAGAGTCGAACATACAACACACGGCTACAACATGAATAAAGCCATAGAAGCAGTGTTCCTGGACATCGAAAAAGCTTTCGATCGTCTTTGGCACAACGGCCTTATACACAAACTAAGCGAAGCTGGTTTCCTGGACGGACTCGTACCTCTCATACACTCATATTTCACGAACAGATGTTTCAAAACTGACGTACAGAACCTACAACCTGTGTGCTGTTTTCTGCGCTGGGGACATCAACTTGAAGACAGCAGGTTAGTGCGTATTCCACACAGTGCAGTGGAAACAACTAGGCGCCTCACGTGTATTGCACGCACAGAACAAATGTGCTCAGTGACACGTCATCTGCAGTAATGCAGAGGAGGTAAAGTAGGATGATCGTTATTAACACAAACAATCAATTCATTCTTCCTTTCTTGCCGTAGTATCTAAACCCGTTGTAGGCATTTAATAACCTCCTCTTCTAAAGCTGCTCAAGTCGACTGTTGATGATGTGATTGTGAAGGCCGGCCGGAGTGGCCGTGCGGTTCTAGGCGCTACAGTCTGGAACCGCGAGACCGCTACGGTCGCAGGTTCGAATCCTGCCTCGGGCATGGATGTGTGTGATGTCCTTAGGTTAGTTAGGTTTAAGTAGTTCTAAGTTCTAGGGGACTGATGACCTCAGAAGTTGAGTCCCATAGTGCTCAGAGCCGTTTTTATTGTGAAGCGTAAATGCGAGAGAACAGCCACAGCTAAATCAAAACCATGTACCGACGGACAGACGCCATTAGAAGGATGGTTGTGAAAAATTGCATAAAATCATCGGAAGGGATCAGTCGTGAGTTCTAAAGTACTACCACTAGTCCAGCTGGTACAATGACTATGCGAAGAGAGTTAAAAAAATGCCGTCCAAAGGTCGAGAAACTCCTCGTAAATCACACGTTTCTGTAGTTAACGCTAAGCGATGCTTGAAGTGGTGTAAAGAGCGACACCACTGGACATTGAGTGACTATCAGCGAGTGATTTGGTGTGACAAAACGCAATGTACCATGCTTGGGTGGGCTAATGGCTGGAGGTAACTGCCGTCAAGTGTAGTGCGAAAAGTGAAGTACGGAGGAGGTGGTGGTGGTACGGTAAGGCGGTGTTTTTCGTGGTTCGGATGTGGTCTTTTTACTGTGCTAGAGACAACGCTAAATACAGAAGGATATGAACACATTTTACAGTACTGTGAATTGTGTACAGTGAAGGAGACGGCGATTGTATCAGCATGATAGTGCTTCCTGTCATAAAGCAATATCTGTAATGTACATGGACAGCCCTAGCCAGAGTCCCGATTGAACCCAATGGAACACCTTTTGGAAGGTTCAAATGGCTCTGAGCACTATGGGACTTAATTTCTGAGCTCAGCAGTCCCCCTGAACTTAGAACTACTTAAACCTAACTAACCTAAGGACATCACACACATCCATGCCCGAGGCAGGATTCGAATCTGCGACCGTAGCGGTCGCGCGGTTCCAGACTGTAGCGCCTAGAACCGCTCGGCCACTCTAGCCGGCCCTTTTGGAAGGGTTATAATGCGACATCGCACCAGACCCCAGATCCAACTGCACTACCTTCTCTGGTTTCGAATCTTATGGCAGAAGGGGTTGCCATTCCCCCACAGACATTCAGGTGCATCATTGAAAGTACCCCCGGCAGAGTTCAAACCGTTGTTACGGTGCACACCCCACATTAGTGTCACTAACGGGTGTCCAGTCGTAGACCCCCAGCGTTTTGAATGGATCCTGTTGGTAATCCCAACATCCATGAGACTCTGAAATTAGTCGATACTGGCTTTTTTTCATCCACCACAGCACTAGGATTCCACCGCACCCATCTTTCTGTTAACGGTTCGGAGAGTGTAATGCCGCCAGTTCCCCGCTGTACTGTCTCCTGAGCAATTCATTGACAGGCTATCCGCACAATACAGCTGCTCAAGAGTTTGCCTACTCAGTAGGCGTTGCCCTAGCGGAATCCAAAGGGGCAAGCAGTCTACTTCTTCATCAACGTCTGCATATACAAGTGGACCAAAATACGGGAAAAATCACAAACACTACACATTACCATGCCTGCTACGGTACAGGAAAACCGTTGCCATTCAAAACAGCTTCCAGTCGTTTCGGAATGGATAAATGCTTGTAGTGTATGGTTTTTAAGTGAATCTTTTACAGGTATTCCTCAAAAATAGTGGCAAGTTCAGATAACCATGATGCTGGTGGATAGCGATCACACGCATTTCCGCCGGCCGGGGTGGCCGAGCGGTTCTAGGCGCTACAGTCTGGAACCGCTCTGCTGCTATGGTCGCAGGTTCGAATCCTGCCTCGGGATGGATGTGTGTGCTGTCCTTAGGTTAGTTAGGTTTAAGTAGTTCTAAGTTCTAGGGGACTGATGACCTCAGAAGTTAAGTCCCATAGTGCTCAGAGCCATTTGAACCATTTTTTGAACACGCATTTCTCTTCAAAATTATACGACAAAGGCTCAGTAGTACTGAGATCTGGGGACTGCGGTGGCCAGGGGCGATGCGACGATTCATCCTCGGTCTCACCAAACCCGTCCTGGACGATGTCGCTTTTGTGAACAGGGACCCAGTCGTCTTGGAACACGGCATCACCATCGGGCAACAAACAGTGTACCATGGGATGGACTTGATCATCAAAAGTGGTAACATAATATTTGGCTGTAACGCGAAATATCAGAATAACCAAGGGACCCATGTAATACCACCATATGGCTGTCTCCATCAGCGAACTCTCGCCGTATTTGACTCTAGGAACGTAAATTCGACCAGAAGTTGAAAACAGCGTGAAACATGACTCGTCCGACTAAACTACTTTCTTCCATTGCTCCGTTTCACGTGTTTTACGGTGTCAGCGCCACGTTTTTCTGTGCCGGCCGGAGTGGCCGAGCGGTTCTTGATGCTACAGTCTGGAACCGCGCGACCGCTACGGTCGCAGGTTCGAATCCTGCCTCGGGCATGGATGTGTGTGATGTTCTTAGGTTAGTTAGGTTTACGTAGTTCAAGTTCTAGGGGCATTTGTATCTCTGATGAGTGGTTTTAATCCCAGCTCTCCCTCCAATTCCCTGCTCCTGGAACTCCCTTCGCTTTGTTTTGGTGCTGATACGCTTCGTGAGTGCGGCACTTAGATATGCAGTGACTCTTTATTCTGTCGTTCTCATTTATATACAGGATGAACCATTTTAATCCATAAAGGGGAAAACTAGGGAAAGGGATGAGATACAACAAAATATTTTACATAGAAATTGTATGCGGCAAGGCCTACACTTTGCTATGATGACCGTGTCCTTGAACGTGATTTTCAAGGTGATTTGGGGGTAGTGTGAATTTTTTAATGGACACTCAAATATTTAAGACTTGAAAAAAGCCGCAAATTTTACGTATAAAATGATACATAATTCAAGATCATTGCAAGGTTGAATAAAGGTCAAATAAGCAAATATGTTTTTAGTTTGGTAGAGATTAATTCAGAACAGAGGAGGGATACAGCAAAATACAATGTTAGATATAAATTGGAAATGAGATAAGAGGTCTTGTACCATTACCTATAACCACGACCTTAAAGATAACTATCGAACGTCATTCGAAGGTTGACTTTTGTTTCACGAAAATCACGATTTGTGGCGTCGGATTTAGAAAGAGCGAAGAGAGATTTGAACTTCAAATTTTCATTAACATCTTTACTGGCAAAAATAAATACATCATAACGTATAAATGTTATTTTGACATCACCAAGACAGAAAAAACATAAATATAACATAGATCATTGATTTAAAAGTTTCTGAGTGAGATCCCTCGCCTCTCATTCCTCGGGGTGCTTGATTTAAAGAGTTCCCGTACCTTTCTTTCAATTTTTACCTGGAAATTAGCCATTGAGCATGTGCTCAAAGTGACCACCATTTGCTTCGGTGCACAAATTAATCCTCCTTAAGAAATATCTGACAGCAGAACATCTCGTGGAAAGGATGCACAAGCTCTCCGGATACGTTCCATCATGTTTGCTCTTGTCGTGGGCTGCTGCTCATAGGAAATGTTTTTCATATTTACGCAAAGGTAAAAATCAGGGGAAGTTAAATAAGGTGAACAAGCGAGCTACGGAATGGGACCACTTACGATCCGTGAGTAATGTGGTGGTACATTTTTTGTCTGGTCTCTAAGTCAACATATCCAAGTAAGCCAGGTAATTGGTATCACAACATTTCTAAAACATTATGTTGATTTATATTACCATTAAGAAAAGTAGTGACCAGTCAGGTAGCTATTGACAATACCATACCAGACGTTAAATCTCCAACGACGTTGGTTGTAAACTGTACCAGTGTGGATGGACATCCGATCAGTAAAGACCCTTCCGCCTGTTTAATTCACCCGTATTTCTAAATGTCGCTTCATTTGAGAACATTACTGATATGAACACTTCTTGATGATGTATGGCCCAGGGCAAAATGCAAGCCGTTCTTCGAACTTACAAAGCATTAGGTCTTGGGTCAATGGCGGGCATGAAATCTCCACGCCTTTAGGATTCTGAGAACCGGTGACTTCGATAATCCTAGTTCCGTTTGAATTTGCCATGAACTGATATAAGGATTTAGCTGACAATTGCAAGAACGGCTACGACGCAATTATGATTTTCTCCACATTCATGACGACAACGAACATGATGTAACCATCCTTCTCGGGATTTGTCAGTGAAATCGCGAGTAGTGACGTTACATGGGAGTCTTCTGTTGAGATAAAGTCTAGCATAAAGTGCGGCTGCGGGGACGTAAACGCCCTGACACATTCCTAAAATCGTAATCGTGCCTACGATTCCATTTGGAGCGTAGTCAGTCATTGTAGCTATGTCACTCAGCAAAATAAAGAAAAACAGAGCCGTAGTTTTGATGAACTTATCACACAAATTAACACTGAAAAAGAACGGTGTTCCATCACGCGGACGCGGGCGACAGCTCTCCCATCGCGCTCTCCGCGAGGGTCGATTGATCCGACCCTACACAACCGCCTTCTCTTCCGATCTACCAGCGGCTCTGTACAAGAGCAGCCGAACAAGCTATGGAACAATCTACCGCAGTACGATAACGTATTGGTAATTAATAGTTACTTCATCTGATTCCAATCTAGGAAATAAACTAGGCTATTAAGAGCATAAATTAAGTTACAGTATAACGCCAGCACCTCAGCCATTTGCACTGTCTTCTCGAACTGGGCATACGCGTAGAAGAGCCTTTTTTTTTTTTTTTTTTACAGAAAGCACCGTTTTACACGTAAAATGTGCAGCTCTTTTCCAATCTAAATCAAATATTAGGGTTGCCACTTAAAAAATCTCTTTAAGCTAGCAATGCGTGATCCTCTTTGACACCTACAGCTTTCGTGTAAAATATTTTTCTGTACCTCATCTCTTCCCCAGTTTATTCCGTATTATGAACTAAATTGGTCCACCCTGTACATGTGGTGTCTGTTTTTTCGGACATAATGGAAATCCGAAATGGTGAGTGAGGGGTTCGTGGGTAGGTAAGGCTACGTCGGTAGTGTGCAGTAGGATAACAGGCTGAGAATGTGGGTTTGGTGGGAAGCGTGCACCGAAGACAATTACTCGCGTTAAGCGCGAGATCCGAGTTCGAGTCCCTGTCAGGCACGAATTTTCACCTGTTGGCACTAAATCAGTTCAATGCCCAAATGCGGCTAACGTCATTTTTCGTCATAATCATCATCTTGTGGTGTTGCAGTTCTCTTTATTTCCGTGCTTGCGAGCAAAATTGGTTGAGCAATTCCGCCTTAGCAAGACATCTTTGGAGTGATAGCACAGAATAGCATAGAACAGCAGAGAATCACCACCCAGCAGTCCGCCCCCGGTAGCTGAGCGGTCGGCGTGACGGATTGTCAATCCTCTCGGCCCGGGTTCGATTCCCGGCTGGGTCGGGGATTTTCTCCGTCCAGGTACTGGGTGTTGTGCTGTCCTCATCATCATCCTATCATCCTCATCGACTGCAGGTCGCCGAAGTGGCGTCAAATTGAATGACCGGCACCCGTCGAACGGCCTGCCCGACGGGGGGACCTAGCCATACGCTTAAATGAAATAAAACCACCCAGAGAGCATTGAAGCTGGCTTAAGGATTCTTAAAACTAGTAACAGCCTGTAACGAAAATTAACAATAGAAGAAAACTATCACATCCAAAAATCAATAGACCAAGGAAAGAAAGTACTAAATGAATACACATCACTGTACATGAAAACCCTCTTTGCCACAATTGAAGAACTATATATAAATAACATCCCCACCAAAACTTCATATGATCAGCTCTCAGAACTAAATATTCCTCTCCCCCATACTGCACAACATTTACTCTAGATGCCTTTCCATAACAACCTCTCTCTTTCTCTTTCTCCCTCCATCCTTCCCTTCAGTCTGGAACCGCGCGACCGCTACGGTCGCAGGTTCCAATCCTGCCTCGGGCATAGGTGTGTGTGATGTCCTTAGGTTAGTTAGGTTTAAGTAGTTCTAAGTTCTAGGGGACTGATGACCTCAGATGTTAAGTCACATAGTGCTGAGAGCCATTTGAACCATTAATTGTTTATGACTATGTATCTTCGGGTTCGTCTGTCTCAGAGCGTGCTTCAATGTAGTACAGAACCGTTTTATTATTTTAAAATGCTGTAACCGGAAAAGGTCTCTACTGGTTTATCTGACTGAAAACACGCTTTAGTCTAGCACACAGCCGTATTACGGTTTTTAGTATTGTAAAAAGAAAATTTTAAACTCAGTAAAAATTCCTGCATTTACATCTAGAATCTTGGAAGCTAGGACCATACACTAATTTTCGCTTATTCCGTTAACCCTATAGATAATCTGAAGATGCCCAACCAAGGCAAAATGTGTCGTTAATAAAAGAATAAATTGCAACCAAGACTGTTTTTAATTCATATATCGCAATCCACACTCCTCGTTCTACTGATTTCTTTCTCCTGTCTTGTTCCAATTGAGCCTACACATTGACCATTCAGAAATAGGTGCACGTGAGAGGATGGAAAGCGTAATGCACGATTACGGAGATGTGGAGATTCTTTCACCTTGAACGGTAACGATTTATTTAAGTAAGCACATGGGATTGTCACCAATAACACTCTGAAGTACATTTATTAACGAAAATTCATGGTGTAAAGAAGAAAACATACATGTTTATTATATAGGATCTCCTTAATACGATAATACTACGATGAAGCTGCGTGGATGCAAGGATCACTGAAGTTGGATTCGGAATTGTATCAGAAATACCAAGTTCCAAACTAGGACCAAAATAATCAAGTAATTCACGCACATTCATGCAATATATAGGCGGGCAACGATTAATTCTAACTTCTACTAGTGGTTAGACAGAGAACGAACGAATAGACCAGTAGCCACCATTAACTCAAGTAAAAAAAAGACCCAAGCAGTTTCTTAAAAGTCGGAAAAATGTTTTGTGGAAAATATTTCTCCCTGCATGTAGGGGTTCGTTCAGTACAGAATCTCACGCACTATAAAATGCTTAGCGGTGTTGCGGAAACGCAGTGCGATTACGAACATGTGTCCTCATGGACCAAGGCCGCGATGTTATACCCGAAAATGAGCTATTTAAAATGGTTTTAATTTCACGTAAAATCCACCACAAGGTGTATGGATTATTAAGAAAATACATTTAGTGGAAGACTGAGCCCACAGCGCTTAAGGTACCAGATTCTGCTCATGTGAGGTGATGATTCTAGTCTAAACAAAGAAATGACCAACTGTCAAATTACTCTCACTCACAAAACTAAGTGAAATGACTATAATATTGAATACTGCAACGTTTCTGTGACATAACTAATGCTGGAACAGATCGGTTTAACACTCCAACAAGCCAAATTCGTATTATGTGTCGAGAACATCCAACTGATAACTTCAGTGTGGATACACGCAGCGCTCAAACTCTTACGGAAATCGGCGAAATGCCGCGGGTAATGAGGATGACTCAAGGGGCACTACATCAGAAGTCAGCCACGGATCTACGATATTTCCGAACCGGGACAAAAACTTGATAGTGGCGTCCCCCCCTCCCTTCTACTCGAGCGTTTGAGATAGGACGTAAAATTTTTTAAAATCTATTTTTCAAAAATATGTTCATTTTGTAGCTCACATCTTTCGGAAGAGTTTGATATATAAAAGATATATGTTCGAGGAAATGTAACACATGTTATTTGGTCTTAAGTGTGCCAAAGTGCAATTCCACGCCTCTTCACATGGCATTATTCTGTCGCACGTCACTGTACTTCGCTTTCTGGAATTCAACCGTGTATATTTTGTAATGGAAGCCATCAAACCTATATTCAGGACGGTGGAAATTAAAATGCCCTGTGGTGCCTCACCTACTCCCAGTCGGCCGGTTTGACATCCTACCTCCTTTTTTTTTTTTTTTTTTAAGAAAAAAAAAGAAAAGAAAACCTCACATTTAACACTGACAAGGGGAGGCCACCAATTGTGAAATTCAGATTCGATTCATACTGCGCATAATAAAAGCTCATGGCCAGAGGTGTAATGTGCCAAAGCACCAAGATGCACTTCTCAGCAGTTGTCGAGAAAATCGACAGTTTAAAGAAACCGTTGCGGTGAAATACCCTCTACGATTAATAATTTTCTACAGAGTCGTGGCGCAGCGGTAAGCGCTCGGGTTCGTAATCCGAAGGTCGCCGGATCGAATCTCGCGCCATGCAATTTTTTTATTATTGGTTTTTTGTAATTCAAATATATATATATATATATATATATATATATATATATATATATATATATATATAAACTATTAATGAATTGCTTATGCATGTTGCTGAAGGCGGATCGCTCTCCAATTGTACCGCCTCCATTTTTCCGTTTTTTTAACAGGGTGTACCAAAGTTCTCCCGTCCGCACTGATTTTCGACGATGTTATAAGTTGCGCTAGGGACCGCATCTACCTTCTTTCGAAGTTAGCAGGCAACTACGCTGTTATGCGGCGGCTCGTTTCGGCCCATTCAACATCTGTCCTTCAAGTGTAACGAGCGAGTAACGGAGTTTATATTTCATACCTGCCACAGCGAATTTGTGTTCGTGGGGTCTCTATTCTAATTCGAACGTTTGACTTACGCTATACGTATTCGTTTCGGAATACCGTTTCTACGTTGAAAGGTGGCTACACTGAGCCTCAGCGCCAGAGATTGCGCCAAAGAGTATTATTCAGCCGCCTCCACGGAGTGCTTGGGGAGAGCTCGTAGTAGTCAGTGCCTGTCGAGGTCTCGTAGTAGTGGAGTGCTTGTTGAAAACTCGTGGTAGTAACTGCTTGCTGAGATGTCGGAGTGGCGAGTCGGTGTGGAGAGATTGTAATGTTTAGAGTGCTTTTCATCAATATAAACGAAGGTAAAAAAAAAAAAAATTCTTTTCTCTCTCATTATTTCAGTGTCCTAAATAATGCGTCATTACAGGTTCAGTCAACAAAGCATCTGGCGTGTGTTCTTGTATTAGAGTGTAATTCTGGGTTTCTTGCGCAATTATAGTATTTCTATTTTTTTAATTATTTCAATATAAATGATATTTAAAATTTCTTGTCTTAGTGAAGAAGAACCGTGCCAGATGTGTACGTTGAATCACACTTCCACACACAGAACAGCTACACTTGTGCTTTGTTGGCTTCGTAGGTTTTATAGTTGCTGGGGACTTAATTAATTAATTGTATTAAGTGAAATTTTCATTTCATTCTTTGTTGTTGTTCTATGCAGTCAGATTGCGTACTAAGACTAGTCAGGGCCAACCGTTTGGACATACAGCTATTAAAAATATTTGCATTATAAATAATTAAGCCCCCATGCACGTGGCGACCGCTGCTTCGGATCGTCCCTTGGAATTTTTCTGATTGTAAAAATAGTAGACAGTAGTATTGTTGTAGTAATTTGTAGTTTAGTAATTGTAGTCTATTTTGCATGTGTAGATTTGGTAATTGGCATTCTTCTAATGGTATTTTTCAAAATTTAATTTTTATTGTCTTGTCTATGGGTTTGACAATTTAGGGCAATTATTTCAATTGTTCGTTAATCGTGTTTGAGGGAAACATCTGATGTGAATGGTATTGTTGGAGATAAGGAGTCATTGTGTGTAATTTTCGTACAGTGACGAGTTTTGTATATTTTGTAAATGATTACGCGATCAATGAAAAAGGCAAAAATGATGAATAGTGAGAGTGACGAAATTGTTAACATGGCGAACTCGCCAACACAGGAGAACAGTGTGATGAATAATGAAGTGGAAAACAATGTAATAAGTCGGGAAAGTAGTCCGGAACCATTTCAAAATTTTTCTCAATCAGAAAATTCACAGATTACGTGGTTAACGACAGAAGAAACGGAGCAGTTGATGAGTGCTATATTAAATTTGGGATCACGAATGGAAACACTGTTAGATTCACAGTTAGGAACAATTAGAATTGAGTTGAAAGCAATGACAACACGGTTATGCTCAAAAATAGGAACAATTGAAACAGAAATAGGAACAATTAAAACCGAGATGAAAGCAGTGGGATCACAGTTACGATCTGAATTAGAAACTGATATGAGAACAATGGAAACACAGTTAGGCTCACGAACAGGGACATGTTTCAAATACACGAAAGACGAATCAAATAAAGAAATTAGAGAAGAAGTACAACCGATTTTGAAGGCTCACAATAATAGCTTAATTTCAACAGAAATCAGACAAGAGGAACAGGGTAGGGAACAGGAAGAAAAAGATCGCGTGATAGTACAGAAATTTTCAGAGTTAAATTTACAATGTGCACACGATAAGAAAGAAATACTTGAGAGAATCGAGGAGTCCGTATCAAATGACAGATTAAATAACCTAACACAATAGTATGAACAGTTAACTACTAAATGTGTTAATACTGAAACGCGAGTCGCGACACTTACGGAAGACGTAAATAAACAGAAAGAACAATTAGGTGATTTATCGGAAAGAGTTGAGGAGATTTCAGACAAATTGACAAATCTTAGTTTAAATGGGGACAGAGATTCAGATGATACAGCACCATTGCCATTTGCAGAAACCGAAGAATACCAGAACATAAATAAACATGTTGAAAATCAGGGAAAATTTAATGAACGCGTTAAAAGGGAAGTTGAGGCATTACGAAAGCAAGTCAAATAAATTGAAGGCGAAATCGTAGGAAAAGACAGCAGAAGAAATTTAGAATCACGGATAGCAGAGGGCCTTGAAGAAAATAATTTATTTCATTTACGAGAAGCAACAAGAGAGCGCCAGGTGCGTGAACTTGACAATAATCGACATTCGGACTGGGACAGATGGGGTAGGTCTTTGTCGCCAAGAGGCGAAAACTTTGACTATAAACACTTTTTGACTGTTCGGAAATTTAAGATTTTCCGCAATTCTAAGAATGACATACATCCATGTTCATGGTTAGATCAATTTATGTACGCACTCCCGCCAAATTTGCCACTAAGTCACAAACTAGAAATTATGTGCGGCTATTAAAGTCCTCAGGGGATTCACTACTCTAAGTGAATATGTGCCGTAGCGAGCATAGGGCCCCGAGCTGTAGTGGTGCTATTTCCCTTTTAATTTTCTGCACCGCTGCCTACTCTTTTACTATTCTTTGCATCTGTCAAACCAACTCTTCGACTATCAATCTATCTAGACAGTAGATAAACAATAACCGGATATGACGATTTTACCCAAGTGATTTCGGAAATTACCATTTAGATTTATTGTACCTTCAGCAGCATTCATTCCTAGTTTAAAAGAAATTTTACCTGTTTATTTTCGTGACAATATTGCTTCATATGTTGACGATATTCTTATTGCTAAACGTTCCTGGAGTGAGCATAACAAAATTTTGGATTCATTATTACGTATTTTTGCAAGAGTTGGCATTACAGTGAACTTAGAAAAATCTGAATTTGGTCGTTCTCAGGTGAAATTTCTCGGTCACATTATTTCTACAGAAGGTATTCTTCCTGATCCAGAGAAATTAAACGCTATTCGTAACTATGCTGTTCCTACCACAAAACGTGATGTTCGTAGTTTCCTTGGTGTCTGTAATTTTCTTAGACGCTTTGTTAGACTGGACGATTTGGCCACACCCCGTTTTTGCGAACTATCTGGAAAGTTCTTTTTAAACGAAAATCGGTCGACAACACTGTTTGGTTAGTTTGTATTCCTGATGAGTGCGTTAATAAGCTGATTTGGTATACGCATTTCAGTTATGCACACTTTGGTCCCAGAAAATGCTTTCATAAATTACGGGAAAATTGCTACTTCAGTAATATGGAGAAACGTATTCGATCTGTTCTGGCCAAATGCAAATTATGTCAAAAGGCTAAGCCGCCAACAATTTCTCACAGAGCACCGTTGTTTCCTATCATTCCAGCGAAATTAAAGGACATGGCTGCAGTCGATTTGTTCGGTCCAGTGGTTCGTTCTACTAATGGTTTTGCGTACATTTTCGTAGCAGTGGAGTTGACATCAAAATATGTGTGTTTTACACCGTTACGCAAAGCAACAGCTCGTTCGGTATCTAATGCTTTCATTAACCATTTTCTTAAAGAAGTGGGTCATGTTGATAAGGTTATATCAGATAATGGATCACAGATTCGTTCTAAAATTTGGCTTCGTACTCTACGGCGTCGTAAGATTAAACCAATCTTCATTTCACTTTTTCACCCTCAATCTAACGCTTCAGAAAGATGGATGAAGGAAATCAATAAATTGTGTCGTCTTTATTGTCATCAGAATCACAGAACTTGGGATCAGTATCTTCATATTTTTCAAAACATTCTGAATGAACTTCCTAATGACTCAACTTCTTTACCGCCAATACTGATATTAAAAAACAAAGCACCGACAAATCGCATATCTGAAATCGTTCCTTTTCCGCCTTCACGGAAACTGCGGCATTCTGAAGTTGTGAACCTGGCTCTACAAAATATTGCATCTGCGGCTGCTAGAAGAGAGAAATCATCTAAACGTCCTGGTCGTTTAAAAACTTTTTCAGTTGGTCAAAAAGTGTTAATTAAGTCTCACCGTTTGTCGCACAAAGGAAAGGGCTTGTGTCGCAAATTTTTTCTGCTTTATAACGGTCCATATAGAATTCGCAAAATTATTCATGATAACACTGTCGAAGTAGAAACTCTTAAATCTCGACGCTCTAAGGGAATACATCACATATCAAACGTTAACATTTTTGTGGAATGACATACTTGTGAGAAACAGCTACATGTAAACACGCAGAGAGTACAAGGATACCGCGCTGTGTTTTGGCGGCGACATATACTCAAAGCAACAGTCAAGTCTGCGCGCCGCACAAGGCAGTCGTTGACCGCAAACAATTGCTTCCTACGTCACGCGCCTACAGCTGATCGAGCGCTCAGTGCGAATGCACTGACAGCCGTAAACAAATACACAGTCTAATTTCTCCGACTAAATTCAGTATAAAGCTATAGTGACTTGATGAATTATGTTATTAACATTCAGTATTTTTCAGGATACGGTTCTATAAAATATTTAAGAACTTCAGGTAAATTCTGTGTGTCTCCGACGTTAAGACGACTTACTATCGAGAAATTTTCAGGAAGAATGTAATTTCGAAGAAGAAACTAATAAACTAAAAAGGTAACTATTAATTGAGTTCATTTTTCAGGTAACATATTTCCACTTAGGTACGTACTTTAGACGTAATTTGCTGCTCGCGATTACGTGATTCATACTTTGTGCTAAATTTCATGTTCTATGAAATTACTTGTGAAGCGACGTGCTTGCGTACGTTAACTGATTTTGACAATGATTATTAATGAACTGCGTTGTAACTTGTGTATATTATGCATCGCTTGGCTGCACTGCTTTTTCACTGACGTCATATTTTTCTATTATGTGCATGCTGTGCTTATTTATTTAAATTATAATTGTCACCTGATTAGTTGTGCTGATATGTATGTAAGTTATACTTCGTGATTTATCTGCTTGCGCCTTCATGTTTACTTATTAAGATGACATATGAACATTTATTTGCTTATGCTGATATGATGCTAATGACCTGTTTATTACGTAAGATATATGTTTACTGCTATGCGTATGGATTGCATATTTACACATTTCTGTTTTGTTGTCATAACTACTCTTTAATTTGGTATATAGAAATGCTGATATACTGTGTATGAACATAGAGTTTAGGTCACATTATTGTATTAATTATAGATTGTTCGATTGGCAGAGCCTCGTTGTAAGAATTGTGCTGCATCCACTTGTTGACATTCTGTTCTCTACTGGTATATTTACTCGCTATTGCTTGTTTTGCTTACGCTCAGTGCCTCATATTTTTAAGATAGGACAATGAACTGCTATAATTCGACATAAACGACATTAGTACAAGAAACTTCATAGAAGTCACATGAGCTGGAGGTTTTATGAAAGCTGTATAAATGTATGCTAATAGGAAGGAAGCTAACGACATGACATACCAAAACTAGGTTTAGACCATTGACAGTTATTACACTGCATTTTTCGTGAGCAATGGAAATAGGAAGTGACACTTGACACAAGAAACACTCCACATGTTTGCTTCTGTTTTGCCATGACTCTTGAAGTGGTGTACACACTGTGAAATATTATGATCATTCACACTCCGTAATCGTACTTAATTACTGAGAGTTATTCGAACTGGGTCTGTTAGAGGTCATGTATGCATTTCTTTTGTTTATAGTTCATAATGAGTAGAAGATTTGGGTCAGATGGATTACACAGAGGTTGTGTGTTGACAGTGTGTCTTCGGATTGTATGGGATGATGAGGTTTGCATTAGGATTTTATCTGTACTTGTTCGAGGAGACTGACTAGAGGAAAGAGTTGTTATGGAAGTGAAATGATATTGGTAATAAGGTTTATATGTATCGACGTATTGAAGAGGTATTATTGAGGTATTGAGATTATATGAAGTTGATGATTATTGGAGTTTTGGTGGACAAGAGGTAAGGTAAATGATATTGATGATAAGGTTTATATGTATCGACGTAAGAGGTATTATTGAAGTATTGAGATTATGTGATGCTGATGATTATTGGAGTTTTGGTGTATAAGAGGTAAAGTAAGTGAGGTGCATATTTTTTTGTTGGTCTATATGGAACAAGGAGGATGATGATAGCAGACTAGAACACTAAAGTGGAAGGAAGATTGTCTACACACACTTTGTTAAATCACTAAGCAGTATATACTTTTTTTGAAGAGAGGAAGTATTTGCATATCTGGGACACTGACAGTTGTTCAGCAACAGTACATTTTGATATGGCTTGGCAAACATTGGTCTTGACATGATGACTATGACGTTGACTAACTATTATTGACTGTTATACATTGTTGCCACTACTACTTGATACACAAGATGAACATCAAATTTTGACAGAATTACATTTACACAGTTAACACTATTCAATTACACAGTAGTACTTAATGTGGATGAAAGATGAGTGAGTGTGTTTTGTGTGTTTTCCTTTCCTAATCCTACCCACCTATCTCCTAAATATTATTTTATTTGTTTGTAGTGGCTTGCACTGACACTCATAAATATTATAGGTTTACTGATATTTGAGTATTTGTAATAGTTAATAAGACAATTATCTGACATCATTTGTGTGTTTGTTATGATTTGTATGTTTAGTGTAAAAGCATTTGTATGTGGATTCAAACTATTGTTCATGCCTGAACTGTGTGATTAGTGATGGTGAATATTATGGACTGTTACCTGCACTTTTTCAACATAATGGGTGCCACTTAGAAATGATTAATTTCTGCTGATGAACTGTGTGATTAGGATAGTGAATATTATGGACTGTTACTTGTACTTTTTCTACATGATTGGTGCCACTAGGACATGTTTAATAAACTCTGATGTACAGTGTGATCAGTGATAGTGAATATGATGGACTGCTCTCTGGACCTGCTCATCATTGCTAGGTGCAACTGATGAACTGTTTCTACTGAATTGTTGCTATCTGCACCTGTTCAACAATGCTGGATGTCACTAATGGAACTGCTTCTGCTGAGAAATGTGACTTGTTGCTGTCTGCACCTGCTCAACATTGCTGGGTGCCACTAATGGAACTGTTTCTGCTGAGTAATGTCACTTGTTGGTGTCTGCACCTGTTGACCATTGCTGGGTGCCACTAATGGAACTGCTTCTACTGAGAAATGTGACTTGTTGCTGTCTGCACCGGTTCAACAACGCTGGGTGCCACTAATGGAACTGCTTATACTGAAATAATGTCACTTGTTGGTGTCTGCACCTGTCAACATTGCTGGGTGCCACTGATGAACTGCTTCTACTGAAATAATGTCACTTGTTGGTGTCTGCACCTGTTCAACATTGCTGGGTGCCACTGATGGACTGCTTCTACTGAACTGATGTTGCTTCTTGCTGTCTGCACCTGTTCAACATTACTGGGTGCCACAGATGGAACTGCTTTTACTAAAATGATGTCACTTGTTGGTGTTAGCACCTGTTGACCATCGCTGGGTGCTACTACTGGAACTAATCATTGAAAGCATTTTATGTGAACATTTGTATAAACTGATTTTTTGTGTATTGTGTGAACTACACTCCTGGAAATGGAAAAAAGAACACATTGACACCGGTGTGTCAGACCCACCATACTTGCTCCGGACACTGCGAGAGGGCTGTACAAGCAATGATCACACGCACGGCACAGCGGACACACCAGGAACCGCGGTGTTGGCCGTCGAATGGCGCTAGCTGCGCAGCATTTGTGCACCGCCGCCGTCAGTGTCAGCCAGTTTGCCGTGGCATACGGAGCTCCATCGCAGTCTTTAACACTGGTAGCATGCCGCGACAGCGTGGACGTGAACCGTATGTGCAGTTGACGGACTTCGAGCGAGGGCGTATAGTGGGCATGCGGGAGGCCGGGTGGACGTACCGCCGAATTGCTCAACACGTGAGGCGTGAGGTCTCCACAGTACATCGATGTTGTCGCCAGTGGTCAGCGGAAGGTGCACGTGCCCGTCGACCTGGGACCGGACCGCAGCGACGCACGGATGCACGCCAAGACCGTAGGATCCTACGCAGTGCCGTAGGGGACCGCACCGCCACTTCCCAGCAAATTAGGGACACTGTTGCTCCTGGGGTATCGGCGAGGACCATTCGCAACCGTCTCCATGAAGCTGGACTACGGTCCCGCACACCGTTAGGCCGTCTTCCGCTCACGCCCCAACATCGTGCAGCCCACCTCCAGTGGTGTCGCGACAGGCGTGAATGGAGGGACGAATGGAGACGTGTCGTCTTCAGCGATGAGAGTCGCTTCTGCCTTGGTGCCAATGATGGTCGTATGCGTGTTTGGCGCCGTGCAGGTGAGCGCCACAATCAGGACTGCATACGACCGAGGCACACAGGGCCAACACCCGGCATCATGGTGTGGGGAGCGATCTCCTACACTGGCCGTACACCACTGGTGATCGTCGAGGGGACACTGAATAGTGCACGGTACATCCAAACCGTCATCGAACCCATCGTTCTACCATTCCTAGACTGGGAAGGGAACTTGCTGTTCCAACAGGACAATGCACGTCCGCATGTATCCCGTGCCACCCAACGTGCTCTAGAAGGTGTAAGTCAACTACCCTGGCCAGCAAGATCTCCGGATCTGTCCCCCATTGAGCATGTTTGGGACTGGATGAAGCGTCGTCTCACGCGGTCTGCACGTCCAGCACGAACGCTGGTCCAACTGAGGCGCCAGGTGGAAATGGCATGGCAAGCCGTTCCACAGGACTACATCCAGCATCTCTACGATCGTCTCCATGGGAGAATAGCAGCCTGCATTGCTGCGAAAGGTGGATATACACTGTACTAGTGCCGACATTGTGCATGCTCTGTTGCCTGTGTCTATGTGCCTGTGGTTCTGTCAGTGTGATCATGTGATGTATCTGACCCCAGGAATGTGTCAATAAAGTTTCCCCTTCCTGGGACAATGAATTCACGGTGTTCTTATTTCAATTTCCAGGA
This sequence comes from Schistocerca serialis cubense, assembly GCF_023864345.2. NCBI lineage: Eukaryota > Metazoa > Arthropoda > Insecta > Orthoptera > Acrididae > Schistocerca > Schistocerca serialis. Next base: position 808,228,778 of record NC_064638.1, on the reverse strand, counting down.
GTGTATTATGTAAAGTCACATGTATGAAAAGAATTTGTATTGCTTACTGTATTTTATTTTTGTCTGTATTTTTGTGGGCGAATTTGGTGGTATTTTCACCACCAATGCTGGCAAAAATACCATCAAATTCTGGCCCGTGGAGGAGGGGCATATGAAAGGTGGCTACACTAAGCCTCAGCGCCAGAGATTGCGCCAAAGAATATTATTCAGCCGCCTCCACGGAGTGCTTGGGGAGAGCTCGTAGTAGTCAGTGCCTGTCGAGGTCTCGTAGTAGTGGAGTGCTTGTTGAAAACTCGTGGTAGTAACTGCTTGCTGAGATGTCGGAGTGGCGAGTCGGAGTGGAGAGATTGTAATGGTTAGAGTGCTTTTCATCAATGTAAACGAAGGTAAAAAAAAAAAAAAAGAAAAAATTCTTTTCTCTCTCATTATTTCAGTGTCCTAAATAATGCGTCATTACAGGTTCAGTCAACAAAGCATCTGGCGTGTGTTCTTGAATTAGAGTGTAATTCTGGGTTTCTTGCGCAATTATAGTATTTCTATTTTTTTTAATTACTTCAGTATAAATGATATTTAAAATTTCTTGTCTTAGTGAAGAAGAACCGTGCCAGATGTGTACGTTGAATCACACTTCCACACACAGAACAGCTACACTTGTGCTTTGTTGGCTTCGTAGGTTTTATAGTTGCTGGGGACTTCATTAATTAATTGTATTAAGTGAAATTTTCATTTCATTCTTTTTTGTTGTTCTATGCAGTCAGATTGCGGACTAAGACTAGTCAGGGCCAACCGTTTGGACATACAGCTACTAAAAATATTTGCATTATAAATAATTAAGCCCCCATGCGACGTCTTCCGTTAACTATGCGTGGTTAACATTATGAAGACAATTAATAACATTTGTGAAATGCAACTTTGTTTGCGGAAAACATAATGATGTTCGAAGTCGCCAGTTTTTCCACGACAAACGACTTTCAACAACTTATTATTTGCATAATTGTTGCAACTGATTGCCGGGAATTATATATATATATATATATATATATATATATATATATATATATATATATATATATAATTACAAAAAGGAAGTACTAAAAAGGTTGCATGGTGCGAGATTCGATCCGGCGACCTTCGGATTACGAACCCGAGCGCTTACCGCTGCGCCACGACGCTGTAGAAAATTATTAATCGTAGAGAGTATTTCACCGCAACGGTTTCTTTTCACTGTCGATTTTCTCGACAACGGCTGAGAAGTGCATCTTGGTGCTTTGCCACATTACACCTCTGGCCATGAGCTTTTATTATGCGCAGTATGAATCGAATCTGAATTTTACAATTGGCGGCCTCCCCTTGTGAGTGGGATTATTTGTGACCGGGAGAATAAGAGCTCTTCAGAAAGTCCGCACTCTTTATTGCCTATTAGCTAACAACTTTCTCTTTTGTGTGACATAAAATTAAATATAGGAAACGTAAAACCAGTAAGAACAAGAGACAAGGAAGACAGTACACTTTTCTTCAGTCCTTCTCTCTAAAGCTGTTAATACGAATAGTACACAAGAGTGGCGTGGTTTCTCGATTTGATTACGTCTATTTTGTCACTGTCTGCTAGATGAAAGGAAATAAGCCTTTCTAATATTGCAGCAGTTGTAACATACGCCGAATAAGCGAGACTGTTTTGGCAGAAATAGTCATTTCTGTCCACCCCATTTACATAAATAACACGACAGAATATAATTCACGAAGAACCAATATCAAATGCCTATTAGGCCTATTGAAATTGCTGCTATTTTATGTTAGAAAATTGTTTCACATTTCATTCATATGCTCCAGTTTCTCAAGCATGAGATCGAAAAGTAGTAGTAATACGAAATTATTATATAAATTTGGAATCGTCATATTATTCCAAATAATTTGTGTAATGTCCGTATTTCTTCTCCTTCCTCGTACTAACAAACAATCTTGTCATCACTAATTCTGTAACTGTTCCTGCTATTGCCAAAACTTATTCTCCAGTTAACTTCACTAATCCTGCCAGAATCACCGGTTTAGTTATCTCGCGTTTGTTCTCCGGTTAGGAGTTGTTACCTCTTCGTATAACTCCGATCGGGGTGAGCGAGCGGTTCTAGGCGCTAAAGTCTGGAACCGCGCGACCGCTACGGTCGCAGGTTCGAATCCTGCCTCGGGCATGGATGTGTGTGATGTTCTTAGGTTAGTTAGGTTTAGGTAGTTCTAAGTTCTAGGGGACTGATGACCTCAGAAGTTAAGTCCCATAGTGCTCAGAGCCATTTGAACCATTTTTGATCTTCGTATAACGCGTTTTCCACGCTTTTCCGAGAATAGAAGTGAAGTGGCTGCTAACAAGGGACTGTACAACTGACCCTTAGTGATGTAGCGATCTGGCTGAAATTTTCTGCCAAAATTTCATTTTCATTGATATACCGAGAAGATAATATGTAATCTTTCTCTGTTATTCCTGTCAGTCGTTTATTTACACACTGGTAGTCTGAACGGATTTCGCTAGTAAATAGAACACCCAGTCAACCACATAAACAAACAGCGACTGGTATTCACCCGTTCGGGTTTATTCGGCTCAGCTCGTATAGCCCCGTCCTCTTTTTGTCTGCGAGAAGTTCCTATGTTTTGTTGCGACTTGTATTTCCCGGGCAGAGACATCCCATATACACTATGCACGCTTTCAAAAATCAGTTAATGATTTGTTCAGAAATCAAATTAAAATTTGTTCAGAAATCAATTAGGATGCGTTTCAAAATCATATGAATAATCGATAGGCCAACGTGCGCTGGATGCCAGGCGCTTTGTGAAATAAGGTTTTTTTTTCTTCAAGAATATTAATTTGGTGCTCCCTGAAATTGCCGTCCGGGGCAGATACCCCGGTTTGCCATCTCCCCCCTCCCCCTCCTCACTCCCCTTAGAATCAGGACTATCATTAGTGTGGGTAAGTTGAGAATTTGGGTCTGACTGCAGGCGTGCTAGGGTAGCCTGTGAAGTTGGGATGACCACTGTGTCCTGATGGCGCAGTGGTCAGTTCATCTGCGTAGTAAGCACGAGACTCGGGTTCGAATACCGGTCCAGCATAAATTTTCAACTTTCCCTTTGATTTAATTCAATGCCCAGTGGCAGCCAAAGTCATTAATTCATTTGTGTCCCTAAATAGTACATTCAAATACGTGTATCCGCACTTCAGCGAGAGAGCTCAGATGAGCGTGAACGTCCACTTATCCAGGCGCCGTCAGTGGCGAGCAGAGAAACATTTACACTTTCAACCGTGTGGGTAGGGTAGTGGTCCGTTATTTCTAGCCAACTACCATGCGATGAAGTTTTAACCAGATGTTTGTCTTTGACTCTGCTCTCAAATTGGATTCTGTGCTAAACTACCACATGAAGTTAGGCTCCAGGCCGTGCATGCTAACTGTGCTTGCCCGCGGAAATATTCGAATTCCAGACACATGCATATTAACTCACTCGTGATCAACTGCAGAATACACGAGGACAAGAAAGGAATTTAAAAAAATAAAATAGTCAACGGATTGGTTCATCACTATTCCGCAGGCTGTGTACAAAGTGAATAACGTAATGTGCATCGTGAAGAACAGCATTACAAGTACGCGAGATGCATTCCAAATGCGAGATTTTATACATTGAAGAGCCAAAGAAAATGGTACACCTGCCCAATGTCGTGCAGGGCCCCCGCGAGCACGCAGAAGTGCCGCAGCTCGACTAATGTCTGAAGTAGTGCTGGACGGAACTGACACCATGAATCATGCAGGACTGTCCATAAATCCGTAAAAGTACAAGGGGGTGGAGATCTCTTCTGAACAGCACGTTGCAAGGCATCCCAGAAGTGTTCAACAATGTTCATGTCTGGGGAGTTTGGTGGCCAGCGAAAGTGTTTAAACTCAGAGAAGTGTTCCTGGAGACACATTGTAGCAATTCTGGACGTGTGGGGTGTCACATTGTCCTGTTGGAATTGCCCAAGCCCGTCGGAATGCACAATGAACATGAATGTATGCAGGTGATCAGACAGGAACGTAAGTATCGCCTGTCAGAGTCGTATCTAGACGTATCTGGTGTCCCATATTACTCCAACTGCACACGCCCAACACCATTACAGAGCCTCTTCCACCTGCGCGAACAGTCTCCTGCTGACATGCAGGGTCCATGAATTAATGAGGTTGTCTCCATATCCGTACAGTTTGAAACGAGACTCGTCCGACCAGGCAACATGTTTCCAGTGTTTGACGGGCACAGGCGAGGCGTAAAGCTTTGCGTCGTACAGTCATCAAGGACACACGAATGGTTCGCAAACTGACACTTGTTGATAGCCCAGCACTGAAATCTGCTGCAATTTGGCGAAGGGTTGCACTTCTGTCACGCTGAACGATTCTCTTCAGTCGTGGTTGGTCCCATTCTTGCAGGATCTTTTTCCGGCTGCAGATATGTCAGAGATTTGACGTTTCACCGGATTCCTGATATTCACGGGACACTCGTGAAATGGTCGTACGGGAAAATCCCCACTTCATCACTGCCTCGGAGATGCAGCAGTTCAAAATCACTTAGATTTTGGCTCTGAGCACTATGCGACTTAACTTCTGAGGTCACCAGTCGCCTAGAACTTAGAACTAAGTAAACCTAACTGACCTAAGGACATCACACACATCCACGCCCGAGGCAGGATTCGAACCTGCGACCGTAGCGCCTAGAACCGCACGGCCACTCCGGCCGGCACTTAGATTTTGATAACCTGCCATTGTAGCTGCAATAACGAATCTAACAATCGCGCCAGACACTTGTAGGCTTATATAGGGGTTTTCTACCGCAGCACCGTATTTTGCCTGTTTACATATCTCTGTATTTGAATACGCATGCCTATACCAGTTACCTGGGGCTTCAGTGTAGGTACGTAGATTTTTGTACAGATTGTGACACGAAAAAAAAAGATTTGTAGCTGAGTGTGGATTGTTTTGATCTGCGGCGCGGTGTGATCGACCTTCAAACGGTGCACAAGCGGCGGGTGCAGCAGGGTCGGCTCGCCAGCAGGAAGTGCCCCCGTGTCACGCCGTGGCGCGCCGCGCGGCACTTGGCTCGCCGGCGCATTCCACCTGTGGGGACGGCCGGCCGCATACCAATGGCCCGCCACCTGCCGGACAGCTCCCCATTCAACAACCTAGAGCACATAGGCTGCGTCTTTCTCCACACAAGACGGGTGTTCGATGTCTGAGGCTTGAGCTCGGGCCAACAACTGGTCACGCACTAGAGATATACATACCTAGAACGGTACTCGAATCCATCTTCTTTATAGCGGCTACCAAAAACACACATTTATTAAATGAAGGCAGCATATTTTACTTGCTCTTTATTTATTGAGACCTCCTCCCCGTAATGATACCAGTACCGCGATCATTTCAGTTACTATCTTATTACAGCAAAGCAAAATAAAATTAATAATCCCGGTCGTAGTTTCCGTGCTGATAACTTAGATTTACGAGGAGAACACGGCAAGTGCAATAACCAAATTTTCCTAGAAACTTCGCACAGTGGAAGAGGAGTCAAAATAACTGAACACGTGTCTCGGCTTATCCGTAGATACTCGACCGTTTCTGACAAAACGGCGCCGGCCGGAGTGGCCGAGCGGTTCTAGGCGCTACAGTCTGGAACCGAGCGACCGCTACGGTCACAGGTTCGAATCCTGCCTCGGGCATGGATGTGTGTGATGTCCTGAAGTTAGTTAGATTTAAGTAGTTCTAAGTTCTAGGGGACTGACGACCTCAGCTGCAAAGTCCCATAGTGCTCAGAGCCATTTGAACCATTTGAAAAAAAACGGCGGTCAAAGTTTCCGTGGCAGTATCGTATACTGTACATGCATTTTACCGGGCAATATCCTCAGTCGAATTAGTGGCATGCCGGCTCGGTAGCTCAGAGTGTTCGGTCAGAGCTGGCTGCCCTCTGTAATAAAAACAACTGAGTGAAGGGATCAACAACGAACTTCAACGGATGTCATGTGACGTCTGCTAATAAAAAAATAAATAAATAAAAGGTGGCACAGTGGTTAGCGTTGTGGCGTCTTAGTTTTGCGCCCCGTGTTCGAAACCCGATTATTACTTTAAATTTTTGTTTTTGATTTAAACAACCATATCTGTAGAAGAATATTACTTGAATGTTTTCCAGTGTATATTGATATATTGTTGTCCTTATTCGTATACTAACTGTGTGTCAGATGAATGAATTAAAAAAAAAGAGGATGAGAAATATGTGTATTTTCAGTGAAGTTCGTGTAGTGTATCTTGATTCATAATCAACTACAAGCGTCAGTTTTCGCACTGAAGATCCTTTAAAAAAGTTCGTTTCCAGTTGTGACCAGTACACTCCTGTATTCATACACTGGTTTTCACAACACTGATTTGGGGATTCTTCCATGCATGCTTTGCTGCGAAATTATTGACAACGCGCGAAGTATTCATCAGTGTTAACGACGCTCCTTTCCCAAGTCAGACTAATACGAAGAAATGTCACTGTGGCATGTGATGCTTGTGGTGTTCGGAATGTGAGTTTCTACGATCGGTATCATCGAAGGGAGTGCATCAAATCTTCCCGAAGATATGAGTACAATATAAGAATTGGTATGAGAATGAAATATCAGTATATGAGAATTTAAAAAGATTGTAACCGTCACAACATGCCTTACACACATATATAATGTGTGCCACATATTGTGAAATTCAGTTGTAATTTTACAGTTAATATAACGCCCTTACATTTCCTAATTTGATAAGAAACATTCCTGTAGTAATCTTCTATGGACATGGGTAGATAAATGAAACCAACAAAAATAAAATAAATAAAAACAATAATTCGGTTTTGAAGACATAGTGCAAAATTCAAGAGCCGCGGCGCTAATTCCGCTTGAGAATATTGCGCGGTAAAAGGCCCTTAAAGTAACTAGACCTCGAAAATTTTGACCGTCGTTTTCTCAGAAATGGTCGAGCATCTACGGATAGATGTGTTCGCTTACTTTGACTCCTCATCCACTGAGGGAAGTTCCTGGGAAATGGGGTGATGGCATTACCGCGTTCCGCGTTCTCCTCCTTAGTTCCTCCAATGCTAAGCAGATTCCTCCGTCGAACTCGGTCAGCTGCCAGATTTACAGCTTCCTCCCTGTCATTGTCCACGCACTGAAGATCCTTTAAAAAAATTCGTTTCCAGTTTTGACCAGGACACTTCTGTATTCATCCACTGGGTTCCACAACACTGATTTGGGGATTCTTCCATGTTTCATGCGTGGAACACGCCACGCAAACTTCAGACTTCTTCAGGTAACGATTTTGTGCAGGCTGCGTAGGCCACTTCTTCACAGTTTTTCGTCATCTGAAACGTGATCAAGACAGCTGATGTTCAAAATTCGCCTGCGGCTTCGTTGGTGTAAAACACAGAGCTTGTGTCGATTTTTGTGACATTTTCCAAGTCTCAGATGCATATATGGCAATCGGTCGTGTGATATAGGAGTAAAGCCGAAACTTCCTTGGAAGACTGCAGAAACTTTCACAAATTTGCTAGTGATTTCTGCGTCTATGCCCCCGTTATTACAGAGAGATACGACTGCCGAGATACGGAAATCGGTCAGCAAGTTGTGATACCTTCTTTTGCATTACAATTTGATTATGTATATTTCCACTTTTTATGTATATTGTTCTTGTTTCGTCGCTACTAATTACTTGTTTCATCCCTGCTCCAAGTGAAACTTTTGAGTATCGTGATATTCCAGTTTCGTACTACCACATCTTTTTAATAATAATAATAATTATTATTATATTATTATTATTATTATTATTACTGCTTTCATGGAGACTTTGTAGGATTACGCAAAGCATTCTACCCTATATGAGCATTCTATTTGAGCTTCTACGTTTCTCTAATTTTTTTCTTCATGGATCTCTTTCTTAATTCATGCCCCTTTATCTCTGGTTTCTTTGGGAGTTCGACCAGTTGGGTAGCCGCGCGTTTTAATGCGACCGCTTCCGGAACGGGGAGCAATGCTTGCCCCGAATCGAATCCGTCCTGTGGATTAACGACGACGTTAACGATGCTTTCAAACTTACGTGGTCGCTTGCGACCAGTATGTGTACTGAGAGCGCAACAAATACGCTTTCGTGCTAATAATGCAAAGAAAATGTGCGGACCAGAAATTGTTTTCACTGACAGTGGTTCAACAGTAGTTTGTTGGCACCCGAAAGACCCATTTCCTTATGAACATCCATTACCATTACCTACTAAAGAGGAGGAGACAGTCTGTGTGCTCAAATTACGTGACAGAGGGAGAATCATGGGTCAATTCATGCTTGTACGGTAGCTCAGCGTGTACGGTCAGAGGACTAGCTGCTCTATGTAACATAAAAAAATAAAAATAAAAAAAACTTAGTCAAGTATTCAACGATGAACCTGAGAGACTGTTGCTTGACGTCTTCCCAGACCAAACGAATAGAACAATGACGAACAAAATAACAGTACCGTAATAGAAAAAGGGGTCCTCGTGCCAGTCAGCCTTGATGTGGTTTTTACGTGGTTTCCCACATCCCAATAGGTGAATACCGGGGTGGTACCTACGTTCTACCTCAGATACGCTCTATTCAAACATTCAGAAAATTTCTCACAATTTCACACAGACTTTACTCTGTATGCATACAGATTAGGTACACTGCTTCTGTCCTGTGTGTTGTAATTTACCCACGGCAAAAAAGATCTGCAATAACTGATTCTGAAAAGAAAACAATTTAAAAGGAAAGCAAAAGTTATAGTTCTGACATTTAGCAAGTAGCGTAAGCACGCTCAAGTCAGCGATTAGATCTAGACAAATGAATTGGGGATAGTTAAATCAAAGAGGGTCATTTTCAAAGACTAACGCCTTATGCCTTAAGGTGTTAAAGCAATTTCATAAGAGGTTTGAATTGAAATAGTACAATTAATTAAATACTGGAGTTGGTGAGAATATTTCTAAACGTTTTACCAGAGGAATGAACCCAGACATATCTAAAGACTATAGCAACAATCTGTATCTCTGGAAGTGGACGTCAGAATACATTACGAAAATAATTTGATTCTGAAAATTTTCAACAATTTATGGATTTTGTAAGTAACTGATGCTAGGTAAACATTAAAGTCTTAACTATCATGACACTGAAAGTAGTATTTTAACGAGAAAAATATTTCGGTCATTTGGTGGATCATTTCTATGTGCTAACTTATGTATCCATCCGATATACGTATTGAGTGAATTCGTCACGAAAAATAAATAGATGCTCAAGAGTCTGACTAATTACGTTATTTACAGTTGAAGAGTAATTCATCGTATGTTCAAATATCACTAACGAATCTTACTCACAGATGCTATATTAGTAGTGAGTCGGTTTGTGCACTCGCTCTATTGTATGTTGATTTTTTTTTTGTGAATAAGCTTAAACTGAATAAAATCCATTTAATCGAAAGTATGCTGTAGTGTTGGGACCACAAAAGCCAAGCAAGGTGACACACTATTCATCAAATCCAAGGACAAGGAAGATGCAAAGGAAGTACAGACACGTCCGACAGAGGTAATTGATCCGAAGAAAGAAAAGATAAGAATAAAGAAAATGAAGGTATCAAATAATATAGTCATAATTGAAACAGAAGCAGAAGAGGAAATCAGCAAGCTGAAAGAAAATTCTGAGCAAAATGAAGAAATGATATGCGAGCCACCTAGACCGAAATTCATAATGTATGACGTCCCAGTTACCATGTGAGAAAGTGAATTAATTGAGTCACTATAGAAACAGAACTTGGAGGGAACAACATATGGGATGCAATTCTTAGAAGAAACAAAGGTCAGGCTTAAAACAGGCCCACGGAAGAAGTTGACAGTAATAAAAGTCAGAGCACAAGTAGTTACACAGAAAAGAATATACATTGGATTTCGATCGACCACTGTGAAGGGCTACGCTACAGTCGCCAAATGCTATAACTTCCACGACTGTGGGCACATTGCAGAGTACTATAACGGAAACAAACCGTCATGCTCCCACAGTGGACAGTGTGACCATCTAAAAATGAGCTGTGAAAATACCAAGCGAGCTCCAGTGTGCATTCTAAGTGCGAAAAGGAAGAAATCATGAAGCCGACTAGGTATAGAGTGTGCGACGTACTAAATGTTCTTGGAGCGGGAAATTCAAAGAGCCGAATACGAATTCTGAACCAATTGTGCAATCCGCTGGCGAGCATCACAGAAAACCACAGATTAAATATAAACGCAGCAAATATCAAGTCGGCTGACGAAGAAGGTGTGACACTATCTTGGAAGAAAACTATTAACCCATAGCCCACTGATCAAACGGTCTATAAAATTACCTGTCATATTTGTAAAAAATGGAAACCTCCATCGAAGAGAAAGCGAAATGCAGAGAGAGTCAAAACATTCTGCTTCAATGTGAGGGCAGAACGAGAAGAGACATGGCGACACAAACCGAAATACAATCCACGCACAGCGAATCGGAAACTTTTAAAAGCAGAATTCAAGATACAACAACTGCGCGGAAGCAGGTGTGTGTTGACGACAATGTAGACGAATTGGTGCGAGCGCTGGAAATGGCGCAAGGCAAGACGATCCCAACGTCTGTTATTATGTCAAAAGGATTAATAATTCCTTGGAGTCCCACCCTACAGTCCTTGAGACGTAGAGCAAAGCAGGCTAGGAGAGACTACCAAATATCTTTAGGGGAAATAGAACGAGAAAGAAGGCTGATTTTCTATCGAACAATCAAACAACAATATAAAGAATTACTACACCAAACAAGAGTAGAAACATGGAAGGCTTACATAAAAGACCAAATGGTAACAAATGTTTGGGATTTCCATATAAACTTGCAACAAATAAGGTTAGATCACCCACTGTATTAACAACGCTGAGATTTTCCGACGGCACGATGACGACAGACTGGGAAACGTCAGTGCAGTACCTACTCAGGACTTTGTTGCGGGACGATACAACGACGGGAGACACAGAGTTCCATTAATGTCTTCGCTGTGAATTACTAGAGCAGCATGTGAATAATAGTGTTATGATTCCATTTGACCAGGAGGAAGTGAGACTAGCAATAATGAAGTGAAAAAAGAAGAAGAAAGCATCACGATCCGATAGAAAACTGGCATAATTGTTGCATCAACTAGTAGAGCAAATTGTGCCAAATATAACAGTGTTATTAAACGAATGTCTTTTGCAGGGTAGGGTGCACAGAATCTGGAAAATCTTGAATATCATTATGCTAAGAAAAGGGAAAGACAAAGACCCAAGAGAACCGAAATCTTACAAATCAATTTGCTTGGTAAATGCCCTAGCCAAAGTACAGGAAAAGTGTCTGTGCCGCCGCCTGAGGGACCACAGACAGCCCCTTGCGGTACGTTTCAGGAAAGAAAAATCTACCGAGAATGCGATAAATCACGCAATGAATATTGTGGACACCTCAGACGACAAGTATGTCATAGACATAATGATTGATATTGCTGGGGGGTTTGATGATTTGTGGTGGCCTGCCCTGTTCGAAAAAATGAAACAGATGGACTGTCCAAGGTGTCTCTATAACAGTCCACGAGATTATTACACAGACAGGCAGGTGCAGTCAGAATTTCCTGGAAAGAAAATTGCGAAAGACATCACCAAGGACCGCCCACAGGGCTCTGTTTGTGGTCCACTGTTATGGGATGTTGGCATAGAGCCATTACTGATCCAACTTCAGAGTATAACAAACACTAGAGGCTGCACCACCTACGGAAAAGATCTGTTAATTACACTATCTGCTAACACAAGGACTAAATAAGAGGAAAACAGTAGGGTAGTTTTTGAAAGACTAAGAAACAAAATAAAGATAGCAGGGCATAAAACAGTCTGTATGTTAATAAAAGGAGTACTATCAAGAACGAGAAATCCCACGTTCATTCATTCATCATTCATTCACGCGATCAGGCCCAGTAGACCGTGCCCCACCACAGTTGGAGCTCTCAGTCTGTCTCTGTCTCCTGCTATCTGACTCCAGTTTACCGTGACTCCCACCTGCAACAAGTTTTCTCTCACTCCGTCGATCCACCTCTTTCTAAGTCTTCCCACTGGTCTGCTGCCTGACGGGATCCAGTCCATTGCAATTTTTGGCCACCTTGTTGTCTCCATTCTAGCTACATGTCCAGCCCATTCCAGTCTTTTGCTTCTCGTCACTCCCAAGATGTTAGGCTCCTTGTACAGCTCTTCTAATTCTGTTTTATGGTGTCTTCCCCATTCTCCAGGAGTCTGACCTCGGACTGGTCCAAATATTTCCCTGAGGACCTTCCTTTCAATTGTAAGCAGTTGGTCAAGGCCTTGTTTTCGAGTGCTCCAGGTTTGAGAACCATAAAGTACTACTGGCATTATTAATGTCTTATAAATCGTAGTTTTTAGTTGTTGAGACACACTTCTACATTTTAATATAGGGTCTAGAGAGTGATAGCATCTGTCGTGCTTTTATCTTGCTTCAGTTGATGTTACTTCTGTAAAAACTGATCCAAGATATTTGATCTCTTTCACATGTTTATACCCGGTGTAGTTCACAATTAAATCTTGAGAGCTTTTGATCTTTCTTCCTATGGTCATATACTTATACTTTTCAGAGCTAATTTGTAGACTGACCGTTGCTGCCGAAAACTCCAAGGTCTGGATACTTCTTTCAGATCTTGTGTGCATGCTAATAGTGCAATGTCGTCTGCACAGGCCAGATATGTAATGTGTTCATTGCCAATATGAATGCCCTGCCAGTTTTATTTATTGAAATCCCGCATTACCTCCTCAAGTGCCAGAATGAAGAGGATAGGTGATAGCCCATCTCCTTGGCGTAATCCTGTTACAACTTGGAAGCTTTCTGTCATTTTATTGCCGACCTTAACCTTAAGTTTTGTGTCATTTAGGCATATCTCTACCACTTTGACAATCAGAATAAATTACCAGCTTGTGAAAAGAAATATGTAGGTCCCTCGGAATTAACATCGACGAAAAGCAAATCTACCACGCACGTGCAGAGATTATCTGCCAGAGAGGCATTAAAATCTTAAATAAAATAGCAACAATTGACCGGAGAAGTTTTCAGCTGACACCAAGTGCAGCAAGAATGTACCACACGCAGTCTTACTCGTTATTGTGGGCTACGACTCAAGCGTTTGGGCTCATAGAGCCAGGAAGGTTAAGAACAGCACAGAGCAGGCGAGCACAAATGAGTATTCCTGCGCCTATAGTACCACACCGACTGAGGCATTGGTGATGATATTAGGCTTGCTACCTATAGACCTAGCAGTAAGACAGAGAGCCACACAATATTGGGTCAAAAAGCGCGAATATGATAAGGTGAGGAAGATACTAGGCATAGGAGCCGTATCGAATAAGGAAATAAAAGCATGCACTGATAGTGAAGTCTGGGACAGGGCAGAAACGAGGAGGAGAACCTACCAGTTCCTTCCTAACAAAAGAGAAAGAACAAGAACGACATACTTCCTTCCGACCAAGAGAGCTATGCACTGCCTGTCGGTGCATGGTCCGTATCCCAGCTACTTACTGCGACAGCGCACCACATACACTTGTGAATGTAGAGCAGTCGGTGGCACGGATCACATCGTCTGGGAGTGCGCCGTTACACAAGATGTTACAGACCAGGACAGAAACGCATTTGGAAATGCAACAATCTATAATATAATAAGGAATGAGGAACTGTGGCGTAAGCTGAACTCGCCTTCAGCTATCAGCTTATGAACTGCATGCCTATATGGCTGAGAGACAACCAAGAAGAGGCCATACATCATGATAACGAGTCGTGCTACAGCAGAAAGTCCACTTGCAACAGTCTTCTGGAAGCAGTGAGGAAATGAGCCTCAGGGTGGACCAGGAAGGCCTTCTGGGACCCTGACAGCCATCTCCCAATTTCTACACCTTGGTGCCCCTGTGAATAATGAGTGGTACATCAAGGCGCTGGGGATGACCATCCAGACACATGAGAAATCCAGCTTAGTTTTAATACCAAGTACAGTAGTGTAATGTAGCGTAGTGTCGTATTAGTGTAGTCCTGAATTATAAATTACAACATTTGTGGTCTACCCTTCGCCACATAGTGTAATACATCAGTAGTGTGCGTTCAGGATTCTAGATGAAAAACAGTCTGAGTGCAAATGGCCAAATGGTAGTATGCAGACTTTTTGGTTATTACTATTATTATTATTGTTTTAATGTAGTTATTCTATGCAGATTTTCCCCCCATAAATACGACAATGCTTAGTTATTACTGACACATCTGAAATCATGTTAAATTATTATGTGCTTTATTCATGCCACTTTATGTGCAACATTCGGTCTGTTCTTTTATGCAGATAACATGCTAAAAGGAAATAGCAAATAAATAAATATAGTGCTTGGAGGTAGAATTAGCAGTTAAACTTGCATAGGAGCACTTATTGGTCACATCGTTACTCAAATAGTGTTTCTAGGAATCTGTGTCCTTCTGAGAGGTTGGATGGAATTCTATTGCCCCTCTCTACAAGTAATTATGAATTTTATTTGATCTATATATTTTTTCTCGACTTTCTCGTGTACTGGGATGGGTAGGTGGCTGAACGTTTTAACAGGGCTAGTTACGTGGACGCTCGTAGGCTGAAATTCCGGCACAGTGCAACTCTGGCCGTTATTCAAATCCTCATACATTTGTCCTCAATTTCTCTGGAGAAAATAACTTGTCTCGTTTACGTGCACTGGTTTTAATTTAATATCATAGCGGTATTGGATTGTTTCTCAAGTCAAGAATTAGCCGCTAAGTGGGAAAGCTTAACCCTGTAAGTCATTGCATGTCCTTGATATGTTGAGACTGAATTCGTTCAGTTGCCTGAATTTTACTCTCTCCATGCTAATTCTTATTCCGTTTCCCTGCCATTCTTGTTTCAGAACTGTTGATAAAAGTGATAATTTTTAATCTCGATCTTTCTTTAAGCATGATGATAGGAGGATAATAAGAAGGAGAAAAATAAGAAGAAGATGTGCTTCTTAATGTAGTGTTTGGCGTTTTGAGCGTCTAACAACTGCTTCTTGTGAAAAAAAAAGGAAAATATTATTCATCCTTGTTTTGGTTACAATATATCATCCTCGTGTTGTTCTGTAACTGGAAGGGAAAAGAATTAAGAAAACGTGTTTTCGTGAGTTGGGAACTCTTTGGTGCAGTCCTGCCAGAGTGAGAATAAATGAATATATGTTTCTTTTTGAATCCGATTCATGCTGAGGTAGAACTCTGTGAACAGTTTCCAAAACAGTGCCAAAATACGCTTAATCTGAGAAATTCTTACTCCTATCACGAACTTTTTAAAAACTACAACGCTGTCTTTCACACCTTGGATAATCCAATAACAAACGTATAAAACTTGTGAGTACGCGCTGACTCGATTTGTTGCAGATCCAATGGCTAACGATCTTAGGCCCAGAAGATGCTGGCTGTCTTCCACTGAAAGCTCAAGCATGTACTACAGTTATTCCTCAACAGTAAGCGAAGCCTTGGGACAAAACGTATCAGATTATTCTTGTCGCTACATGGATTTGGCTGATAATGTTTCCACGCGACAGCTGAACAGGAAGGCGACATAGGAGTCACCGAAATACGGCGCGGGCTACCCGTGCGACTGTGTGTAAACGCCTTGTGCGGTACGACCGGTCCGTGCGATCCCACGGAAACCTGATTAGCGCGCACGGCAATAAACAGCCGTAATACGTCCTTGGCATCACGAACCAATTTATAAGTACATTATCTGGCTGTTTAGAGAGCTTAACGCTCTATTGTTCTCTGTGTTGCCTGATGCGGATCGGTGCCTCTCTCATCTACGTCCGTCTCGCAGCTGGCTCTTGTAGCTACAATCCGTTAAGGCTGCGCCGGCGCGCCCTGACCCCCTCGCAGAAGGCAGAGAACAAAATAATTGCGTTAGTGGTTAGTAACTCTCGCAGTGACATTAACACTTGAATCGTAGACGGGACAATGACGACATGGCTTAGAGTTAAATATTCGGTCGCCATCGAACTAGCACATGTACACCACCGCTCATTCATTTCCATGAAACTAATAATTGACATCTAATTTCCTGGAGATACCATATAATACCGTAGCTACGGTTGAGTAAGCAAAGGAATAGTACGAGCCGACCGCGGTGGCCACGCGGTTCTAGGCGCTGCAGTCCGGAACTGCTCGACTGCTACGGTCGCAGGTTCGAATCCTGCCTCGGGCATGGATGTGTGTGATGTCGTTAGGTTAGTTAGGTTTAAGTAGTTCTAAGTTCTAGGGGACTGATGACCTCAGATGTTAAGTCCCATAGTGCTCAGAGCCATTTGAATAGTACGACATTGGAAAACTTGTCAAGTTTATAAGCTGTTTTCATCTGCTTGCAATATTATTCAGAAGAGTGTTGTTTACATAAAAAAGGTTATCTGAAGTGGTATGTTTATTTAGCTGTGCGACTAATGAGTGCCCAGTTCACACTGTTGTCTTACTCCCTATAGTGTTGTGTTGCTCGCAGTGTACTTCAAGCAGTGGTACGATTCATATTATATGGTTGCTGCACTTCAGTTACCTAGTGGTAATTGACAATGAGCATATCGTTACTATGGCTCCAAGAGTGGAGGTATACCTAGTCAAACGTGTTGCACTTCTACCACTAGGCAATTAGGTTTATCTATTCTCCAAATTTCGAAACAATGCGGCGTGTATATAGGGTGAGCGCAATATACCCTTCAGCGCCAGGTAGCAATAAGGATCTACCATGACCAGGACGACGTCGTAAAATAACTGAAAGTTGTGTCAAATTGCTGCGCGGAATGGCCGCGCGGTTTAGGGCGCCATGTCACGGATTGCGCAGGCCCTCCCGCCGGAGGTTCGAGTCCTCCTCGTGCATACGTTTGTGTTGTTCTTAATTACTTTAAGTTAGTTTAAATAGTGCGTAAGTCTAGGGACCGTTGACCTCAGCAGTTTGGTCCCTTGGGAATTCACACACTTCTGAACATATTTTTTGCCGCCAAACACATCAGAATTTCTAGTAGGAGAAACAGGCTCAAAACAGCAGCACTAATTCGCGCAGAATTGGTGGAAATGAACAGGAAAAACATATCTGCAACAGTAAAAAGTAGACTAACTGATGCCGGTTTAAAAGGACCTATCGCAGACAGGAAATACCTTCTGAAGCCCGTAGATAAAAGGAAGACACTCGAACGGGCTAGGGAACATAGCAAGTGAAAACATGAAGAGTGAAAGAAAGTGTTATTCACAGATGAATCAAATTTCGAGATTTTTCGTACCAGGAGGAGGACAAATGGTTCAAATGGCTCTGAGCACTATGGGACCTAACTTCTGAGTTCATCAGTTCCCTAGAACGTAGAACTACTTAAACCTACCTAACCTAAGGACATCACACACGTCCATGCCCAAGGCAGGATGGAGGACGACATTTGTTCGTCGATCTGAAGAATAAAGGGTGCCCCATTAGTGCATTCTGCCTACAGTTAAACACGGTGAAGGTTCAGTAATGATTTGGAGGTGTCTTTCGGGAGATAGAGATGGCGACAATTTGAAAATAGGACGGTGTGAGGACCAGAAGCATTACCACCGCATCCGTGTTACACGATTCCATGTGAATTGCGCTTAATAGGGAAATGGTTCACATTTCAACAGGATAATGACATAAAACACCAGTCGGCGTTCTGTAAGAAGTAAACTGCATCAAAGGAAAGACAGAAGGTACTTAAGGATATGGTGTGGCTGTCCCATAGCCCTAATTCTAATCCTTCTGAAATGGCCTGCTATGCAGTGGACAGATACACCCTGAAGTTCTCACAACAAGCGAGGACCATCTCTGCAATGTCGTTAAGGAAGTGTGGAATCATATAGACTCGAAATAACTACAAAAACTTATTGACTGCCTGCCTCATGTTTGCGAGGCATTCATTAAATACAAAGGAGGATTCTGCGGTAAAAGTAAAATACAATTTTTCTGTTCGTGTTATAATTGTTAAAGTGGATAATTGGAGAAATGAAGTTTTGTTTGAGTTCTTATTTGAAAAATCAGATAACAGTCATGGTTTACTGAATTTAATCAGCGATTCTGTATAAAAAACCGACAGGATCTTGGAAGAAAATCACTGGTGCAATCGTTCAGGGACTGAGACGGTATACATCTGCGTCTACTATACTACTGTTCAATGCTATCATTATCACCTCATTTACGGATTGGGGGCACTTGGTGTTACACTCCAACAGTCCACCTCCCTCTTCGTAGCCCTTCGTCTTTTTCACTCTGCTTGGCATTCGAGTGTTTGCTTTAGCAAACCATGTACTTGTATTTGTAAAACGTGCTGCTGTCATTGTTGTCATTAGTGGAAAGAAAATTTGTCGAGGTGGCTCCGAAATGTCACTGACATCGATGAAATTTAATCTTGCTACAAAATAAGTCGAAAGTGAACTTGATCAGCTGAATGTTATCCTCCACACAACTTTTCAAAGTAATTAAATGGTTACTGTACTATCACAAAATTCTTCATTTCAGACCACTTGTCGCTCAACGAACTTCGTCAAAAGTTGGATAGTGTTTACATGGAGTGTGTTCATGGGCACACCCAGCGACCGCTGAAAGGATGGGATGGGGGATGGCAGGGAACTACCCTCCTCCCCCCCCCCCCCGCACATACACAGAAAGAAATGATTTTAACAAGCCGAAAATGCACCCTGCCCCATCGTACAGATAGACGTATCAATCAAGCAACAGTTTGCAAAAAGGGGTAACACATAACAGTGGCCAGCATACTCACAACCGTTTTTCATGAAGTATCTCAATTTTCACCATTCACCTCAAAAATAATACATTAGCTCAGGTCCTTGATATTTTCTTTAGTGTTATTATTCATTGTCAACACTGGAGCCGTGGGTGATAGAAATAAGTCAGTACTTCTCTTGGAGATGATACACTCGGTATAAGTCTTAGAGGTACAACAATAGAGGAAAATATGGAGAATGTGTGCAATATGTCAAGAACTATCGGCTACTAAAGGGGTATGGAATAGCTGGTATGATATGGGGAACAGAAGAACAATTAGGGAATATTTTACTTGAGTTTTAACAATAGAAGAGCTTATGCAAGATTATTTTCTATATTAAATCATGTGTGACTCCCCAGAATACGTGGAATTTTCATCCATTACCGTCCTCAGCTACACGTATCCATGCCCTTCTCGTATGATTTTTACCGTCGTATATAAAATCAATCAATAACAATATTAAGTTATATAAAATGAATTAACTTATTTGCGCTACAGTCATGGACCGTGCGGCTGGTCCCGGCAGAGGTTCGAGTCCTCCCTCGGGCATGGGTGTGTGTGTTTGTCCTTAGGATAATTTAGGTTAAATAGTGTGTAAGCTTAGGGACTGATGACCTTAGCAGTTAAGTCCCATCAAATTTCACACACATTTGGATTAATTTATTGGTGAATATTTGCCATACTGTACAATACACAGTGTTGGAGCACTGCGCTGAGGATTACAATTACTTGTGATTATAAACTTGTAGCTAGAAACTCATAAGAAACTAATAAGAATGGACTATAGCGTCATGCCGCCAAGGGATGCAAGAAAAATATAAAAAGGCAGTCGACGCTGTGCGGTGTTAGGGTGTACGTACGTGACTTTATTGCAGACAGGAAACAGACACTGTTAGAGATAGTGCGTGTTGTATACACAAACCGCAAATATGACAATGCCACGCGAATAACATTTATCATGTGATGAAAAAGCAAAAATCGGTACGTGCAAGAAAATGGGACTCTTTAACCGTCAAAAAGCCAAGAAGTTGACTGTTTAAGTAAAGTCATTTATAATATCATTAGATTGGGGGTACCGTATGGACAAAAGGAAAACATGGACAAAGTGGAAAATTATCTGAGGCATAGAAAAGGTTACTTTTGCGCAAAGCAACGGCCACAAACCGTTGTTCTTCTCAACTTGTTGCTGATTTAAAGTTACTGGTAACTGCCAGACGTGCTTTGATACGGAAAACATCTTTCATTCAAGAAAAGACTGCAGAAATGCACACTAACATCCAAACATAAGCAGGCTGGACTGAAGTCAGCTGAGAAACATATGCCATGTACTTCAGAATTTGTAGTGATGTGAAGAAGTTTAATTTAGATTAGCAGTATGGACTGCAATTGGCATGACCTAAGAACAGAGCAGCAGGTAAGAATGAGCAGAAGTTTTGTTGGTGGAAGTGTTATGATGAGGGCAGCCTTCTGCGCTAAAGGTAAGCTTGCTTGGCTGAAGACTGGAATGAACTCTAACATGTATACTGAGGTGTTAGACAGAACTGATTAGAATTTATGATGCCACATGGGACGAAGTCTAATGTTTCCACAGGATAATGCATCTGTTTACCTTCCTTAAACTACCAAGAAGTGTTTAGAAGATGAAGATATCGGGATATCGACGTCTTGCATTGGTCTGCACGTTGCTTGGATTTGAACCCGTTGGAAAACCTTTAGGGAATACTCGCAAGACGTTTTTATGGCGACGGGAGGCAATTTGAGGTCGTATGTGAGCTGAAAAGACCGATTCGAGAAGACTGGGAGACCATTTCACTTCAAAAACTACAAACCCTAACAAAATAAATGCCGAAGAGAATTTTTGAGGTAATTAGGAGGAACGGTGGTTAGACAAAGTACTAAGAATGCAATAACACAATGAGAGGCTATATACCAATTTACAACCAGGAAATACAGACCCCTTATTTTGTTAGTCGTATTGTGAAAGAAACTACGTGTTTCAGTCATGATTGTTTATGTGTATTCTCTACTTTTTTAGTGAATTCGATACATATATGCTTCAGATATTGTAACATTACTTTCGTGAAACACTGCCTTTATAGGACGTATTCTCCTCACGAATTGCTTTCTGCTCCAATGGGAAGTCTCTCCTGTTTCTGGGGTGTAAGATTCAGAGTGTAATATTTTAAAGGAGCGAAACTTATATTCTGACAAGCAGGTAGATGCAGACCTGCTACACCTACTACGTTAGTTGACAAGAATACAAGTGTGGAGAAACTTTTAAAATTTTATGTATAGTGTGGATGTCAAACTACAGGCAGAAGATGGGATCGATTACTGCTGCTACAATGGCAGGTTTCAACATTTAAGTGAGTTTGAACGTGGTGTTATAGTCGGCGCCCGATCGATGGGACACAGCATCTCAGAGGTAGCAATGAAGTGGGGATTTTCCCGTACGACCATTTCACGAGAGTACCGTAAATATCAGGAATCCGGTAAAAAGTCAAATCTCTGACATCGCAGCGGCTGGAGAAATATCCTTCGAGAACAGGGTCAACCACGACTGAAAAGAATCGCTCAACGCGACTGAAGTGCAACCCTTCCGCAAATTGCAGATTTCAATGCTGGGGCATCAACAAGTGTCAGCGTGCGAACCATTCAACGAAACATAATCGATATGGGCTTTCGGAGCCGAAGGCTCCGTCGTGTATCCTTGGTAACTGGACGACACAAAGCTTTACGCCTCATCTTGGCCCCCCGACCCGACATTGGACTGTTGTTGACTGGAAACATCAACTTGTACCTTTTCAAATTGTATCGAGCGGATTTGCTCGTACGGGTATGGAGACAACCTCATGAATCCATGGACCCTGCACGTCAGCAGGGGACTGTCAAAGCTGGTGGAGGCTCTATAACGGTGTGGGGCGTCTGCACTTGGAGTGATACGGGAATGCTGATATGTCTAGATACGACTCTGACAGGTGACACGTAAGTATGCATCCTGTTTGATCGCCTGCATCCATCGGTGTCCATTGTACATTCCAACTGACTTGGGCAATTCCAGCAGGACAATGCGACACCCCACACTTTCAGAATTGCTAAAGAGTGGCTCTAGGTACACGTCTCTGAGTTTAAACACTTCCTTTGGCCACCAAACTCCCCAGACATTGACATTATTGAGCATATCTGGGATGCGTTGCAACGTGCTGTTCAGAAGAGATCTCCACCTCCTCGTACTCTTGCGGATTTATGATCAGCTCTGTAGGATTCATGGTGTCAGTTCCCTTCAGCACTACTTCAGACATTATTCGAGTCCTTGCCAAGTCGTGTTGCGGCACTTCTGCTTGCTAGCGGGTGCCCTGTACGATATTAGGCAGGTGTGCCAGATTCTTTGGCTCTTCAGTGTATATATGACAAGTTTCAGGAACTGGCTAAGTACATAATCTGTAATCAGTGATTTTTGTGTATGTGTATGTTTCAATGTGGTTTTCGATATGGAGGACAGGTGATAGATATTCGGGCTTCATAGGCCGACCGCAACTTGCTCCTGCAGCAGGCATATCGTTTGGTGCCGTCCACTGACGCGAGAGTGCCGGTAAATACCGCGAACCCACACTTGCGAGCCAGTCTCGCTAGTTCTTTCAGACTTTTGATACTTGCCATCGATTAGTGGCGTCATTGACCTTGCCTGCATTACGTTTTGATTTGGGATGCTCCCTGCATTATTTATGCACACTTACGACTACTTTGCTACAGTGTGAACTTTGTTCATTGGTAGCCACTCACTTCGTAAGCTCCGCCGTCATCTAAGAAACCGCCTGTTTGTGCCACTGGTTCCTGCTTTGCTGACAGTGAGAGTGATCATAAACTGTGCTCTACCCACATAGAGGAGGATAGAAAATGTGTTCTACACTATTTTAAAATAATATCCGCCAGTTGTCGACATCCGATAGAAACCAGTTGCGGAACAGTAAAGATTTTAGCAGCTTTATGGAGGTTATACACAATAATATCTTTTACAGCAGCTTTAGACCACAAACCACGAACTAGAGAGGATTTTATAGTCACAGAATTCATTACATAAAGGGTTTATACTGGTAACAATTCGCACTGTAATATAAAAAACACGACGCTCTCGAAGGAATTATCCGAATGGAACGGAAATCGGTAGATGTGATGTACATTTACTGTCAAACAAATGATTGCATTTTCGGAAAATGGGAAGATTTATTCAAGAGTAAGAGCTTCACAAATTGAGCAAGTCAGTAACGCTTTGGACCACCTCTTCACTTATGCATGCAGTTATTCGGCTTGTTATTGATTGATAGTTACTGAATGTCCTCCTGAAGGATATCGTAGAGCATTCTGTCCGATTGGCGTGTTAGATCGTCAAAAACTCGAGCTGGTTGGAGGGCTCTGCCCATAATGAAACGTTCTCAATCGGGGAGAGATCCGGCGACCTTGCTGGCCGAGACAGGGTTCGGCAAGCACGTAGACAAGCAACAGAAAGTCTCGCCGTATACGGGCGGCATTATCTTGCTGAAATGTAAGCCCAGTATGGCTTACCTTGAAGGGCAACAAAACGGAGCATAGAATATCGCCGACGTATCGCTGTGCTGTAACGTGCCGCGGATGACAACCAAAAGGGTTCTGCTATGATATGAAATGGCACCGCAGCCCATCACTTCTGGTTGTCGGGCCGTATGGCGGGTTACAGTCCGCTAGGAATGAATGCCAGCGCTGTCCAAGACGTCTCCAGACACGTCTTCGTTTGTCATCAGGCCTCAGTTCGAAGACAACTTTATTTCAGTTAATGAGATTCCAGGCCGAATGTGGCTTTTGGTGTACGGAGGCCAATGGTACTTGACACAAGGGCCGCCATGAGCTTAACCTCTTTTCTGTGAGCCGCCTGTTAATGGTCTTTGTGGTCACTGAAGCACCAGTTGCGCGTCGGATCGATGATAATGATGAATCCGTAGCTCTGAGTCCCTCTTTGCCGATTGCTCGGTCCTCACGTTCTGTCGTCTCTCGTAGTCGACTTTCCTGCCAGCATCATTGAATAGTGGCATTGCTCCTATTGAAATATCGAACGATTCGCCGATTACTCCAATCGTCTTCTTTGAGTCCAACTACACGCCCTTTCTGAAATGCAGACATCCGCGTATATTGTTCACGCGCATTTCTTCAAGGTATAGTTACTGTCCAACTGAGTACACGGAATGAAATTGGCAACGACTTTATGGTTTAGTATCGATATGCCCTCTATTTGTATTGTATGTTAACCGGGGACCAAGAAACGACGGAGAGGCTCCGTCCCCGCCGCAGCCACAGTGGTCCACAATCCCACGACGACTACCGCAGTCCACTCCCCTCCCCCCCCCCCCCCCCCACCTCCCCGCCGTCCCACCCGAAACCAGGGTTATTGTGCTGTTCGGCCTCCGGTGGAGCCCCTCCGCCAGGGAACGTCTCACACCAGACGAGTGTAACCCCTATGTTTGCGTGGTAGAGTAATTGTGGTGTACACGTACGTGGAGAACTTCTTTGCGCAGCAATCGCCAACATAGTGTAGCTGAGGCGGAATAAGGGGAACTAGCCCGCATTCGTCGGGGCAGATGGAAAACCGCCTAAAAACCATCCACAGACTAGCCGGCTCACCGGACCTCGACACAATTCCGCCAGGCGGATTCGTGCTGGGGACCAGGCGCTCCTTCCCACTCCGGAAAGCCGTGCGTTAGACCGCCCGGCTTCCAGTGTATCATTTCAGTAACCATAGGGTTTTTTTTTTTTTTTTTCGAAGTAACATGGTCTGCGACCGGTCTTTGGAGACGACGAGCCAGCGCTTACAGGTAGTCATGTGAACCAGAAATAAAGTCTAAAGCTAGTGTGTTATTAAATAAACAACGAGCCAGCGCTTACAGGTAATCATGTGAACCAGAAACAAAGTCTAAAGCTAGTGTGTTAATAAATAAACAGTTGCAGCTGTAGGCGTTTTTTTGTGTCCTCACCTCTTATCATGCGAAGCGGACCTGTAACAGTTCACGGACCTCGTCTGGCTCGCAAGTCACCCACCCCATTCACACCCAAGCATCACTACTGCAGCAGGCTACTGTGACGCCTGGTCGTCCAGTCTCCACATTTCACACCAAAACGAGCATCTCCAAGACGCCATTCACCAACTAAGCCTTTTCCAGCCTAGGCCGTTACAGACACGGAGGCCAGCGCAATCAATAATAATATATGCTCCTAGCGACGCCACCCAAGTGCTGCTTGCTTTCCACTAAATGATTATGTGACAGCCTTATCACCCAGCTGAATCACAAAGTTTTGCGTGTATTATCGTTTGTCGTCTACTGCACTGAGTTACTCCAAAAGTTTTGTGTTACTGCCACTTCACTTTCCTTTTTTCTTTTTTTTTCGCTTTCCACTTTCACTGATCTTTACTATGACTTTCAGCTGTGCACTTCGAGATCGCTTGTTTGAACGATTCTTGAGTATTGTTCATCAGTCTGGGATCCTGACCAAATAGGAGTAATAGATGAGACAGAGAAGATCGAACGAAGAGCACCACGGAATCGTTTAGTAGGCACGAGAGTCGGGAGAGGCCCAACTAGGTCCAGTGGCAGGTGTTACAAGAGAGTCGTTATGTGTCACGGAGAGGGGTACTGTTAAAATTCCGAGATAGCACGTTAGAAGAAGAGTTGGGCAGTGAATTACTTCCTCCCGCGTATGTCTCGCAAAATGACCACGGCGAGAAAATAAAGGCAATCAGAGCTTATACTGAAGTTCATCGACAGTCGTTTTTGCCACGTATCTTTTCCAAATGAAGGAGGAAAATGATAGAGGTACCACATATACTTCCCTTCACAGGCCGTAAGGTAGCTTACGGAGTATAGATGAAGTTGTCTACGTAGAGAACAAGTATGTACAACCATTTTATCTACAATCATGCTCATAAATTAATGATAATTGCAGAATGTGGTGCCACACAACGTGGCACTACACAAAACTGGCGCTAATGACATAGGCACATAAGGAACACACACGATACAGATCTGTAAGTCCACGGTATTGGTGATAAGTTGAGAAAACCGTCCCGAAACACATGTGCTACAAAACGCCACTGTTTCCTGCGCATGTACCCTGATATCAGTGTGGGATATGATCACCATGCACACGTACACAGGCCACACAACGGGTTGGCATGCCCTGGATCAGGTGGTCGAGCAGCTGCTGGGGTATAGCCTCCCATTCTTGCACCAGTGCCTGTCGGAGATCCTGAAGTGTCCTAAGGGTGTGAAGACGTGCAGCGATACGTCGACCGAGAGCTTCCCAGACGTGCTCGATGGGGTTGAGGTCTGGAGAACAGGCAGGCCACTCCATTCACCTGATATCTTCTGTTTCAAGGTACTCCTCCACGATGGCAGCTCGGTGGAACCGTGCATTATCATCCATCAGGAGGATGGTGGGACTCACTGCACCCCTGAAAAGGCGGACATACTGGTGCAAAATGACGTCCCGATACACCTGACCTGTTACAGTTCCTCTGTCAAAGACATGCAGGGGTGAACGTGCACCAATCATAATCCCACCCCGCACCATCAAACCACGACCTCCATACAGGTCCCTTTCAAGGACATTAAGGGGTTGGTATCTGGTTCCTGGTTCACGCCAGATGAAAACCCGGCGAGAATCACTGTTCAGACTATACCTGGACTCGTCCGTGAACATAACATGGGACCATTGTTCCAATGACCATGTACTGTGTTCTTGACACCAGGCTTTACGCGCTTTCCTGTGACCAGGGGTCAGTGGAATGCACCTTTCAGGTCTCCGGGCGAATAAACCGTCTGTTCGGTCGTCTGTAGACTGTGTGTCTGGAGACAACCGTTCCAGTGGCTGCGGTAAGGTCCTGAGCAAGGCTACCTGCAGTACTCCGTGGCCGTCTGCGGGCACTGATGGTGAGATATCGGTTTTCTTGTGGTGTTGTACACTGTGGACGTCCCGTACTGTAGCGCCTGGACACGTTTCCTGCCTGCTGGAATCTTTGCCATAATCTTGAGATCACACTTTGTGGCACACAGAGAGCCCATGCTTTGACCTGCTGTGTTCGACCAGCCTCCAGTCGCCCTAGTACTCTACCCCTCATAACGTCATCAATATGTGTTCTTTGAGCCATTTTCAACCCACAGTCACCATTAGCACGTCTGGAAACGTCTGCACACTTACTCGCTGCACCGTACTCTGACATACACCAACACACCTCTGCGTATGTGGACTGCTTCCAGCGCCACTGTGCGACGACCGCAGGCCAAAGGCACCGCATGGTCATACCCCGAGGTGATTTAAGCCCGCAAACCACCCACCAGAGCGTTGTTTCGCCATGTATCAGCATTATCCTTAATTTATGAGCATGAGTGTATATGTCGAAGCTGTCTGCCAAGTTAGAAAATAATGAAATGATGAAACTTTTACGTGATATCCAGCCAAACCCACGTTGTTTAATATGGACGCTACTCTTGCACAACATTATTCCATTGTTGATTACTTAAGCAAAATGTTTCGTATGTATATATCTGTCTTATCAGCTACACCATATAAACTGTAGTGATATTAAGGGCTGCATCCCCTGTCCTGCGACAGACCAAGGCAGCTAAGTGTTGGCAGAAAACTTGATGTCCACGTACGAGCGTGATGAAGACGGCACCTGTAATCGTGCTCTGCTGAGTAGCACCAGGCGCCATCACGCTACAGTTCCTGGAGTGGAGTTGCTCAGGGTCCGCCAGCACGTCCGAGTCGTGCTAGAGCGCTCTAGTCCAGAGGAATGCGTGCAGCGTAACGTACGTTGCCAGTGCTCTTGGCGAGGTCGCCGCCGTGACTGGCTGCCGTCCCCTATCCTGACTCTATTGTATGTAGACGCACGACTGTGCGGCAGACTTTGCGGCTAACGTTCAATCCGTTTCTGCTAGCCGCAGCCAGGTATCTATCCGACCACGAACTGGAACGACCGTCTCATGCAAGCAGTAGTCGCACTGAATTCGTAACAAACACGAAGCCTGTCCCTCTTCTAACAGTTTCGTGCCACAGATTGTTGTATGCTGATGTTAATCGCATACTAATTCGAGGGCCCTTCAATAAATACTGTAGCACAATTCTTTTCTGTTTATTCGTAAGAGTAAGAATATGATAAAATTATGGATCAACATTTTTTTATATGTGATGTGTTTCTATAGTCGTTGATTCAAAATTCCTGTTACAGATTTCTAGGGGTTGTACATGGGATAGGACTTAGGAGGTGAAGTTTTGATAAGGAACCCGCATCCGGAAATGTACCGTTTGGATGTAAAATGAATCTAAATATCGGGTCACTTCCAAGTCTCCCACTGCACGCTACGCACGCAAGCTGAGAAGAGGACACCGTCGTCAATCACTGTTGTAATTATGACATCACATAACACATTCGTCTGACTACAATAACGGATGCGAGAAAGTGGTACGCTCGAAACTAGAAGGGTCGGCTGAGACACTCCACGGATGCGCTGCACCCTCGACTTTGAAGAGGACGCACTTCGTCACGTAGAAGAGAACGTGAGGACGATTGCTCGAAACATGATTCATGTTATGTGCTCCTACAGCACACAGGTCAGAGCGCGTTGTCTCCGCTTTGGTCGTACAATGAAGCGGGACATTTGAAAGTGATCCTATCCTCAAACTGATTTTACATCCAAACTGAACATTTACGGACATGGGTTCCTTACCAAAACTTCATCTACTGGGTCCCCTCTACAACCCCTAGAAACCTGTAACAGGAATTTTGAATCACCGTGTACAGTCTTCATCATGTCCTATGCGCTTAACGCCAGCGTTGTGTAAGAACATGTATTCCCTGTTGGCAAAAGCTATGTTGCTGTGCGGGCAGCCACGTTTTCACTGCTTGAATTACGTTCCTATCACCTTCAAAGTGTGTCCCACATAGAAAATCCTTTAGTAGCCCAAACAGATGGGAGTCCGAGGGCATGAAGTCTAGGGTGCATGAGACCATGATTCCCAATCCAGTTTGGCGATGTGTTCCCAGATTCTGAGACTTGTATGTGGGCGCATTATCATGGGGAGCAAGATTTCTTTTGGATTCTTGTCAGACCGAATGCGTCGGAACACCACCACCTCTTTAGGTGGTGGTGGTCGAAAACAGTTCTTGAGTTTGTTCAGTGTGTTCACATATACTCCTTAATTACCTGTTGACTCTTTAGGCAACACGTCCACGAGAATGACACCATCACTAAACAAAAAGACTACCATCATAATTTTGCCAACAAAGGGAGCTACCTTGAATTTCTTCCTTTTGGGTGATTACGGGTGGTGTCACTCCAGTGGAAGCAATTTCGTTTCTGGTTCAAACGGATGTACCTTCATTTTGTCACCTATAACAATCCGCAACAGAAAGATCTGGCCTTTGACCTGAAATTGCTCCACCAGTTCAGATGAAATGAGAACATTCGTGGAATCTATTTTGAGCAGACCTTTGAATACCCAAGAGTCTCTATCATAGAACACGTATTTTCTATGCTCACTGATAGCTACAGAGCCAACTATCGAATTGTTATGCAGCGATCTGCATAAATGATGGCATCGGCGTGATTCTCCATGTCGGGAGCAGTGGCTGTGTAGAACATCGTGAATCACGGACTCAGTTTCTGCATTTTCTCACACTTTGACTTTCTTTACCCATCGCCCAACAGTAACCGTATCAGCTGCATCATCACCATACACTGCACACAAATGCTTGTGGATGTTCACCATGGAATCATTTTCGCCGGCCGGAGAGGCCGAGCGGTTCTAGGCGCTACTGTCTGGAACCACGCGACCGCTACGGTCGCAGGTTCGAATCCTGCCTCGGACATAGATGTGTGTGATGTCCTTAGGTTAGTTAGGTTTAAGTAGTTCTCAGTTCTAGTGGACTGGTGACCTCAGTAGTTAAGTCCCATAGTGCTCAGAGCCATTTGAACCATTTTTTGATTCATTTTCCGCATCCAAGAAGTCAGTCATAGCACGGTGCTTGTGACTAGTGTCTCACTTGGTTCCATTTTGACGGTTACTACGGCTCTGTCAACTATCGGAATTGTTTGAAACTTCGTATTCGTGCAGAAGAAACATAAAATTTGACGCATCTAAACTGACGTTTTTATATATATAACAATGGCTGTGAAAAAAAGTCACCTTAGTTACCTTTCTGTGCTTAATTTAACATCAGACGACGTTAAAATAAATTTCACTGACAGCAGACTGCAGCAGAGATTAATTCCAAAGATGGACTTGTACTGAACAATCATTCAGAGAGGAACACCCCTACTATAACGTAATAAGGCCCTTTGTAGTGCATTTCAGCCTTCTGTGAGTAAAGAATGCAGTGCAGAACTCGACAGGCATAATCTATAATCGACTCAACTAATGTTACCTATGATTATCCGAGTAACACAAGAGCAACAGCTCACAGAGTCTGTTCCGGTATGTCCCTGGCTTGCTATGTTTGATTAATGCTCAATCGATTCTGTTGCTTCTCAGCACAAATCTAGTTCACCAGCATAGGTTTGGTATGGCCTTCGTGGAACAATCAGGACGTTAACGGCACTGTGAGCCTGTGATTATCTTAATTAACCTTTGTAACGGAGATGAGAGGGAATAGAATCTCCTTGGCTGCTTAAGGTTGTGTAGGTACACCTGATAATAACTTTTAACTTCCATTGGAAGGAAGAGGAGAATTGGGCAATACTGGTATGCCGAAGTCGTAAGGCCAGATTTCTCCTTTAAACCTGTTTATTTAATCATTAATACAAAAGATATGTGAGGCCCGACCCTTTGCCCCTTAGTACATACGCTGTTTCAGATAATTCCCTACAGATTCAACGAGAACCTAGTTTCCACGTTTAACATTCTCTCTCAGAGACAAGCGCGTCTCTACGAATTGTTCTATTCACTTCAGAATCACTAGCGCATCGGCTCAACTCACAATGAATCAATGGATCCTTGTCCCACCTTCCAGAAGGCAAGTACCGAACCGCGACTTGCTCCTACTAACAACTGAAATTCTACACAATAACTGTTTGAGACAGAGACAGGCTGTCTCTGTTCAACACTATTCCGAAGTAAAAGTACAGTTTCTACTTAACGAAGAGCTGCAGACGCTTCCACCGGAATATCAGCTTCTTCTCGCAGTCGAAGTCTTTATGGTCCCTGCCGGCCGCGGTGGTCTCGCGGTTCTAGGCGCGCAGCCCGGAACCGCGCGACTGCTACTGTCGCAGGTTCGAATCCTGCCTCGGGCATGGATGTGTGTGATGTCCTTAGGTTAGTTAGGTTTAAGTAGTTCTAAGTTCTAGGGGAATGATGACCACAGCTGTTAAGTCCCATAGTGCTCAGAGCCATTTGAACCATTTTTTATGGTCCCATTACTAGGGGCTGCTACGCTCTCGATGTGAATGCCTGCTTTACCTGCTTGCGCACTCATCAGATTTTGCGGTGACTGCCTTTCGCTGCTCATGGTTGCTGTTATATATTCATTTTGAAAGCGTTCACTGTTTGAACGTATCTGCTTTCCGGTCTTCCAGAGTATTCCCTTGCTGTGGACCCACATTAGTTCCCCTCTGCTATGCATAGATGTGGAATGTAATATTCCTACTGGCCCTCCAAGGTCCGGGAGAGCCACTACCCTGGCCTCATTGGTGTTTATTTCCACCTTGTCACGCGTTCCCTGCCGCGCGCTCGCTTAACTCAGGTAGAGCGTGGGGCGCTTCCCGAGAAGTACTGGCTGAACGTTTACAATATGATTTATTAGTGAAAACCATCTCCTCTTGACAATTAAATAGTCAGGGGCCCTGACAATTCTTTCTCAGCTTCCTCCAACTAGGACATATGCCCATGGTGGGGAGCCAGGAATATGCCCATGATGGGGAGCCAGGAATTTACTGCTGAGGAATGATGACACATGTAATCATTGTCGTGAGAACACTGCCTACGAAAACATGGATGCTGTAAACAGGGCTGTTCCAAATTGTATGTATTCATCAGTAACAGGTACTCAACGAAACCCAATGTGTAGCGTTACTCGTAATTTTTTTGCATCCTGCACGTGATTCGTTCCTGATTCAAATAGAGTAAGTAGTTTTTGTATTCGAATTAGTTATTTAATGTTCTGTTAGGCATGTGAAATCCTCTCCCATAGGTGTATCTGCCCACGAAACATAGCGGGCTAAATGTAGGATGCTGTGTCATTCACCCTCACATAGTGAAGTTCAGTATATATAGTAATCCTGTTATTAGTAACAATCTAGTAACAACGTTATATGAATGTGTGGTGCGAGCGAGCAGGATCCGCAAGTGTGATACACATTATGTAAATTGAGGAGGAGGAGGAAGAAGGAAAGGTTCAAATGGCTCTGAGCAGTATGGGACTCAACTGCTGAGGTCATTAGTCCCCTAGAACTTAGAACTAGTTAAACCTAACTAACCTAAGGACATCACAAACATCCATGCCCGAGGCAGGATTCGAACCTGCGACCGTAGCGGTCCTGCGGTTCCAGACTGCAGCGCCTTTAACCGCACGGCCACTTCGGCCGACCGAAGAAGGAAAGGAAATGGAGTAATGATATCAGATGCATCTGGAATTTGTGTGGAATCAGTAGCGACGAGTGTAAATGTGTGCGGATCGAACTACTGCACCAGGCAGACACAGTATTTATCGCACACTCACAGACTATCTCAGGATGCTTTTCGGCTGACTCAGACTACCATCTAGCGCCACCTGTCCACAGTCCCTATCCATGCCTTCCATGCTCGTAATTTTAGATTCCCACTGGAGGCTGAATGTATGCGCATCAGCACTGAGGTTTATGGGTTCATTGCCCATTGAGGCAAATCAATTATATGGATACAATCACTACCAATGTATGGACAGTGGCATGAAACAAACAAGTTAAAGTAAAACGCATTTTGGAGACAAATCGAGCAGATGGCTAACGATATTGTAAAACACCAATTAGCAAGAGAATGGCGATCTTCAGCGCAGAAAGGGATAAGGCCAGAACAATACATTATTTCTTTTAGCGTAAATAACGCCACGACCAAGGGTAAGTGGCTCCACGTCATTAACAGGGTTAGGCCTCAAGCATTTTGAGACCTAAAATTAAGGCTTTCTCTCTCTCTCTCTCTCTCTCTCTCGTCTCGCAGCGGACCGCACAAGCGTGTGGAAATAAGCAAAGTCAGTGAGAGTTTGCTTTCTGTGAAGTGAGGACGATACGCTTCACATATTATGATGACAGATAGCAAAGCGGTACTTAAATATTCCTGCAGGAATTTTTGCGGGCAAAGAAATTATGCGCGTCGCTTCAACCCATAGCAAGTGTGCAATAGCCATCATTTCGACTAGGGAAAGATTAACATTCTACGAAACGCAGGAAAGTAGCGACTGAGTGAATTCAGTCAAGGCCAGAGTAGGGAATCAGCGTTTCAGATCCAACACAGAGACAACGCCGTTGCAGATGCCGCTTGGATAAGTACCATTGTGCATTAGACCACAGTAAACGTTGAGTCTAGATTTTGCTTACTCCAACTTGCGTACGATTTGACCATTGAATATCAAAAGCTAGTATACTAACCTACCACCACACTGAGTACATGAGAGTTTTTTCATTGGTTCAACAAGAAAATTTATTTTCCACCAACTCGGTGCATTGACCAGCTATGACAACACAGATTTAAATGAGCTGATGATGGTTTTTAATACCATTCTTTCCTGTGATAAAAAAATTTTCGTGTATAGAGATATCGTTTTTAATAATAGTCATTTCAATATGTCCAAGAATTAAATATTTTGTTATTGATTGTCAAAAGTAATTGAACTTGATTGTTGTTTATCACTTGACTCCTGAAAGCAAATAAATTAAATGTAGAATAAAAAAGGGAATAGCTGTTTTATCTTTCTAGAATAGACCCCAAACTTTCACTTTTATTAATTCATGCATTCTAGGTACCTGGGGCAGCAGCATTTCTGATGATTTTTGTTATGTTCCACATCTGATATTAGCTGCCTTACAGAGG
The DNA here is from genome assembly GCF_023864345.2 of Schistocerca serialis cubense. Taxonomy (NCBI): domain Eukaryota; kingdom Metazoa; phylum Arthropoda; class Insecta; order Orthoptera; family Acrididae; genus Schistocerca; species Schistocerca serialis. Next base: position 808,194,811 of record NC_064638.1, on the reverse strand, counting down.
CAGGGTCATATTTATTTAGAATGTCTGTTTGACACCCTGGGCTTGAGAAGACAGTTCAGAGGTTTTGTCCGTTTGCGCAGATACAAAGGTCCGACATATGACAGACACCACGCGGGATCCGCAGCTGTGATACATATTATGTAAATCGAAGGGGGAGGAGGGAGAAAGGGAAGCGAAGGAACTAATGGCATCCGCTGCATTGGGAGTTTGTGTGGAATCAGTGGCGACGAGTAAAAATGTGTGCCGGACAGGTAGAGCTAAGTGGGAGTGTGAGTCGGCTGAGGAGTGTGTCGAGATAGTCGACGCAAGTGCTCGGAACAAAGTGTCTGGGTGGCACAGTGGTTACCACAACTGCCTCGTAAACAGGAGATTACTGTTTCCGGTCTTGGTGTGGCACATATTTTCACTCATCACTGCTGATTCTGCACTAACTCCCAACGCAGCTGGTACCATTGCTTCCTTCCCATTCCTTTCCTTTCTCCCCACTCTCCCTTCAATTTGCAAAATAAGTTACGATGTTGATGTAATAACTGCAATATAGAATTATTTAATCACAAATGTTTATTTATCCGTCGGTTTGTATCAAATAATTATGCATATAAAGTGCCTCCATGAACCATGGACTATGCTGAGGTGGGATGACTTGCGTGCCTCAACGATACTGATATCCTTACCATAGGTGCAAGTACAATGGAGGGTTATCTGTAGACATTCTAGACTAGTTTATTCTACCTGAAGAGGGGTAGCAGCCTTATCGATAGCTGCAGAGGCAACACTCTGGATTATTGATTAGCTAACATGGATTTGAAACAATGATTTATGAATGGCTTACAGCAACAGAAAACTGCAGCCGTTATTTTTCCCGAATATATGCAGCTCTGTTGTATGATTTAATGATAATGACATCTCCTTGGCTCAAATACTCCGGAGGTAAATAGTCCACCATTCGGATTTCCAGGTGGGACTATTCAGTAGGATGTCATCAACAGGGCATAGAATGTTAGACCCCTTAAGCGTGTAGGTAAGTAGAGAATTTAAAAAGGGACATAGATAGGTTGAATTTAGATATAGTGGAAATAAGTAAAGTGCTGTGATAGGAGGATCAGGACTTTTGGTCAAGTGAGTATAGGATTACAAACACAAAATCAAATAAGAGTAGGTCTGATAACGAGTAAGAATGTAGGAATGCCACTGAATTACTGTGAGCAGCACAGTGAACAAATTATCTTACCGAAGATGCATAAAAAGCCAACACACTCTACAGTAGAACAAGTTTATATGCCTACTGTCCCATCAGATGAAGAGTTTGAAAAAATGTACAGTGAGATAGTTAAGGCGCTCCAAAATTTAATTGTGGTGGGGGATTGTAAATCGAGTCTATCAAAAGGAAGATTAGGAGAAAAGGTTGAAAAACGTGGACTAAGGGAGGATGATAGCCTGCTAGAGTTTTATTCGGAACACAATATTTTATCGTTATTAATTCTTGGTTTAAGAATCACGAGAGAATGTTGTATACGTGGAAAAGATGCGGAGATACTGGGAGATTTCACATAGATTATATAATAGTATGCCAAAGATTTTGAAACCAGATTTTAAACTGAAAAACATATCCAGGGTCAGATGTGAATTCTGAGGATAATTTAATACGAAACGCAGATTACATTTCGGAAAATTGGAGAAAAGTAGGAAATTATGGATATGGGTCGTGGATAAGTTGAAAGAACGAGAAGCCGTAGAATGTCTCAGAGAGCATTAGGCAAAAATTGACAGAAACAAAACAAAGGAACACAACAGAAGACGGATTGATAGCGTTGAGATATGAAATAGTGAGGGCAGCAGAAGAACAACTAGCCAGAAATATGAGACCTAGTAGAAATCCTTGGAAGACACACATGATACTGAATATAGCTGACGAAAGACAAACTATACAAACGGAGTAAACGAAGCAGACAAAGGAAATACAGTTGCTTAAGAAATGAGACCTAAGTGAAGTGCAAACTGACAAAAGAGGAAGTACCTGACGAGAAATTCATAGCTGTAGAAGACATGCATGACTATGGGAATAAGAATAGGAAACACCTTAGTAATATTAAGAGCTCAGATGACAAAACAGTGCTAAACAAAGAAGGGAAGGCTTAAAGATAGAAGCAATATATGGAAGCGCTATATAACGACAAGACCCTTGAAGACTATATTTTAGAAAGGGAAAGGGAAATGGATGAAGATGAGATGGGATATGCTATCCCGGAGAAGGAATTTACAAAGCACCGAAAGACGTAAGTCGAAACAAGGCAGCTAGGGTAGACTACAGTACAGAATTACTGAGATGTGCAAGATTTATGAGACAAACAAAATACCCTCATACTTCAGGGGGACTATAATAATTTCAATTCCAATGAAGGTAATTGCTGACAAGTGTGAATATTAGCCAATCATCAGTTTCATAAGTCGTCGTCGCTGAACACGAATTATTTGTAGAAAAATGGAGATACTGGTAGAAGCCGACCCGTGAAAAAATCAGTTTGGGGCGGTAGTAACGCTATGACTTACTTTAGAAGATAGGCTAAAGAAAGGCAAACCTACGTTTACCACGTTTGTTGATTTTGAGAAAGCCTTTGACAGTACTGACTTGAATACACTGTTTGAAATTCTGAATATAATTACGATAAAATGCAGGGTGCGAAAGTTTATCTACAACTTGTTTAGAAACTAAACTGCAGTTGCAAAGAGTCGAGGGACATGAAAGGGAAGGATTATTTGAGAAAGGACTGAGATAGTTTTGTAGCCTATCCTGTGATATAAGTCAGTCTGTGTACTGGTCAACCAGTGAAGCACAAGGAGAAATTTGGACAAAGAAATAAGGTGGAGGGAGAAGAAATTTTAAAGAAATTAAATTTTAACACGACAGAGTAATTCTGTCAGACACAGCAAAGGAGTTGGAAGAGCAGTTGAACGGAATGAATGAAGCGTTGAAAAACGGTTATAAGAAAAAGATCAACAAAAGCTAAAAAAGACTAATGGAAAGTAGCTGACGAAATTAGGTCAGGAAATAAGACATCCTAAGTAGTAGATGAGTATTTCTATATGAACAACAAAACAACTGACGATGGCCAAAGTAGGAGGGACTTCAAATGCAGACTGAAAACAGAAAAAAAATGCGCTGGTGAAAAAGGAAAATTTGTTAACATCGAGTATAAATGTAAGTAATAGGAAATCTTTTCTGAAAGTATTTATAATGGGTGTAGGTATGTAGGGAAGCAAGGATGATAAACAGATCAGGCAAGAAGAGAATACAATTTTTTGAAATGTGGTGCTACAGAAGAATGATGAAGTTTGGATGAATAGATCGAATAAGTAGTGAGAAGGTACTGGATCAGACTGAGAGAAAAGGGAAGTTGTGGCCAAACATGACAAAGAAGAGGGTTCGAACGGTAGGACACATTCTGAGGTATCAAGGAACCGGCGGGAAAATACTCATATCTTAGCACAAAAATGGCGAATATGCTCCTGTTTAAAAGAGTCTGACTGCAAAGTGGGGTACCAACTGCCTCATTCTACCTTCCTCAGCACAGCAGGTGATAAAGATTGCCAACCAGCTGCAATAAATAGTGGTTTTCAAGTGACCTTAACCATTGTTTCAACGGATTTAAAAACCTGTCTTCTTCAGAAGGACAAGAAAAAAAACTTCACATTAATAAACAGTCAGTTAGAAAAGCGATCTAACATCTCCACTTGAAACGTGTCGGCAACGATCTGTACATCCATTTGTAAAGGTTAAGGCCCCTAAAATCAAGGGCTTGTCACATCAGTAAAAACAGTCACATAAAATGGCAGATCGTGTTAAGAGTACATGTCGACTCTGTAACCGTTGCTGAAGTGCGGCCATGTTCAGAATATTGATGTTCCTCAGTACCTTTGTAAGTAGGCTGTTTAGGTTTTCTTATTGGTAACGCCACGTAGCGCTCTGTATGAAAAATCACTGGCTGTGCTGTGTGCAGTCTGTGGCTAGTTTGCATTGTTGTCTGCCATTGTAGTGTTGGGCAGATGGATGTGAACAGCGCGTAGCGTTGAGCAGTTGGAGGTGAGCCGCCAGCAGTGGTGGATGTGGGGAGAGAGATGGCGGAGTTTTGAAATTTGTAAGACTGGATGTCATGAACTGCTATATACATTATGACTTTTGAACACTATTGAGGTAAATACATTGTTTGTTCTCTATCAAAATATTTCATTTGCTAACTATGCCTATTAGTAGTTAGTGCCTTCAGTAGTTTGAATCTTTTATTTAGTTGGCAGTAGTGGCGCTCCCTGTATTGCAGTAGTTCGAGTAACGAAGATTTTTGGTGAGGTAAGTGATTTGTGAAAGGTATAGGTTAATGTTAGTCAGGGCCATTGTTTTGTAGGGATTTTTGAAAGTCAGATTGCGTTGCGCTAAAAATATTGTGTGTCAGTTTAAGCACAGTCATGTATAATTTTTCTAAGGGGACGTTTCATATGTCGACCCTTAGCCAAGGATACGTCACTGGAATCTTCTGATTTTTTCTTGTAGTTTGTGTAATTAGTGTAGATTTTGTTTATTGCTAGCGCGTAATTGTAGAGAGAATCTCCTTTGTAGTTGCAGTCTTTCATTGTTGTACAGTAAAACAGGTGTGGCACGCATGTAAATTTGCACCAAGTATTTCGCAGCTGCACTTGCAATTAACTAGATATTGTTTTCAGTGCTATGTTAATGTGTTCTCTTATTTTTGCTCTTCAAATTGTGTTTTTCTGTGTTGTCGTGTGAAATATTGTGACAATAATGGCGTGTGAAAAACGTAATACTAGGCTCCAAGGTAAACTGAGAAATGACAGTGAAGACGAAAGCAGTATGTTAGCGCCACCATGTAATGAATTAACTAATGTTCAAAGTAGTAATTTGGTAACTGTGCATAGTTAAATGGAGCGGGCTGCAAATAATGGTGTAGGCAGTGAAACAATTAGTGAACAGGGAAGCATTATCGATCGATCGGACGGCAACAGCTCGTCTCAGGATTTCGAAATGACAGGACACAATCTTGCAAATACTGTAGATTCAGGTTTTCGTCCTCACCGTTTTCTCAAATAAATCAAGACACATTTTCTGCTTTCAAAATGCGAATATTGCCGGTTCAAATGCACTGCCGAATAGCACTGAGGAACATTTTTCAGACACCAGTGCACTGTTATTACAGTTAATGCAACAAATGGGACAAAGGCTACAAAAGTTAGACACAACGCTTGAATAAAATCAGAAACAAATGGGACAAAATCTTCAAAAGTTAGACACAATGGAACAAAATCTTCAAAAGCTAGACACAATGGAACAAAATCTTCAAAAGTTAGACACAATGGAACAACACCAGAGACAAACACAGCAACAGTTAGACACAATGGAACAAAATCTTCAAAAGACAGACACAATGGAACAACACCAGAGACAAACACAGCAACAGTTAGACAGAATGGAACAAAATCTTCGGAAGTTAGACACCACACTTGACAAACACGTGAAGATTTAACTACTGAGTTACATAACATTGAATCGAAATGTCAAAAAGTCTGTAATGACGTAAAAACACAAATTTGTGAGCATTTCCAACCTATTTTTTCGCGTCGTGAAAATGTATTACAGAATCACGAAGCAGCCATAAAAGAACTGCAAACTATTGTTCATGAAAATCACGACACCTTGCAAGCTAAAATTGACTCAGTTGCATCTACCGATTCGGTTATGCAACTTGCAAAAACTCAGGAAAACTTAAAGGACATAGTAGATACTCTGAAACTTGGTTCAGAAAAACACACTGAGGAAATAAGTACACTATCGGAGAAAGTAGCCGAACTTTCGGATCAGTTCACTAACTTATCTACAAAGGTAGATGATGATCTGAATGACACAAGACCTGTAGCCATCACTGACACAGAAGAGTATGAACGAATTAAGAAATTCAAACAAAATCATAATCAAATTAATACGCAACACAAAAGAGAAATCCGGGAAGTACAAGATCAGTTGGCACAAGTAATACAAAAATTACATGTTTCAGAGGACACTCGCGCTCCAACACGGGAAGAGGGACTTAGTAATACGAAACAACCACAAAATAATAACACAGGACACTTCGGAAATTATGAAAGAAATTGGCAAGGCACACCGAATTTTGAGATGCAACCGCCGAAACGACGTAACAATGACCGACATGCGACTCGCCGACATTATGATTTTGACTATAAGCTGTTCATTACTACTTGTAAATTCAGAACATTTAAGAATTCTGGTAACCACATTCATCTACAACTATGGCTCCATCAATTCTATCATTGTTTTCCTCCCAACTGGTCGTTAGAACACAGATTAGAATTTATGTGTGGCTACTTAGAGAATGAACCAGCTGTAAGAATGCGATCCGTCATTCACGATTGTCACAGTGAAGGAGAATTTTATCATGCCTTCCTCTCAGCATATTGGTCTCAAGCTACACAAGACCGAGTAAAACATAGCATCATAATGATGAAACATTTCGAACAATCTGAATTTTCCAGTCTTGTGAAATATTTTGAAGACATGTTGCACAAGAATCAGTACCTGTCAAACGCATACAGCCCCTCAGAACTCATCCGCATTTGCTTAATCAAATTACCTGAACATTTACGGCATATTATTTTGGCAGGACGTTGCAAAGACGACACTGAAGTTTTTCAGGGACTCTTACAAGAATTAGAAATTGACACTGACAACCGCGGGACGCGAAAACAGGAACACAACAATTACAGGTCACATCCGTCACAATTCCGCGATGACAGAAATAATAACTGTACACGACAAGGCTATTCTTACAACGTAAATAGTGACCAAAACAGACATCACCCATATGACAACCATTGGCAGAATAATCGTTACAGAGAAAGATCGCACTTCCGTAGTAATGAATATGACAGAGATAACCATAGATACAGACAATATGGGAACAAAAACAATTATTATCAAGGGAGACAGAATAACTTCAGACGCAACAGTTCACCGTGCAGTTACAATTCAGGAAGAAATTCCCCACCATGTGACCGGCAAGAAAGAAACTATGGAATCTACCGACATGACGACAGACGATATAATCATAACGACAGACCTGAATTGCATCAGAACTGGCGAGATTCAAACAGGGCAGGGCCTTCTCGTCAAGGTGAATTTGTAGAAGTTAGGTCTCCTAATCCCAATAACGACACATGCCAACAAAGAGATAGCAGACAATGACTCGCACCGCAGGCAGCCACGTGCGCTGGCTGGCTCAGAGAAAAATAACATAGACGCTAACATTGAGAAAAATTCCAGTATTCTTTACCGACGTATACCGCATGATAATTGCGTTCAAGTTGAACCTCTGCGTACTAGGAAGGGTAAAGGTTTACACCATATTTCACATGTAAAACCAATTATTGAGAGATAATCTGTCTTTTAACTTAGTCTTTCCTATAAAATTTTTCACTTCACGTTACTAGTATGCTTTGTCAGACTTAGAAACTGTTAACATGTAACTATGTTTTAAAGTTAACTATCCAGTCTAGAAGCTAGGGAACATATTTAGACAGTATTTACGAGTGCATTGTTATAGTGAACAGATGACACAGTGTTATTGTGTGTGTACATTCTCGCTTGTTAGTTGCACGATTACGTAACGACTATAAGGCTGACATACTTAGAACATTTACCAGTACTGCTAATGAGATTTTAATGCAACATTTTGGTTTACTTTAAAATACATTCTGGATTTAAAGTACTTTCTGTGAGATACCAGATGACACAGTGGTTAATTTATGTGACAGCTACACGATTTTATCACGACGCTACTAATGAGTGCCAATTTACAATGTTGCTTTTGCAGTGTATCTGTTTTATATCTGCACAGTTTTTCTGAATTCTTCTGTAAAGTAAAACATGTTTTAGTAGTAACTTTTGTGGTATAGCTACAAGGAGACAGCCTTTTCCGTAGGACAACAATACGTTACAGCACAGTACTTTCTTCATCACGGCAATAAGCGTAATAACTAAGATATCTATACGCAAAGCATTTCACTTTTGTGTATAATGAGGTAAGTACATTGACTTCCGCAGAACTTTGCTTTCGGAGGACGATAACTACGACACTTCCACAGAGATTATCTTACAACAATACGCACAGTTTAGCGCTACAGTACACGCATTTGAGTGATTAATTTTGTACTTAAAACATTTATTTTTAAAGATATTTGAAGTACAATGATACAAAGGTTTTCCGTGATACATTTCATTCCATTGCTGTAATCTGTAACACCTGAGGGTATAATTACATTAATCCTAAGGGGGGTACACGTTTACTTTGTGTACCATGTGTTTGGCAAGCACAAGGAGCCCTAACTAATATGGTATTTGCTTATACAACTTTACACATCGGTATCATATTTCTCTAACAGATAAATTACACATCTGTCTGATCATTTAACTGAGAGAGACAAACATTTTTTTCACTGTTCTATTAATAGGATTTTGTTTCTACACATTTGTAACGCAAATTCTTGACCTGTGAAAATGAGACTGTCACTGTAGCACAAACTGCTGTCATAAATATTTCTGTAAGAAAGTTAAGTGACCCCATAATGCGTCGTGGGCACCCAGCTGTGCGATAGTCGCCTGGGAAGAAGCCATTAGTGTGTGCCTTTCAGAGGCACAGGTGGAGAAAAAAAGAGACCATTAACCTCGCTATTGACTTTCCTTTGTAGAAAGCATTGCAAATACGACACGCTCATTACTTGAAAACATTTGATTACTCGTACTTTGTGCTACTTACTGAAATGCTTATGAATTGATGGGAAATATTCGTACATCTGCACACCTGATTATGACAAGTGTCTTTCTATGAGAATTGAGATACTTTCTACTAACTTATGAAATGCCTCATGACTACTGAATGATTATTTTATGCTTTACTTTGTACATAGTTGCTTATTTTATTTGATATCTGTTTTCCAGGTGTGTTGCATCATTGATTTTATAAAATAAAATTAAATGCATTTGCTAATGTGAACACTTTCTGTCAACAGATCTGTTAGATAATAATTTTATGATCCACATTCTTTAAAAAAAAGAACAGTAAGAAGGAACTAATAACAGTAACTGCATACGTAATTTTCTTTTCAAGTACTTGGTAACTTTTATGGTAGAATAAGTTGCGGTGCACCACTTTAATTACATAGACATTAAGACGTGAATAGACGTTTCCCTTATCTGCATTGTTGTCTTTAGTGTACTATTTTTTCTGCTTGAGCTTTGTCATGTTTAGATATAAGTTATTGCGTTTGCTGCTGCTGTTTGCCAGGCATAGTGCTACTAAATTTCACTTTGTATTACTCTGTTAAGCCAGTTTTACTACTGATTTATTTTTCTTGTTGCTGCACATTGGCTCATATTAGTTGTAATATTGCGATTTCTCTGCTAATTTAGATTTACTGCTGCTTGCTTTGCCAATTTGCATTTTTTGTGATTGCTGTTTGTGTTAATTGTTTTGTGCTGCTGCATTGCCTCGTCCCTTAGTTTAGCATCTGAGCTCAGTAGATTTAAGTTAGCTTAAGAGGGGGTAGACCATATAAGAGAATGAGTTGCGATGAATTGGAAGAAATTCATTGAAAATTTATACGAAAAAAAGTACAGAAAGCAGGTATAGGTAGGATTTTCTTGGAAATAAATGGTGAGGTAAGATAATGGAAAATAAATAATGAAGTAAGAAATATGTGAACATATAAATACAGAAAGCATGCTTGGATAGGATGTTTTTGGTGGAAACAAATGTTGAAATAAGACGAAAGATCTATGGAATGAAGTTTTGGGTTGGACTGCAGTACGAAATGTTACACTGAAAACAAACCCTGTCCTTTCCTCCTGTGTTATTCTGCTATGTGTTTGTGTACTCTTGTATATTTGTGTTTTTCCTGTCTTTATGTGTTTAGCTAATAAGATTTATGTTGTAGAATTTTTCAAATACTATGTTATTTTCTTCGTAAAGATGTTTAGACATTATTTATTGTTTTGTTTTAATGATCATGTGTGAAATTAATGTATCAAGAGCTATTCTCATTATTTTATTTATTTACTTATGTCATAATTCCTGTAACACTGATGTATATGTCTATTTCTATTCTTTTGTAAAGCCTGTATTACTACAAATGTTATCTATACTATTATGTTCTTTAATGATGTTTTTTGTACCTATGTAATTGTATTCTTATGTTGTAAATTTATAATAATATAGACACCAGTTCTTCAAATTAAGTTACATTTCACTGCACACGTTTCTCTTGGTCATAGTAATGCACAATATATGAGAAGTTGGGACTGTTAGTGTTTGCATGTGTGTTAATAATTTTGCAAGGGACTGGATAACAGCATTGCTGGTTCTAAGGACATTTAAAAAAAAATTTTGTGAGTGCACAAGTGGTGGTTCATAGACTTGCTATATTGTCCACAAGACTCTTCAATGGTGATTGTGGCACCTGCACAGTCGCAACAGATGGCTGCTGGCCGTCTCTACAAGGACTATAGTGGGTCTGCATCTTTGATGGCCTACCAATACCATTATTTCTACAAGGACTGCAGTGGCTCTGCACCTCTGGTGGCCCACCAATACCGTAATCTCGGACAGGACTACAGTGGTGTGCTCTGTGATGACCTACCTACCAATATTCTTAAAAACTTCGACTGACTCTGCTGTGGGTTTGCTCTCTTGTGACTCATTACCTGTCTGCATGTCAAGAGTCAGCATTGTCTTTCTGTTGGACAACACTACTTCTTCAAGACTGCATGGAAATCCACTACTTCCGTGTGCATTGTCTTTTACTGCTCAGACTATGAGAAAAGAAACGGCAGTTTTACTGTGATGAATGATCAGGACTGTCTTTATGGACTGTGAGAAAATTTTAGCTTTTAACCAACATTGTATTAATAAGTGTGTGCATTTGATATCTTTCTTACTGTAATTATGAAAATTTTTTCAAATCTGTATTGGCCAGTGCCCAAAACAATTTGTAAAATGTTTTGTGGGGAGCATGGGAGCTATGTAAGTAGGCTGTTTAGGTTTTCTTATTGGTAACGCCACGGAGCGCTCTGTATGAAAAATCACTGGCTGTGCTGTGTGCAGTCTGTGGCCAGTTTGCATTGTTGTCTGCCATTGTAGTGTTGGGCAGATGGATGTGAACAGCGCGTAGCGTTGAGCAGTTGGAGGTGAGCCGCCAGCAGTGGTGGATGTGGGGAGAGAGATGGCGGAGTTTTGAAATTTGTAAGACTGGATGTCATGAACTGCTATATACATTATGACTTTTGAACACTATTGAGGTAAATACATTGTTTGTTCTCTATCAAAATCTTTCATTTGCTAACTATGCCTATTAGTAGTTAGTGCCTTCAGTAGTTTGAATCTTTTATTTAGTTGGCAGTAGTGGCGCTCGCTGTATTGCAGTAGTTCGGGTAACGAAGATTTTTGGTAAGGTAAGTGATTTGTGAAAGGTATAGGTTAATGTTAGTCAGGGCTATTCTTTTGTAGGGATTTTTGAAAGTCAGACTGCGTTTCGCTAAAAATATTGTGTGTCAGTTTAAGCACAGTCATGTATAATTTTTCTAAGGGGACGTTTCACCTTTAAATATTTTTCCAAAAATTCTGGCATGCGAAAATATTCACGCTCTTTTTAACATGCATCTCACCTTTCACTCTCACATGCTCCCCTGTCACTTGCTCAAACCCACTAGTCCATCGCTGTAAGTCGCTCACACCGATCCACTTCCACTTGCCTATTCTCACTCCCTCATTGAGGCCAACTCATTGTCGTTATCTCTTTGTGTCTGTTAAACTATCACTGTCTCCTGTCTAACAGCTATGGTCACCTTCATTCTATTTTACTACAACTGTCTCGTCGCACTGTAACTCTCTCCCTATTGTTCTCTCTTACTGCTACTGTCTAAATGGTTCAAATGACTCTGAGCACCATGGGACTCAACATCTTAGGTCATAAGTCCCCTAGAACTTAGAACTACTTAAACCTAACTAACCTAAGGACATCACACACACCCATGCCCGAGGCAGGATTCGAACCTGCGACCGTAGCAGCCTTGCGGCTCCGGGCTGCAGCGCCAGAACCGCACGGCCACTGCGGCCGGCTGCTACTGTCTCATTCATTCCTTCCCACGACTACTTTCTCTTCTCAATGTCTCTATCTCTCTCTTTCTCATTGTAATTGTCATAGACTCTTTCTCTCATTATCACTGGCTCTCACCCTGTTCCACTTTCTCCTTCTCTTTATTCCTGTGTCACTGGCACTGTCTACTTCACTCTTTCCTTGGTTCTGTTCTATTACTGTTAACAATGTTCCACTGTCATTGTGTCCCTCTCTTTCTCTCATATTACCATTGTATCCTCCGCTCTTTCTATACCACAACCAGTGTATTTATTGCTTTTCATTCCTTTCACACTGCCAATGTCCTTCTTTCACAGTGCAAAAAAGCGCCAATATCTTCGGACGCCAAAATTATTGGGAACATTTTTAAAGGTTCTGGGGAAGGTAGAATGACGCAGTTGGTACCCCACTTTTCAGTCAGATATTTTTAAAAAGATGCATATTCGCCTTTGCCAGCCAGTGTGGCCGAGCGGTTCTAGGCGCTTCAGTCTGGAACCGAGGGACCGCTACGGTCGCAGGTTTGAATCCAGCCTCGGGCATGGATGTGTGTGATGTTCTTAGGTTAGTTAGGTTTAAGTAGTTCTAAGTTCTAGGGGACTGATTACCTCAGATGTTAGGTCCCATAGTGGTCAGAACCATTTGAAACATATTCGCTTTTATGTGCTCCGACAGCAGTTGCTTCCACAGGTTCCCTTCTTTTCCCTGCTACAGCAGGGCATGTCACTCATATGAAAAGAACTTTATGGATCAGTAAAACTTTGCTAGTTTACTTATGTGAAATTGAAATAACGAAAAACTAATTTTACACATCAGACCGGATTTTACGCGCATTTTGCTTGCACTTCAGAACTACAAAATGGGGTTTCTAGAAACCTTCTGATGATAAGGGAGACCCGTAACAGCATATTTCTCTGTGCTACGTCATTTTGTAAACTAGGTTGTTGCCTCACACTGGATTTTAAGTACTTATTTTACGTGTACAAGTAGGGCAATTTTGAATCTCTGTAACTCGGGAACAGATACAGATACCAAGAAAATTGTTTGGTTATTCGAGATCAGGGTTCTAGGAATATATCTTAAAAATTTCAGCGATTTGATGTGGATACACGCCTTGGAATATGTGGCTCGGTACAAAAAAATAATGGTAAAAACCTGTTTCGGAGGTTTTCTAAGGAACAGCCCATGAACTAATGGTGTCTCCATAAACCCCTTAATGCCCACCGTAGACCACATAAAATGCAAAAAGAACCAAGCGATTTGCTACCTCTGCTTAAGCAAGAATTATATTCATATTTGTTACTGTACTCTAGGGTAGTGATACTAGGACGATCCTTCTGTTGGGTATACAAATGGTTCCTGATTCAAGTGATATCCAAAACACTTAACCCTACGTTTCTACAGCAGTAGAACCCGAGGTGTGACCCCCAGAAGAATCCTGTTTTTATGCCTACCGACTGTCAGTTTGGTAATGGAGGGAAGCATGAGGGACAAGAACTGTAGAGGGAAACCACGAGATGAATGCAGTAGGCAGGTTCAAATTGACATAGGCTAGCAGTTATTCGGAGATGAAAGAGGTTTCCACAGGATACAGTAGTATGGAGAGCTGCATCAAACCATTCTTCGGACAGATGAACACAACAGTAACAATGGCGACATAAATATTGTCTCTCTATCGGTCTTTTACAGGGCATCACGTCTGTGTATTCCTTCGATGTCTGTTATTGGGCCTGCTTAACAACTGTAAACACTGTGGTGGTATTCTTAAATTGATTCCACCAGTACCTTGTATGTGCTTTCTTTGAGAGATACACTGCACTCTCCCGAATACTCTCAAAATATATAAATCTTCCATTCGTGTTTCTACGACTAATTTCAAATGTACACTCGATTTCGCATCGCAAGAAAGTGATATACGTAGGTAATTTAAACGATGTAATGACTTACCGAAGTTATACTGTTACCCGATATTATCGAGATGTTTTTTCTTTTCATGGGTAATCCAAAGTTTCATTCAGTAACAAAATGATACAGTTTCATTGGTTATGCATTTCTTTGCTGTCATACTGCGACGTTCCTTTGCTAAAGACAAAAAAATAAAATATCAGCGATTAATTTGAAATCACTGATGACCGCACCCGACGAATCGTATGTGCTCGACATCTACAATTAAGCCATGAAAATCACTGTCAAGTGTTGGCCCAGATGATATTTTTACTGTAGTAAGCTTTCTTACCGTTCCATTCACAGATGGATCGTGGGAAGGATGATTACATATACACCCTATTCGCCTCTGTGGGAAACATTGTTAGTATACTTTTGTTTTCATGATCTGCTTGAGATTTTTCGTAATGAGCTGAAGAACACTATTAGTAACCACCTTGGTAGCTCTTTACTGAAATTTAATAAGCACGTTTTCACTAGATGTAACGTATCCTGAAGAGGGGCAGCAGCCGTTTCAGTAGTTGCAAGGGCAACATTCTGGATGATTGACTGATCTGGCCTTGTAACACTAACCAAAACGGCCTTGCTGTGCTGGTACTGCGAACGGCTGAAAGCAAGGGGAAACTACAGCCGTAATTTTTCCCGAGGGCATGCAGCTTTACTGTATGGTTAAATGATGATGGCGTCCTCTTGGGTCAAATATTCGGATCTTCTGGCGGGAACTACTCAGGAGGATGTCGTTATTAGGAAAAAGAAAACTGGCGTTCTACGGATCGTAGCGTGGAATGTCAGATCCCTTAATCGGGCAGGTAGGTTAGAAAATTTAAAAAGGGAAATCGTAGGTTAAAGTTAGATATAGTGGGAATTAGTGAAGTTCGGTGGCAGGAGGAACAAGACTTCTGGACAGGTGACTACAGGGTTATAAATACAAAATCAAAAAGGGTAATGCAGGAATAGGTTTAATAATGAATAAAAAAAATAGGAATGCGGGTAAGGTACTAAAAACAGCATAGTGAACACATTATTGTGGCCAAGATAGACACGAAGCCCACGCCTACCACTGTAGTACAAGTTTATATGCCAACTAACTCCGCAGATGACGAAGAGATTGATGAAATATATGATGAGATAAAAGAAATTATTCAGATATAGAAGGGAGACGAAAATTTAATAGTCATGGGTGACTGGAATTCGATAATAGGAAAAGGAAGAGACGGAAACCTAATAGGTGAATGTGGAATGGGGGTAAGGAATTAAAGAGGAAGCCGCCTGGTAGAATTTTTCACAGAGCATAACTTAATAATAACTAACACTTGGTCCAAGAATCAAGAAGAAAGGTTGTATACATGGGAGAAGCCTGGAGATACTGGAAGCTCTCAGATAGATTACATAATGGTAAGGCAGAGATTCAGGAAGAGGTTTTAAATTGTAAGACATTTCCAGGGGCAGATGTGGGCTCTGACCACAATCTATTGGTTATGAAGATTACAACTGAAGAGACTGTAAAAAAGGTGGAAATTTAAGGAGATGGGACCTGGATAAACTGTCAGAACCACAGGTTGTAGAGAGTTTAAGGGAGAGCATTAGGGAACGATTGACAAGAATGGGGGAAAGAAATACAGTAGATGAAGAATGGGTAGCTTTGAGAGATGAAATAGTGAAGGCAGCAGAGGGTCAAGTAGGTAAAAAGACGAGGGCTAGTAAAAATCCTTGGGTAACAGACGCAATATTGAATGTAATTGATGAAAGGAGAAAATATAAAAATGCAGTAAATGAAGCAGGCAAAAAGGAATACAAATGTCTCAAAAATGAGATCGACAGGAAGTGCAAAATGGCTAAGCAAGGATGGCTCGAGCACAAATGTAATGATGTAGGGGGAATATATCACTAGGGGTAAGATAGACACTGCCTACAGAAAAATTAAAGAGATCTTTTGAGAAAAAAAGAACCACCTGTATGAATATCAAAAGCTCAGATGGAAAACCGGTTCTCAGTAAAGAAGGGAAAGCTGAAAGAGGTGGAAGGAGTATACAGAGGGTCTATACAAGGGCGATGTACTTGAGGGCAATATTTCGGAAATGGAAGAGGACGTAGATGAAGATGAAATGGTAGATATGAAACTGCGTGAAGAATTTGACAGAGCGCTGAAAGACCTAGTTAAAAAAAAAAAAGAAAGGCTGTGGGAATAGACAACATTCCGTTAGAACTACTGATAGCCTTGGGAGAGCCAGCCATCACAAAACTCTACCATCTGGTAAGCAAGATGTATGAGGTGGGTAAAATACCCTCAGACTTCAAGAAGAATAAAATAATTCCAGTCCCAAAGAAAGCAGGCGTCTACAGGTGTAAAAATTACCGAACTATCAGTTTAATAAGGCATGGCTGCAAAATATTAACAAGAAATCTTTACAGACGAATGGAAAAACCGGTAGAAGCCGACCTCGGGGAAGATCAGTTTGGATTCGGTAGAAATGTTGGAACATGTGAGGCAGGCAATACTGACTCTACGACTTATCTTAGAAGAAAGATTAAGGAAGGGCAAACCTACGTTTCTAGCAATTGTAAACTTTGAGATAGCTTTTGTAATGTTGACTGGAATGCTCTCTTTCAAATTCTGAAGGTGAAAGGGGTAAAATACAGGAAGCGAAAGGCTATTTGCAATTTGTACAGAAACCAGATGGCATTTATAAGAGTCGAGGAGCATGAAAGGGAAGCAGTGGTTGGGAAGGGAGTGAGATATGGTTGTAGCCTATCCCCGATGTTAATCAATCTGTATTCTGAGCAAGCAGTAAAGGAAACAAAAGAAAAATTCGGATTAGGAGTTAAAATCCATGAAGAAGAAATAAAAACTTTGTGGTTTGCCGATGACGTTGTAATTCTGTCCGAGACAGCAAAGGACCTGGAAGAGCAGTTAAACGGAATGGACAGTGTCTTGAAAGGAGGATACTAAATGAACATCAACAAAAGCAAAACGAGGATAATGGAATGTAGTCGAATTAAGTCGGGTGATACTGAGGGAATTAGATTAGGAAATGAGACACTTAAGTAGTAAAGGTGTTTTGCTATTTGGGGAGCAAAATTACTGATGATTGTCGAAGTAGAGAGGATATAAAATATAGACTGGCAATGGCAAAGTTCAAATGGCTCTGAGCACTATGGGACATAACTTCTGAGGTCATCAGTCCCCGAGAACTTAGAACTACTTAAATCTAACTAACATAAGGACATCACACACATCCACGCCCGAGGCAGGATTCGAACCTCGTTTTCATTTGACCGTTTCTTGTGGCTATCATACCAACAAAAGGAGATATGACTGCATGACCATATATTTATGAGACTTGTGGTAGATGAATACCGTAATGTCTGAGCTTGGGAATGTGCAGCAAGAAACCTAAAAACAATGACAAGTATGCCTTCTTCTCATGTAAAAAGAAAAGCGACGTGCGAGCTATGACATTTGTCACAAACAAGAGAAATGCCCTTGCAATTTATCCCTTCAGAGCCTTAAGCTAAGTTCGTTCCAAGTATCGACGGCAGAATATTGATATGCCTATGAAACGCGTTACAAAATCTACGGTTCTTTCTAGCTCGATCTGTCTGTACCAGCGAATTAATGACATCTTAAATTTGTAAAGCGCTTACAGACGAACGTTTCGCCGCAACATTTTGGGATCAAAGTATGCTGTCGATAAAAATTCTGTTCTGTGCATCTACATCTACAAATAAACTCTGCAAACCTCTGTGAAGTGAATGGTAGAAGGCACTTAGGAAAGTACCACATGTCTAAGTTTTCTTTCGTTCGAATAATCGTGTAAGAAGCGCAGGGAAATAACTACTTAGGTGCCTCCGTGTGAGCCGCAATTAACATAACATTGCCTTCATGCTCCCTACGGTACAGACACGTAGTGGGTGAAGGCTGTCTCTAGATGATTACTTAGTAGTGATTCTTGGAACTTTGTACTTAGGATTTTACGGGATAATTGTCGTCATCTTCAAGGATCAGCTAATTCAGGTTTCTCAACATTTCCGACGAGCTTCCTGGTGAGTCAAACTTACCTGTCGCTCTTCTCTGTGTACCTCCGCTTTAGTATGAGTCCCACACACGTTAGTAATATGTTTAGATGAGACGTGCTAGTGATTTGTAATCAGTCTCCTTTGTAGACTTTTTTCCCAGTACCCAGTACCCTGCCACTTGATTTAGAAAATTTGGAAATTTGTGGGAAGGCCTTATGAGACCAAACTGCTGAGGTCATCGGTCCCTAAGCTTACATACTATTTAATCTAACTTAAACTAATTTACGCTAAGGACGACACACACACACCAATGCCCGAGGGAGGACTCGAACCTCCGACAGGGGGAGCCGCGCGGACCGTGACAAGACGCCCGAGACCACGTGGCTACCCCGCGCGGCCCACTTGATTCACCCACGACTGAGTCTATGTGACCATTCCACTTCATATCCCTATGAGCTGTTACCCCCAGGTATTTCTATGAGCCGGCTGAGTTCAGTTGTGACTCATTTATGCAGCAGTCATAGAACACAGTTTTTTCTTTATGTGAAGTGCATAATTTTAGAGTTCTGAACATTTAAAACAAGTACCAAGGTCTAACTTAATATTTCTGCAGTATTTTCAGACAGTACTTCATTATAGATAACTATATCGTCTCCTAAACGTGTATAGTTACTATTAATATTGTCTGTAAATCCGAATATGAACAAGAAGGGTCCCAATACCCTTTGATAGTGTACGGCTGAATTTACTTCTACCTCTGTCGATGACTTTCCATCCAGGTAACATTCTGCGTCCCCTCTAACAAGAAATGAATACTCCCTCATTAAAATTGAACAAAGCTCCAAGGCCCTGTGAAATAAGAACCTTCAACATCGCAGCGCGTCAGCAATCGTTAGCTAATATATTAAAAAACTAGAGACCCGCCTCGAATGCGTAAAAAGCAACTAGTGTTAACCTAGGTTTCGGCGTAGATAACTACACCTTCTTCAGAACAATAAAACCCACAAGTGCCTAAGAAGACCTTTGTCAATGATTAAAAGGGGTATCTTTGGTGTGACGTCATAAGCGAGTGACTGCGTGTGAGATCGCTCTCTAAGTTTTCATATATTTTTAGGTTTCAGATACATATTTTAACGGTTTTTGTGATAATATTTACTATATAAGTGACGTATTAGTGGTTTCTTCATTCACCTCTGCCTTTCTTGTGTTGTGACCTGATATTTGCGAGTGTTTCGTATCGAGCAACTTAACCTCTTGCCTGTATTTACATTCCGCGCTGACCAGTTGCAGCTGTAGCGGCGCATCGAAAGCTAAGTACTAATTAATTGTTTGTGTACAGTGGTTTATTTAGGAACTTTAGTAGTCTTCAACCGGTGTTCTTGGTGTTTTCTGGTGAAATAATTTCAGAAGAACCTTTTGGGAACTGTTTTCAGCTTCGTTACTGTGTCATTAGACGTTTGATTCTCATTCTGTATTGGTCTTTTGTTATATTCACATTTGTTGTTTATTAATACTGTTAATAATAGTAGTTACTTCCCTTGTAGAGTACGTTTGTGATTATTGTAGTCAGGTTTTTAACATCTTCTTATTGTAGTAGCGGAACTTAGAAAAAGTAAAATTTTACCATGAGTGAGAAGTGTGGGCTCTGCCGTAGGTTCGTGAGTGGTGGATTGCGGTGTGAGACTTGTTCGATGTATTTTCACTGGGGGGGAATGCAGTGGGGAAGCCAGTGGGCATTCTGGTGAGATCCTCTCCTGGAACTGCGGGTTATGTAGCAAGAGTAAGTTGATAGAGGAGCAGGAGCGTAAGATCTGTGCCCTTCAGGTGCAGTTGAAAAACGCACAGGAGGAGCTAGATAGGATGAGGAGGGAGAAGGGGGTTGGGGAATGGGGGCTGGCTGTTGGCCAGAGATCTGCTAGGAGAAGAAGATTTTCGGATATAATTTTACTATTGGTGTTTACAATAGATATGACCAACTGTCAGAGTCTAGTGAAGAGGAATCTCTAGTAGCTGTAGATGTAGGAAGTATGCAGCAGACCTCAGTAGTTACTGTGCCTAGAACAGTTGCAAAGTCGAAGAGGAAGAAGAAGGTTCTGCTGTTAGGTAGTTCTCATGGCAGAGGTGTAGGCCAGCAGTTTCAGGAAGTGCTGGGGAGTGAGTACCAGGTCACCAGCATTGTGAAGCCTAATGCAGGGTTGGCTCAGGTGACTGTTAACATAGGGGGGTTATGTAGGGATTTTACTAAAGAGGATCAGGTAGTGATTGTGGGTGGGGCTGGTAATAGTATTGATAGGGATGGGGAGTATAACATTGATGGTGACCTGGAAAAGATAGCCACTCAGACTGGCAACACGAATGTGCATTTCGTGGAACTGTTTCAGCGTCACTATCGGCCTCATCTTAATACAGCCGTCAGGCATAATAACATGAGACTTGGGGGTGCGCTGATGACAGAAAGCATGGGTCACATTTCAGTGATGTTGGTGGAGTCTATCAGCAGGACGGGTTTCACTAGACATGGCCTGCACCTCAACAGGTATGGGAAGGGGAGGATGGCAAAGCTTATAGGTGACAGCATAGGTGGGGTTGGTGGGATCACTCATGGGAAAATTCCTGCAGTAGTGGGTGTTAGAGCTGCACCTTTTTTAGATTGAAGTCAGCTGATAGGTATTCCTGCTTAAGGGAAGTCTCTCTAACAAGGGAATCACTTTTGACAAAGCTTAGGTATCCGAGTAATGAGGGAATTAGTATATTTCATCAAAATATACAAGTTATTAGAGATAAAGTTAGTGAACTGCTTATAGATGTTGACTCTGAAATTATTGGTATATCTGAACACTTCTTAAATAAGGAGATAATTCAGAGGCTTCCTTTACCAGGATACAGGTTGGCTGGCAGCTTTTCGAGGAGCTCTTTGCGGTGTGGGGGAGTAGCCATGTATGTGAAAAACGGCATCCCATTTGAGTCAATTGATCTTTCAAAGTACTGCACTGAAAAGGTGTTTGAATGTTGTGCAGGTGTGGTTAAATTTAACGGAGCTAAACTTCTAACTGTTGTTATTTATAGATCCCCAGACTCCGATTTCACAACATTTTTGCTAAAGCTAGAGGAGTTCTTGGTTCACTTTATAGGAAATACAAAAAGTTAGTTATATGTGGTGACTTCAATATTAATTGTATAAGTGATTGTGCAAGGAAGAGGATGCTGGTAGACCTCTTTAATTCATATAATCTTATGCAAACCGTATTCTTTCCAATGAGAGTGCAAGGGAACAGTAGAACAACCATAGACAACATTTTTGTTCATTCCTCATTACTAGAAGGGCATTCTGTTAGTAAAAAGGTGAGTGGCCTTTCAGATCATGATGCACAAATTTTAACTTTAAAAGATTTTTGTGCTGCAACACGTGTTAAATATAGTCATCAGCTGTTCAGGAAAGCTGATCCAGTTGCTGTAGAGACCTTTGTAAACCTTATAAAGGAACAAGAGTGGCAAGATGTTTATAGCGCTGATACAGTAGACGATAAATATAATGCTTTTCTCAAGACTTTTCTCATGCTCTTTGAAAGTTGCTTTCCATTAGAACGTTTAAAACAGGGTACTAGTACAAACAGGCAGCCTGGGTGGCTGACTAGAGGGATAAGAATATCTTGTAGAACAAAGTGGCAATTATATCAAAACGTTAGAAACAGTCAAAATCTAAATGCAGCAGCCCATTACAAACAGTATTGTAAGGTGCTTAAAAATGTTATTAGGAAGGCAAAAAGTATGTGGTATGCAGATAGAACAGCTAAGTCTCAGGATAAAATTAAAACCATGTGGTCAGTCGTAAAGGAAGTTGCTGGTCTGCAGAGACAGGTGAAGGATATAGAAACAGTGCATAGTAGGAATGTCCGTGTTACTGATAAGTCGCATACATGTACAGTATTTAATAATCACTTTCTGAATATAGCAGGTGAACTAAATAGAAACCTAGTCCCAACAGGGAATCATATAGCGCTTGTAGAAAAAAGTGTTCCGAGACTGTTAGCTGAAATGCTCCTCCATGATACTGACAAGAGGGAGATTGAGTTAATAATTAAATCACTAAAGACCAAGAACTCTCATGGATATGACGGGGTATCTAGCAGAATACTGAAGTATTATTCTATGTATGTTAGCCCAGTTCTCAGCCATATCTGTAACTTTTCCTTTAGGAGTGGTCGGTTTCCTGACCGATTAAAGTACTCGGTAGTGAAGCCACTTTATAAAAAGGGAGACATTGATAATGTTGACAATTTTAGACCTATTTCTATGCCATCGGTGTTTGCTAAAGTTATCGAGAAGGTTGTATATACAAGTTTACTGGAGCATTTAAATTCACATAATTTGCTGTCAAATGTTCAGTTTGGTTTTAGAAATGGTTTAACAACTGAAAATGCTATATTATCTTTTCTCTGTGAGGTTTTGGACGGATTAAATAAAAGGTTGCGAACGCTAGGTGTTTTCTTTGATTTAACGAAGGCTTTTGACTGTGTTGACCACAAGATATTACTGCAGAAGTTGGACCATTATGGAGTAAGGGGAGTAGCTTACAATTGGTTCGCCTCTTACTTTAAGAACAGAAAGCAGAGGGTAATTCTCCGCAATATTGAGAGTGGTAGTAATGTTCAGTCCCAATGGGGCACTGTTAAGTGGGGCGTTCCCCAAGGGTCAGTGCTGGGGCCACTGCTGTTTCTCATTTATATAAATGATATGCCTTCTAGTATTACAGGTGATTCAAAAATATTTCTGTTTGCTGATGACACCAGCTTGATAGTGAAGGATCTTGTGTGTAATACTGAAACAGTAACAAATAATGTAGTTCATGAAATAAGATCGTGGCTTGTGGGAAATAATTTGATGCTAAATCACAGTAAGACTCAGTTTTTACAGTTTCTAACTCACAATTCAACAAGAACCGATATTTTGATCAGACAGAATAGGCATATTACAAGCGAGATGGAACAGTTCAAGTTCTTAGGCGTTCGGATAGATAGTAAGCTGTTGTGGAATGGCCATGTCCAGGATCTTGTTCGGAAGCTAAATGCTGCTTTATTTACCATTAGAACAGTATCTGAAATAAGTGACACTTCAACACGAAAAGTAGTCTACTTCGCATATTTTCATACGCTTATGTCGTATGGTATTATTTTTTGGGGTAATTCTTCTGATTCAAAAAGGGTATTTTTGGCTCAAAAACGGGCTGTTCGAGCTATATGTGGTGTAAGTTCGAGAACCTCTTGTCGACCCCTATTCAAAAATCTGGGAATTCTGACATTGCCTTCACAGTATATATTTTCTTTAATGTCGTTTGTTGTTAGCAATATTAGCCTATTCCCAAGAGTTAGCAGCTTTCACTCAGTTAATACTAGGCAGAAATCAAATCTGCATGTAGAATGCACTTCCTTGACTCTTGTGCAGAAAGGAGTGCAGTATTCTGCTGCATCCATTTTCAATAAGCTACCACAAGAACTCAAAAATCTTAGCAGTAGCCCAAACTCTTTTAAGTCTAAACTGAAGAGTTTCCTCATGGCTCACTCCTTCTATTCTGTCGAGGAGCTCCTGGAAGAGCTAAAAAATTAAGCAAATTCCAGTGTTACATTGTTGATTTTCTTCATTTAAACTTACGACTTGTCACCTGAATATGTTTTTTTATATTTAATTTTATCTGCTTCTAATATCGTGTTATAATTTCATGTATTGACTCGTTCCATGACCATGGAGACTTCTCCTTAATTTGGTCCCACGGAACAATAAATAAATAAATAAAAAAATAAATAAAAAAACACCACAGCTATATATTTATAAACGAATAAAAGGGAAAAACACAAACAGTACATGTGTACAAAGTCTGAACGACTACTTAACTTAATGGTGTAACCTCCACCTCACACCGGCCTATGTTCGATGGGCCATGACCCACCATAAACTGCAGCTACAAATTGTCGCTCACTTACACGCCCGACCCGTTACCTATGCACATGCGCAAGACAAGGGAAGTTATTTGAATGCGCATGCGCGTACGAATACGTGAAAATAAACACGTATATATGTTCTTGTGTTGTGGTCTTCAATCCGAACACTTGTTTGATGCATTTCTCCATGCTACTCTATCATGCACAGGACTCTTCATCTCCGAATAACTATTGCAACTTACACCTTTCTGAATCTACTTCCTGTATTCACCTTATTCATTTCTTGGCGTCCCTCTATAATTTTACCTCCAATACTAAATTGGTGATCCCTTGATGTCTCGGATTGTGTCCCATCAACCAGTCCCTTCTTATAGTCAGGTTGTGCAACAAATTTCTTTTCTATCCAGTTATTTTCAGTATTTCCTGATTTATTACATGATCCACCCATCTAATCTTTAGCGTTCTTCTGCTGCACCACATTTCAAAAGCTTCTACTCTCGTCTTGTCTAAACTGTTTATTATCGTTGTTTCACTTCCACACATGGCTACACTCCATACAAATACTTTCAAAAGAGACTTCCTGATACTTAAATCTATACTGAATGTTAACAAATTTCTCTTCTTCAGAAGCACATTTCTTGCCATTGCCAATCTACATTTTGTATCCTCTCTGCTTCGGCTATCATCAGTTATTTTGCTGCCTAAATAACAAAATTCACCTACTACTTCAAGTGTCTCGTCTCCTAATCTCATTCGCTCAACATCACATGATTTAATTCGACTAGATCCCATTATAGTTATTTTGCTTTTGTCGATGTTCATCTTACACGCTCATTTCAAGATTCTGTTCATTCCATTCAATTACTCTTCCGGGTGCTTTGCTGTGTTTGACAGAATTACAGTGCCATCGACAAACCTCGAAGTTTTTGTTTTTCTCCCTGAACTTTAATTCCTACTCCAAATGTTTCTTTGGTTTCCTAAACTGCTTGCTCAAGGTACAGATAAAGTAACATCGCGGCGAGATTACAACTTCTGTCACACCCTTCTCAACCACTGTTTCCCATTCAAGCCCCTCGGCTCTTTATAACTGCCGTCTGGTTTCTGTGCGTAATTCGACTATATAAAGGTTTCTTAAGATGCCTGATGATGATGGCATAACCATCGGAACGCATAGAGCCGTAAAAAAAGGTTACTGAAGAAATATAGCAATAATTTTTTGTGTTATACGTGTACTTTCCCTGTTACTGCTAGACTCGCAGGGCTGTGTAGGAATCTAGCCGGCACGCAGTACGACAAACCGCACAAAAGCAGGCGAGCAGACGTAGCTGCCGGCCGCTCTGTAACGGTCACCGCGATCCTAGAAACGGGGATTGCTGATGTCCGCTTCATAGAGCACGGAGGACGCTCCCCTCGGCTAGCGGTGCCGCGAGCGCCCGAATACGCAGTCGCGCGGTATCGACGCGCGCCTATCGACCGGGCCGCGCTGGTCGAAACGCTCGCTGGTCGAAAGGCGACGCGGCGTGGCGAGGTGCGGCGTGCGAGCAGTAGCTGTAGCCGCGCCGGGCAGCGGTAACGGGACGCGGCTCGGCTCGGCGAGCGCAGAGCTGCCGGCTAAAAACTGCTGCATCGCGGCGCAGTGTGCGGCGCGGCGCGCCAGCTGTTCCCGGAATCCGGCAGCCGGCGTGCCTTGTAGGGAACTGCCCGCGTCGCCATAGAGCACCGCGGACGCTGAACCTCGCCTCCGCGCCGGCCGATATGCGGTGCAACGACCACGTAAATTTGACTTAGCCGAGGCAGGTGTCATTCCGCGGGATTACTTTCCCAGTAGCTCCGAGCGACTTGTTCTAATGGCGAGAGAAATACCTCAGTGCCGGCACGAGTTCACCGGATATCTTTTACACACCGCATTGGCGACCCTGTGGACAGTGCAAGTCGTCAAGTGTGGGTTGATTCCTGTCTGTTCACATGTCATTATAATACTGCAGCATCATCGCATTTACAATTTTTTTTACGTATTTCGTATCGACAGATCAAATTCCACACCAGGGATGGGAAAAACTGATCGTTTAAAACCGATACCGGTATTTCACTTCTAAATAACCGTATTTTCCAGTATTCGTTTGGTCTCAGTAATAACAGGTGCTTTTTATGTTTTACAATAATCATTTGAAAAAAAAAAACGAAATATCAGTTACTCATAGGAAGAGCACTATAATAGTTGCTTTCCAAATAAAAAAAAATGTTCAAATGTGTGTAAAATCTTACGGGACTTAATTGCTAAGGCCATCAGTCCCTAAGCTTACACACTACTTAACCTAAATTATCCTAAGGACAAACACAGACAACCACGCCCGAGGGAGGACTCGAACCTCCGCCGGGACCAGCCGCACAGTCCATGACTGCAGCTCCTAAGACCGCTCGGCTAATCTCGCGCGGCTTTCTAAATAAATCTAATTAAAAAACGGATAATATTTATTCGTAAAATTTCAATTGCTTAAAATATAACGTTATTATAGAAATTGCGAAAAGCAATCAGTGCTGTTTTACTAACATTACCGACAGAAACGAACAACAAACAAATCGCGTATGAACTGGCAGATAATGCTGAGGCAATAATGAACCTAATATATGTGGTGTTTGTTCCTGTGGACATGTCCGAATATAAAATGAAGAGAAATACGCGCACTCGGACTTCGCAGCGCGATTCCTCACATACTAATGTAAACAAACACCCTTCGCGCAGATCTTGAAGGCCCAGGGGTAGCGACCGACCGCCGTGTCATCCTCAGACCTTAAGCGTCACCGGATGTGGATACGGAGTGGCATGTGGTCGGTACGTCGCTTTCCTAGCCGTTATCAGTTTTCGTAACCGGCGTCGCTACTACTCAATCAAGTAGCTCCTCAATTGTCCTCACAAGGGCTGAGTGCACCCCGCTCGCCAACAGCAGTCGGAAGACCCGGATAGCGATCCATCAAAGTACTAGCCAAGCCCGACAGTTCTTAACTTCGGTGATCTAGCGGGAACTAAGAGTTACCACTGCGGCAAGGCCGTTGACTCCTCACATACTAGCAGTGCAAAAATATCTGTCACAAAATTTGGTCCTGCGCATGTTTCCCGCAGTAAATTGACGTTAACGACTGGTTGTCTGGCAACACTGTAATCACATGTACGGTAAATACCTCTGTCACTATATGGGCGTAGTGCTGTGCAGTTGGTGCAGTGGATAGCGTTTTGATTAGCATGCAGGACGTCGACAGTTGGATTCTGCGTCGAGGCGTTTTTGTATTTATTTGCCAATTTCATTTTGTCATATAATACTGCAGCACACACCGTTTCTTAAGCCATTCGTAACCGACATTTACATAGTACAGTGTTTTGTAATGGTGAACGTAATGAAAACGTGGTCAGACAAGTCAGAAATAGACACTTGAAACAGATGACCTATCATAGGACAGAATGACTAAAAAAACAATATCAATTTCGACATGTTGAAGATGACTGCACAGTTAAATAAATCAAGATCTGCTGGTCATTTATACTGCATGCACTACATCCGCTCAGATGTAACACATTAGCCACCAGTGGCGATAATAATTTCCGTATTGATGACCGCATGAGGTTTACGAAATAATACGCTTTCCTCAGAGCAGATGCTCAAAGCGATCCCCTGCACATCCAAATATTTCGCGACCCGCTGGATCACACAGCTCTGGACTCTTCGCAACATGGCTTCATCCGCAGATACAAGAGCAGCATGAGCACCCGCTATCAGTTCTTCCACGTGTATCGGCGGAAAAGAATACGACGTGCTCCTTGAAGTGTCCACAAAGTAAGAAATCGAAGGGATTCAGGTCAGGTGAACACGAAGGCCATACAACTGGACCATCCCATCTCAGTCATTTCCCTGGAAATGTCCTGTCTAAATACCGTCGTACATTAATTTCAATGTGTGGATGTGCAGCATTTTGCTCTGTCGGACATGAAGTGAAATATCTTCCAGTGCGTCAGGCAAATAGTTTGAGAAGAATGCATGATACCTTCGTGTAGTTAGCAGTCAGGCAACAAGTAGGGACCTAAACTCCTGTCTCCCAAAATTACGCTCCAGATGTTGATGCCAAAGTGAACTTCATATCTACGGTCGCGAGAGACATGCAGTTTAACGTCCACCACTGGTGGGCATTGTGTATATTAAAGACACCCTTGGGAGTGAACGCTGCTTCGTTACGGTGTTTCTTAAATCGTCGTTGGCTTCCTTTTGTTGTTGGAACCATTCGTATAAATGCATCCGCAGATGGCGGTCTGCAAGATGCAGGTGTTGGCTTAAAGAGTAATGATAGGGGTGCAGTCCATGCTAGTGCAAAACGTCAACGACGGTGCATTGCGAGACGTGCATTGGTTCTTGGTGTATGACCTCCAGAGAAGCTCCCTCTGTAGCTAGGGTACGGCGAGTCCGTGGACGACCTCTGTCACGCGGTGGTGGAAGGAGAGAATCTGTTCTCCAGACGACGAAACACCTTTTTATCTGGATGACGTCGACCAAGATATTTAGCAGCATATTCACGAGCGGCAACACCAGCCCGTTTATCAGATTCGCCACAAGCATGTCCACATATTCATCGTTTGTGTATGACATACGTCAGCCACGTGGTTTTAGAAATACACACGAAGAAATGTACATGGAGTCTGTCACGGGCTCGTTACTCCGCTAGCAACTAGTCCCTGTCAGGTGAATAGCTCATACGGTATAAACACGTCATTAGTCGCAGCGGGCTGTTCCATCTAACGCGCATCGCCTCTCTTACAGCTTTTGTCCATCCCGGCGCCATTAATTGTGAAATGTTCGTTTTCGAATTACACAGGTTCCCTAACGGCAATGGACGTGATGTCTACACATTTCCCACCATAATAATAATAGTAGTAATAATAATAATAGCAACAGCAACGAATGGAGATACTTATCAAACAGCACTTATCAGTCTCAGTGTTGAAAGGTATAATTAGTGGTTCGTGGTGATAATAAATACAAATTTCAACCGAGCTTGGAAATTATTTGCAAAGCACGTTGCCAGCCCTACTGGTGACCTAAGACCCTAACGAAATGTAATGGACCTGAATGTGATAAGAATAATAGTTGGTATTAATCGATGGGACCATTGAGGGAGGGTACACAGATAATAGGTTTGGAATCTAGTAGATGAAGTAGTGCGAAACAGTTCGCGTCCACAATGTGCAAAAGGCTTCTTTAAAAGCTGACCAATGAAAAAGATTGTATTTCCGTTTCTATGTTAGTAGTAAGTAAGAGCAAATGTTTTGTAGGAAACCCACTGTAATCGCTACAAGAAGATTAAGACGCCAGATACCGTTCCACACAGACTACACTTAGCAAATAAAAACAAATACACGTCGACCCAGAACCGAACCCTCAACCTCCTGCACGCTAACCCAAAACGCTATCCATTACACCAAGCGCACAGCAAAAATCCTGTACCTCGACAGAGAAAGCTACTGCACATGTGATTACAGTGTTGCCAGGCTGCCAATCTTTAACGTCCATTTACTACGGGAAATATGCGCAGGACGGACTTCTGTGACAGAAATTTTTGTATTGCTGGTATGTGAGGAATCGCTTTATGAAATCCGAGTGCGCAAATGTTTCTTCGTCTTGTATAAAATTTTTCTTCGTCTTGTATAATTAAGGTGAGGACGTCCAATGATCTCTTCAGTGCAGAAGCACAACAGGCCCGAAATCTTACGGGAATCGGCGAAATGCTGTGAGTAATGAAGATAATGGGCAAGGGGCACTACAGTCGTAGTGATTGGATAAGCTGAGAATTTGGGTCTGACGGGAAGAGTGCTAGGGTAGTCCGATGGCTCAATCGTCATAGCATCTGCCAAGTATGCAGGAGACCCAGGTACCAATCCTGTCTAAAAAAAATATTTAACAGTCTCAGCTGGAAATTGTCAACAATGACTACTACTTTATCACTTAATCACATGTTTAATCCGCTATGAAGATGATCATTAACTGATAGAAATTACAAAACGATCGAAAAGTCGCGAATGTGAAAGTAAATGTGTCTGTAAATAGGAGTTGCATTGTTCGTTCAGCCACCTCAAGATTGCCCTATTACCGACAGAAAAAAAAACAAAAAAAAAAAACAAAAAAAAAAAAAAAACGAGGAAGCCACTGTAACCAGTACACGTCACAGGACGCCTGTATAATTGTTCAGTTCATTGTTCAGTAAATATGTGGTTTTGCGAAGAGTCTTCATTGTCGAACAGTATTTTTCGTTGTTCGTATGGACTAATTGTAGAAGCGTTCCTTGAGAATTTTATAGATGCCACAGTGTCAAACATTTCAACAATGAAGGTATTAATCGTCCCTCTTCGGGTACGTGGATCACTTGTCAGTTGTAGACAAGAAGACAACCGAGAGATTGGCTATAACAGAGAAATTTGAAGCTGCGTTCGCCTTGAAAAAAAAATTGACAGAACTATCTGTTCAATCTCAGAAAGCGATGCATATAAGTTAACATTTCATGGTTATCATGATCGTAGTGTGCAGGAATTGATGGCACTCGACGAAGAAAAGCGCCTAGCCAACTGTACATGGTTTCGGACATTTGTTGCAACCACGGAATCGCAGTATTGGACCGTGTTTTTTTGCGCTGGATAAACGAATAATCATAACACAAGGATTTGGTCAACCGAAAATCAACATGTCTTTAAGGAAAACATCGTGCTCTGTCAGAAAAATGGAGTGTCGAGTGCCATATCGCGTCGTCCAATAGTGCGTCCTAATTTCTTTGAAACTACAGTGAACGATATTGTGTACCAAGTTATAATATTAGGCATTTTATTTCGCACCTTGAGGCAGACGAACGTTCTTGTTAGTTGCAGACTACTGTACCACTTGTCTAATTAAGCAGTTCACTTCTTAAGCGAACTTTTTGGTAGTCTCTGAAGGATTATGTCCCTTAAGTGCACCCGATTTAATGTCTCCAGATTTCCTCCTCCAGATTTCCCTTAAAGGAAAGTCTACAGAAACAAGCCGTTTAAAAACAACGATTAACACCTATGTCGCTATGCTCGGCAAAGTGGCCTCAAACATGATACAGTGATGGAATGCAGCCCTTCACATCACGCATTTGCATTGTTGATGATTTTCCATTTATGAGTATTAGGTATTGGAATGCATCCTAAGCCCATAAAACAGAAATTACCAATAAGTTTAAAAGAGTTCGTGCATGCGTTACTCAGTAGGGCAAACATTTGAACTGTAAGGTGCCAGGATTTTGGCACTTACACGTTAGCTTGTTAACATTAGTATTAATAATAAAGGGACTGGCAAGGGCATCAGGTCATGACTTTATTGACTTATGATGAATATAAGGCACTGTAGAGTAGTATTTCCTACATGTCCGCATGATTAATTTACTAACTTAAAGCGCTGGTGAAAAGTGTCGAAGTTGAGAATTCTAGAATATAAAGTCTGCAGCTGGCCGTAGCTAGCCGGGCCGCCGTGGCAGGCAGGTAGCAGGCACCGGAGGGACAATGGTTACCTTTGGGGGTAGCCCGGCCTCCGGAGCCACTTGTGCTCGGTAACATGTGGCGAAGACGGGAATTTCGTTTGCCTAGGGGCGATATGACCGACATGATCATCTGGTAGAATCTCAAAAAATGGCGTTGGAGAGATATTAGCGATGTTAGGGCGTTCGACGTTGGCCGAAACGGTGTTCTTCCGCCGCGTTTTCGTACACTGGAAGATGGGAGAATTGTGGAGAAATAGGACTTTGCCTTCAGCCATCGAGCGGTACGGACTTGGAGACGGCGTCTTGGCCATCGTCTTCGAAGGGAGCGGACTTCGACTTGGACGTCCGCGAGATCTAAGACGCGAATTGTTCCTCTGTGCAGAATAGTGCAGAAAAGGATTTTTCTCGTATTCGAATTACGGATTTTTTCAAAAGAAAGTTGTCATCTGATTTCTAACTTGCAGGATTTGTGATGTAGTGTGGGGCCAGACTAGGTGTGCTGTGATTCGGAGACGACAGAGCCATCCGAATTATCGGTATCTTCACCATAGGGCCAGTCTGAGTGATTGCCGTTACTGTAGGTGTAGGACTGCGCATTCTTTTAGGTCTACACGACGAGGTTCAGTGCAGGAGATAAAACGGTCTGCATCGCAGCATTGCACCAACGCACGTTCCACACAGAGTTCTGCGGTTAGAGCTCTTTGTGTGCTCAAAAGCGATATTTTCACCAACGCTTAACCACTTCCAACAACTTATCTAGTATTCTTGGTCTTGTAATAATCCCTGTGAGGTGCCGAGTATTCATCAACGTAGCTACCGGTAATTAGGTCGCGTAATTGCAAATTAGTTAATGTGCCATTCTCAGGAGTGTGTGGGTGATCAAAAAAATTTTGTCAATTATGGAAACTAACAAAATTAAATATCACTGTAGCTACCACTTAACCTATCCCAGCAAGCTTTACATGTCCCCTAGCCATTGCACAGCTTCCCACAAGGGAAGGAAAGAAGGTTTGCGATCTTCTATGTCAGCGACGGACAAATAAGTTTACAGAACACATGTTATAAACAATGTGTATGAGTGTATGAAATATAATACAGGGTGTACATAAAGTCCGGGAACACTTTCAATTATTTTTTGCACAAGAACCAAACATTGTACAGCTATCATACACATGTCATTTTGAAGAGACCCCTGGAAGTTTTTTTTATGTATACCGCCACAGCGTAGTTTGGTAATTTGCCGATAGTCAGCGCTAGTCGCAAACATGGCGACTTCAGGTGCGGAGCGAGCTTTCTGTGTGTTGGAGTTCGACAAAAACAAGTGTGCTACAGCTGTTCAACGGATGTTTAGAATCAAATGTAGTAAGAAGGCACCAACAAGAAAGGCCATTTACCACTGGCACAACAACTTCGTTACGACGGGCTGCCGGCAAAGAGAACCGGACGTCCCAGTGTGAGTGAAGTGAATGTGGAGCGCTTACGAGAGACTTTCATCAAGAATCCAAAGAAATCGCTGCGTCGTGCATCCCGTGAATTCGAAATGGTTCCAATGACAGTGTGGAAAGTCTTGCGACAGAAGCTGTCTATGAAACCATTCAAAATTGGAGCTACTGCAGAAGCTCAATGACGACGACAAAGACAAGCGTTTTGAGTTTTGTTCGCAGTTGCAACAACTGAATGAGGATGGGGATGACATTGTTGATCGCTTAATTTTTAGCGCCGAAGCCACTGTTCACACTAATGGGAAAATGAACAGACATAATTGTCGACTCTGGCGTACAAAGCATCCACACGAATGCATTGAATTTGAGCGTGATTCCCCAAAGGTAACTGTTTCTTGTGCCTTGTCACGTCGAAAACTGTACGGGGCATTCTTCTCTCCAAGAGCGCTGTCACTGGATATTCTTTCTTGGACATGTTGCACCAGTGGCTGATGCCTCAAATGCAATCGGACTCTCCGTTCATCTTTCAGCAGGATGGGGCTCCACCCCTTTTCCATCGTGAAGTTCGTGGGTACCTGAACACGGAGCTGCCGCATCGATGGATCGGCCGTGCTACACAAGGGGACAGTTGTTTCATGAAATGGCCTCCTCGATCACCAGATCTCACTCCTTGTGACTTTTTTCTGTGGGGACACATTAAAGATCTGGTGTGTGTACCGCCTCTACCACGTGATGTAGTAGAGCTCTGGGGAGAGAATACGGGAAGCGACTGCCACAGTCGACGATGCCATGCTGGGACGGGTATGGCAGGAATTCGATTACCGTATTGACGTCTGCCGGGTCACTCATGATTCGCATATCGAATGTTTGTACAAAAAAAAACTTTCAGAGTTTCTGCACATTTTGATGTGCGCGACTTTCCAATCACCCTGTAGTAACCATTTGTGACAATTTACAGCTAAGACTGTTACAATAAATATACACTCCTGGAAATGGAAATAAGAACACCGTGAATTCATTGTCCCAGGAAGGGAAAACTTTATTGACACATTCCTGGGGTCAGATACATCACATGATCACACTGACAGAACCACAGGCACATAGACACAGGCAACAGAGCATGCACAATGTCGGCACTAGTACAGTGTATATCCACCTTTCGCAGCAATGCAGGCTGTTATTCTCCCATGGAGACGATCGTAGAGATGCTGCATGTAGTCCTGTGGAACGGCTTGCCATGCCATTTCCACCTGGCGCCTCAGTTGGACCAGCGTTCGTGCTGGACGTGCAGACCGCGTGAGACGACGCTTCATCCAGTCCCAAACATGCTCAATGGGGGACAGATCCGGAGATCTTGCTGGCCAGGGTAGTTGACTTACACCTTCTAGAGCACGTTGGGTGGCACGGGATACATGCGGACGTGCATTGTCCTGTTGGAACAGCAAGTTCCCTTGCCGGTCTAGGAATGGTAGAACGATGGGTTCGATGACGGTTTGGATGTACCGTGCACTATTCAGTGTCCCCTCGACGATCACCAGTGGTGTACGGCCAGTGTAGGAGATCGCTCCCCACACCATGATGTCGGGTGTTGGCCCTGTGTGCCTCGGTCGTATGCAGTCCTGATTGTGGCGCTCACCTGCACGGCGCCAAACACGCATACGACCATCATTGGCACCAAGGCAGAAGCGACTCTCATCGCTGAAGACGACACGTCTCCATTCGTCCCTCCATTCACGCCTGTCGCGACACCACTGGAGGCGGGCTGCACGATGTTGGGGCGTGAGCGGAAGACGGCCTAACGGTGTGCGGGACCGTAGCCCAGCTTCATGGAGATGGTTGCGAATGGTCCTCGCCGATACCCCAGGAGCAACAGTGTCCCTAATTTGCTGGGAAGTGGCGGTGCGGTCCCCTACGGCACTGCGTAGGATCCTACGGTCTTGGCGTGCATCCGTGCGTCACTGCGGTCCGGTCCCAGGTCGACGGGCACGTGCACCTTCCGCTGACCACTGGCGACAACATCGATGTACTGTGGAGACCTCACGCCCCACGTGTTGAGCAATTCGGCGGTACGTCCACCCGGCCTCCCGCATGCCCACTATACGCCCTCGCTCAAAGTCCGTCAACTGCACATACGGTTCACGTCCACGCTGTCGCGGCATGCTACCAGTGTTAAAGACTGCGATGGAGCTCCGTATGCCACGGCAAACTGGCTGACACTGACGGCGGCGGTGCACAAATGCTGCGCAGCTAGCGCCATTCGACGGCCAACACCGCGGTTCCTGGTGTGTCCGCTGTGCCGTGCGTGTGATCATTGCTTGTACAGCCCTCTCGCAGTGTCCGGATCAAGTATGGTGGGTCTGACACAACGGTGTCAATGTGTTCTTTTTTCCATTTCCAGGAGTGTATTTAAAAACGGGTTTGAGACTGCAATGGGAAATCCACTGTTAAATGCAGAAGATACAGCGGATAGGTGGCCAGTGGCGGGGGGGTGGGGGGGGGGGGGTGGAGGGGGAGAGGGAGAGAGAGAAAGGGAGGGGGATTTGTCTATCGACGTGATAAGAGAAGAAACAGCAGTCGACAAAGAAAAGACAGGGGCTCCAGTAGTAGAATCAGAAATTAAGAGAGCTTTAGACGACTTAAGGTCAAATAAGACAGAAGAGACAGACAAAATTCCATAGGAATTTCTAAAATCATTATGAGACGTTGCAAAAAAATGATTATTAACGCTGGTGTGTAGAATGTATAAGATTGGTGATTTACGATCAAACTTTTGGAAAATGTCATCCACACAATTCCGAAGATAGCGAGGGACAACAATCACTGCACAATCACCTTAACGGCTCATGTATCAAAGCTTTTGACGAGAATAATATGCACAAGAATGGAAAAGAAAATCTGTTAGATGACGATCAGTGTAACTTTAGGAAAGGTAAAGGGACCACAGAGAGGTAGTTCTGACGTTGCGGTTGATAATGAAAGCAAGACAACAAAAATCTATACCCGATCATAAGTTTTGTCGATCTGGAAGGAAATGTTTGACAATGTAAAACGGTGCAAGATGTTCAAAATACGAGTACTGAGAAAAATAGGGTAAGCTATAGGGAAAGACGGGTAATATACAATATGTTCAGGAACAAGGAGAGGACAATAAGACAGGCACTGCAAGAATGAAGTGCTCAAATTACAAGGTTGTAAGACAGGGATGTAATCTTTCGTCCTTATTGTTCAATCTGTACATTGAAGAAGCAATGACGGAAATGAAAAGAGAGATTCAAGTGTGGGTTAAAATTCAAGGGGAAAGGGTATCAATGATCATATTCATTGATGACATTGCTATCATCAATGAAAGTGAAGAAGAATGGAAGGATCTGTTGAACAGAATAAACAGTCTAATGAGTACAGAATATCGATCGAGAATAAATCGAAGATGGACGAAAGTAATGAGATGTAGCTGAAATGAGAATAGCGAGAAACTTAACATCAGAAACGGGCAGTTCGGGCAGTAAGTGATGTAAGTTTGCGAACCTCTTGTCGACCACTGTTCACTAGTCTGGGTATTTTGACATTGGCCTCTCAATATATATATATTGTTTTCTGTCATTTCTTGTTAACAATCCAGACAACTATAGAGGAATTTCCCTTTTGGACTGCACGTATAAGATCATGTCAAGAATACTATACAACCGCTGCAAAGATCAATTAGAACTGGAACTGGGAGAATATCAAGGAGGATTTAGATCCTGGAGAAGCTGCCCAGAACAGATAATCACCTTGAAGTTAGTTATGGATGTCTACAAAAGAAGGCAAAAACAACTAGTCATAACCTTTGTAGATTTCAAAAAGGCGTATGATTGCATCCATAGATCTTCAATGATGAAAATATTAAGGAATTTTGGACTTCATCCTAAATTAATAAAAATGATACAGTTAACCTTAACAAACACCAAATCCAAAGTAAAATTTAGAGGAGAAATATCTGAACCATTTACGATTAAAACAGGGTTGAGACAGGGAGATTGTTTATCACCATTGTTATTCAATTGTGCTCTTGAATATGTAATGAGAGAATGGTACAAGGAAAATCCTATGAATATTAAAATTGGAACTAAGAAAGATAAAATAAACCTAAATTGCTTGGGATTTGCTGATGACCTAGCATTACTAGCTAATAATATTCAGGAAGCCACGAAACAAATAACAAGCTTACAAAATATAGCACAAAAATTAGGACTCCAGATATCATTTGAAAAGACTGAAATAATGGTAACGGATCCACTTGTAATAGATCACATCACAGTGAACAATAGGGAAATTAAAATAGTGAAACAATTTAAATACCTGGGTGAAATTATAACACATAAATTGGACGAGAAACCTGCATGGCGAGCAAGAACTAATAAAATGATAAAAGCTCAAAAACTAACATGGTCTACGTACAATAAAAAATGTCTATCAATTAAAACAAAATTAAAACATTACAAGGCGGTGGTTCAACCAGAGGTTACATACGGAAGTGAAACTCTTTTTAAAGTCACCCAGAAAAACAGAATTGACAAAATTTTAAAAGTAGAGAGAAGAATTGCTAGAACATGCATAAATAAGAAATATCAAAAAGCTGGGCAATGGCGGATAGTTCCAAATGAAGTGGTATACAGAGAACTGGAGCCCATCACTGATACTACACGAAAGAAAAGGATCTCTTTTTGTGGTCACATTCTGAGGACACCAGAAACCAGATTATCAAGGAAAATTATTGAGAAACTCTGGAATTTGAAACAACAAGGAGGATGGCTTAAGGAAATAAGAGAGGATATGGAAGAACTGGAAATAACTCTGGATGATTTGCAGAACAAAACGCCAAATTTAAAGAAGTTGAGGGACACAGAAATAAGATTTAAACCAAAAATTGACAAACGACATACAACGAAAAGGGTATTTACAGATAAGGAACGACGAAAAGCATCGGAACGAATGAAGAGATACTGGGCCACTCGGAAGGGGAAAATACCAAAGAAGAGGACCAGAAATGATTGACTGAAGTGGTCCAATGAGGCCGTAAAAGCAGAAGAAGAAGAAGAAGAAGAAGAAGAAGAAGAATATCAGCTTATTCTCAAGAATTAGCAGCTTTCTCTCAGTTAATGCTCGGCAGAAATCAAACCTGCATATGGATCAGACTTCCTTAACTCTTGTGCAGAAAGGTGTGCAGTATACTGCTGCATCCATTTTCAATAACTAAGGTACCACAAGAATTCAAAAATATTAGCAGTAACCCACGCGCTTTCAAATCAAAACTAAAGAGTTTCCTCATGGGTCACTACTCCAATTCTGTTGAGGAGTTCCTTGAAAAACTAAGCTGATTCTTATGTTACGAGGGCTATCCACAAAGTGCATTACGTTTTCGTTTGTGTCCATTAGGGGCGGGGCTAGCGCGGCCATCTTGGTGTCATGGCATTCTGCCGCTCATTCGGCATCCTGCCGTGCTAGTGAGAGGTTCGTGCTGTACTCCGTTGAGTTACTGTGACAGTTTGAAATGTCAGCGTTAATTGAAAATGCCGCGAAGTGTGAAATGCGTGCTGTAATAAGGTTTCTGACTGCGAAAAACTGTACACCGATAGAAATCTATCGGCAGCTTTGTGAAGTGTATGGGGACAACATAATCACTGAAGGTGGAGTGCGTCAGTGGGTCATAAAATTTAAAAATGGCCGAACTAACGTTCACGACGAAGAGCGAAGTGGAAGACCCAGCATAGTGACTGCCGAACTTGTCGAAAAATTCGTTGCCGCGGTCCGTGAAAATCGTAATTTCACAATAACGGAACTCTCTATGAGTTTTCCACAAATTTCACGAAGTTTGTTGCACGAAATCATTACCGAAAAGCTTGGTTACCACAAGTTTTGTGCAAGATGGATACCAAAAATCTTGACAGAGATTCACAAAAATCAGCGAATGGCTGCAGCGTTAACGTTTTCGGACGCTTATGAGAAAGATGGCGACTCATTACTCGATCGCATCGTTACTGGTGACGAAACATGGGTTAAGCATGTGAACTGCGAGACAAAATTGCAATCAATGCAGTGAGGGCACACAAATTCCCACCAAAAACCCAAGAAATGCATGCAGACAATGTCGGCAAGGAAGGTGATGACGACTGTCTTTTGGGACAGAAAAGGTGTGATTTTTGTGGATTTCCTGGAAAGAGGCACTACAATAAACTCTCAAAGGTATTGCCAAACTCTGCACAACCTCAGAAGAGCAATACAAAACAAGCGCAGGGGAAAGTTGGGCTCAGAGATCTTTCTGATTCACGACAACGCCCGGGCCCACAAGGCAAATGCCACTCGTGAAGTTCTCGAATCTTTTAAGTGGGAGTTGTTTCCTCATCCGCCGTACAGTCCCGACCTGGCACCGAGCGACTTCCACTTATTCCCAGCAATGAAGAAGTGGTTGGCTATGCAGCGTTTTGATGACGAAGGCACAGCTTGAAGAGGTAACTACATGGTTGAAGGCGCAGGCGGGCGAATTTTACGACGAAGGAATTTCCAAGCTCGTCCATCGCTACGATAAGTGCCTTAATTTAAATGGCAACTATGTGGAAAAGTAGTATTTAAGTGTGGCTTTCATATGTATATAATAAAAAAAAATTTCAGTACTTTATTTATTTTTAATTCCAAAACGTAATGTACTTTGTGGATAGCCCTCGTATATTGTTGATTGCTTTTACTTAAACTTGTGCCTTGACTTGTTTTGGGTTTATAAACATTTTATTTTTATCTGTTATTACTTTTATGTTGTAATTTCATGTACTGACACGTTCCATGACCTTGAAGATTTGCTCCTCAATTTGGTCCTAAGGAACTTCACGTGTAAATAAATAAATAAAAAGCAAAATAACCCATGACAGAAGGAGCAAGGAGGACTAAAAAATTAGACCAGTACGGGCAAAAAGACCAATCCCGGCCAAGAGAGGTCTGCTAGTATCAAAGATACACCTTAATGTGAAGAAGAAATTTCTGAGAATGTCGTTTTGAGCACACTGTATGTTAAAGAAATATGAACTATGGGAAAACCGGGAAAGAAGAGAAACGAAGCATTTGAGATGTGGTGCTACAGACGAAAGTCGAAAATTAGGTGTGCTGATAAATAAGGAATGAGGAAGTTTTACGCAAATTCGGTGAGGTAAAGACCACGTGGAAAACATTCACAAAAGGAAGGGACAGGATGATAGGACATCTGTTAAGACATCAGGGATTGAATTACTAGGTACTAGAGGGAGCCGTAAAGTATAAAAACTGTAGAGGAAGAAAGAGATTGGAATACATCCTGCAAATACAAAATGTATCATGAATGAACTCTGGATCTCGGTAACGGATAATGTTATGGAAAAAAGTTTCGAAGCTCCTCGAGAATATCATCTTATGAAAATATGGTGAAAATTTCAACGATCTGCCATGAATAGAAATTATACAAGTGACCATCCCCCCAATTGGTACCCAAATCATGGTTTTTCGGGGTTTTCTCGGCAACTGCCCATGAACAAATGGCGCTTTTACAGGGTGTTTCAAAAATGACCGGTATATTTGAAACGGCAATAAAAACTAAACGAGCAGCGATAGAAATACACCGTTTGTTGCAATATGCTTGGGACAACAGTACATTTTCAGGCAGACAAACTTTCGAAATTACAGTAGTCACAATTTTCAACAACAGATGGCGCTGCGGTCTGGGAAACTCTATAGTACGATATTTTCCACATATCCACCATGCGTAGCAATAATATGGCGTAGTCTCTGAATGAAATTACCCGAAACCTTTGACAACGTGTCTGGCGGAATGGCTTCACATGCAGATGAGATGTACTGCTTCAGCTGTTCAATTGTTTCTGGATTCTGGCGGTACACCTGGTCTTTCAAGTGTCCCCACAGAAAGAAGTCACAGGGGTTCATGTCTGGCGAATAGGGAGGCCAATCCACGCCGCCTCCTGTATGTTTCGGATAGCCCAAAGCAATCACACGATCATCGAAATATTCATTCAGGAAATTAAAGACGTCGGCCGTGCGATGTGGCCGGGCACCATCTTGCATAAACCACGAGGTGTTCGCAGTGTCGTCTAAGGCAGTTTGTACCGCCACAAATTCACGAAGAAAGTCCAGATAGCGTGATGCAGTAATCGTTTCGGATCTGAAAAATGGGCCAATGATTCCTTTGGAAGAAATGGCGGCCCAGACCAGTACTTTTTGAGGATGCAGGGACGATGGGACTGCAACATGGGGCTTTTCGGTTCCCCATATGCGCCAGTTCTGTTTATTGACGAAGCTGTCCAGGTAAAAATAAGCTTCGTCAGTAAACCAAATGCTGCCCACATGCATATCGCCGTCATCAATCCTGTGCACTATATCGTTAGCGAATGTCTCTCGTGCAGCAATGGTAGCGGCGCTGAGGGGTTGCCGCGTTTGAATTTTGTATGGATAGAGGTGTTAACTCTGGCGCATGAGACGATACGTGGACGTTGGCGTCATTTGGACCGCAGCTGCAACACGGCGAATGGAAACCCGAGGCCACTGTTGGATCACCTGCTGCACTAGCTGTGCGTTGCCCTCTGTGGTTGCCGTACGCGGTCGCCCTGCCTTTCCAGCACGTTCATCCGTCACGTTCCCAGTCCGTTGAAATTTTTCAAACAGATCCTTTATTGTATCGCTTTTCGGTTACATTAAACCTCCGTTGAAAACTTTGTCTTGTTGCAACAACACTGTGTTCTAGGCGGTGGAATTCCAACACCAGAAAAATCCTCTGTTCTAAGGAATAAACCATGTTGTCTACAGCACACTTGCACGTTGTGAACACCACACGCTTACAGCAGAAAGACGACATACAGAATGGCGCACCCACAGACTGCGTTGTCTTCTATATCTTTCACATCACTTGCAGCGCCATCTGTTGTTGAAAATTGTAACTACTGTAATTTCGAAAGTTTGTCTGCCTGAAAATGTACTGTTGTCCC
Source organism: Schistocerca serialis cubense (assembly GCF_023864345.2). Taxonomy (NCBI): domain Eukaryota; kingdom Metazoa; phylum Arthropoda; class Insecta; order Orthoptera; family Acrididae; genus Schistocerca; species Schistocerca serialis. The sequence goes on along the minus strand of NC_064638.1, from coordinate 808,152,733 downwards.
AAGCATATTGCAACAAACGGTGTATTTCTATCGCTGCTCGTTTAGTTTTTATTGCCGTTTCAAATATACCGGTCATTTTTGAAACACCCTGTATAAACCGCTTAAGGTCCAATCTACCACTCTACACAATACCTAACGCAAAAGAACAAACCGATTTGCTCATTTTGCCTGGACTAGAGGAAGTGTATAATGTTTAACTTTTGACGCTGTACTATAGGACAGCCACAGTATGCCCGTTCTTCCGATAGGTATACAAACGGTCGCTAGGCCAAGAACTATACAAAACACTTGCCCCTTTATCTCTGTGATCAATAAAACACGACATATGGCCTCCTGAAAAATTGGATTTTCATGTGCCGATTTTTGGAACATGTTGGTACAGTGCACTGACTTGCACCACCAGATATCACCAAATACATCTTCCCTAAATGTAAAATTACCGTCTATCCTAGCGGAGGCCATCACAGTGATTTGTGGGCTGTTTCGTACTGTTACGAAGGTTACCCTAATGAGAGCTACGTGGCTGTGAATGAGAGAATTCCTCTTATTTAGTTACTGCCACGCGGATTTTGTTAATTTCATCAGAAGTGTAAGAAGTGCGGCTTTGGCTGGAGTGCACCCATTCATGCACGCAATCCTGGGCTGTTCTCGGCTATCAAGAAATTTCAGAAAGCATGATCTTTACGGAACACCAGCGCATAACAATTATCTGTATGCACTGTAAATGTTGATTGCACCTGTTTGACATCTTCGCAAATGCCATTTTCGACTTTGTTATGATGATTTGAAAATGGATCTCGGCCCGAAACTAGTCATCGAATGAAAAAAAAAATTTGCAACTTGGACTGGTTTTTCGTTCTACCTCTGTGTATGTTCGACAACAGTGCAAAAGATGACCAGTGAGCAAAGTCGCTGACGATCACGTGTTTGCTTTTCTTGTCAGTAAAACAAGTCGCCACGTGACATATGCGTTGCCATTAGTTTATTATATTGAGACACAGTATTTCAGTAGCCTTGAACACCTCTAACATAGAAATAAATCACACAAGAGGAGATCAATGAAAGCAGTTTACTATGAGATGTACAGATATTTTAAGCAGCATTTGACTTTAGTAAAATTATACTAATAGCAACACCATCCACAAACACTTATTGAACAAAATATTAAGAACTCAACACTTTTGCTCAATGTACTTATGCAACGATAGCGCTACATAATAACACGAATATACCTATGCAATATCATAATACGCTGACTGTTGTATACATAGTTCCGCGTAGTCAGCGCGTACACAACTCTATCACCAGAGCGCACCCCGCTAAGCACAACAGCGCAGGCGCAGCGCTCGTCCATCTCCGTTCTACTAGATGGCGCTGCCATAAAGACGGACCAAATTCTGCTTCCGCCGATCCGCGTATTAATATGTAACGCAGCCAATGAGATTGCTGCTAACGTTGAACCTTTTCTCACCGCGGATCACACTCGCGCAGTGATACCTGAACGCGCGAGGTATTATAACGAATGTACAGACCTCCGATCAGTCAGTCTGCATTAGTCTATAGTCAAGTTTCAGTCTGCGCCTAATGAGATTACCATATTCCTGTACATAGCCATGAAGATAAATGAATAGACACTTTGTCAAGTATCAGAGATGTGAGAAAAAGATTAACGTACCAAGACCCAAAGGAACTTCAGAATGTCAATTGCAAATAGCATCCAGAACCAAGTTAAGTTATTTCTATACTTTTTATTATTTTAATAAATCTGTGTGAAAATTAATCAAGTTCTGTTTAAAGTTGGTCACCGTCAATCTGCTACTCTAAGCGTGCAAGTGGCATTTCTATCGTCTGACCTAAAGGCAGAAGATAAACACGCCACGATAAGACCACGAGATTGCTGACACTCGCCTACTTCGTTAGAGCGACAAGTCAAATAATCTGATGGCGTGTGTACCGAAGGTTCGAGTCCTCCATCAGGCATGTGTGTGTGTGTTGTTCTTAGCATAAGTTAGTTTAAGTAGTGTGTAAGTCTAGGGACCGATGACCTAAGCAGTTTGGTCCCTTAGGAATTCACACAAATTTGAACATTTGAACAGAAGGAGTTGAGCGACGTAAACGGAAGTTGGTAGTCGCGCTTCTACATCTCAAAGAAGATATGTTTTCAAATTTCGTACCAGCCGTATAAGAGCGGTCCTAGTAGTTCTAATATGAGGATGCTTTAAATACATGCTGTAACGGTCGTCGGCGCTGGTTACCTTTGAGTTGGATGTCTTGAGTAGATGTTAGTCAAGTATGACTTTAAGGCGACAAAGACGCCATTATCAACACTCCTCTGAGTAATAGGGCAACGAGAAGCCGGATGTTCCTTTTGCGATACTGCAGAAGGAACTGGCAGCAATATAGCAACTTTACATGACTGCTGATAACGGTGGTCACGAGAATGTGTAGTCGGAAGATGACAGGGCTCCGGAAGGCCACGTGGAATTACGCAGAGGGGCAAGCATTGTGTTCAGCGTATGGCTCTGGCGCATCGTCCTGCATCTGCAGCAGAAATTTCACCAATAGTTGGCACCACAGTGACACAACGAACTGTTACAAATCGGTTACTTCAAGGACAGCTCCGAGCCAGACGCCTGTAGCGCGCATTCCACTGACCCCAAACCAACGCCGTTTGCGGCGTCAGTGGTGTCAAGCGAGAGCTCACTTGAGGGCAGGGTGAAGGTATATTGTGTTTTCTGATCAAAGCTAGTTCTACTTCGGTGCCAGTGATGGCCATGTGTTGGTTAGAAGCAGTCCAGTTGAGGGCTTGCAACCAACCTGTCTGCATGCTATACACCCTGGACCTACACCAGGACTTATGGTCTGTGTGACAGCAGGAGCACTGTAGTGGCTATCCCATGCACTCTGACCTCGAATTTGTATGTCAGTCTTGTGATTCGATCTGTTGTACTGCTATTCTTGAAGCATTCTAGGGAGTGTTTTCCAACATTATAACGCTCGCCCACATACCGCTGTAAACCAGCATGCTCTACAGTGTGTCAACATGTCACCTTGGCCTGCTCGATCACCAGATCCGTCTCAAATCGAGCAAATATGGGATATCTTCGGACGACAACTCAAGCATCATCCACAAACAGCATTAACTATCCATCTAGTGACTGAACAAGTTCAATAGTCATGGAACTGCATCCCATAAACTGACATCCGACGTGTGTACAGGACAATGCATGCACATTTGCATGCTTTCATTAATTCTGGCTGTTACACTGGTTATTAATGTACAGCATTTAACATCTGCAGTGGCTTATCTTGCACTTACATTAACCTGTTACCGAGACAACCCAATCTCCCCTCTCCATATCAGTCTAGCCCCTGCACACTCCCCCACACAGCGCTCCCCTCTCCCCCCACCTTTTCAGTGCTGTGCTTCCACTTTCCTGTTCCCTCAAGACTGCTGTTTACATCACACTTGATAACTGCATTCTGGCCCGCGCTGCCGGAGTTGGCGGTCATGTGTGAGGTGAACTGTCTTGTGTGAATGAATGATGTGTATCTTTTTCTGACGAAGGCTATGGCCGGAAGCTTATGCATAAGTGTCTTTTAACTGTGCCTGTCTAGAACTTAACGTGTCATCTTTATTGTAAACAGCAACCTATCTTTTTCTACATTGTTGATATATTTACCTAGAAAGATGTATTCCAAAAATTTCATTACTCTGCATTAATTATTTTTTGGTGTTGTGATTTTTTTTCCCTTATCTGTGTATGTAACTGAGGTCTGTTTGATGTTCGAATTGCATGCTGCCCTTTATGCTCTCAACTCTAGCAATATGCCTTACGGTAAACTTGGTTGGTGGTGTCGTTTATAGATGTTCAAGTATCAAGATTCCTTAATACTGAAATGTTGTTGCCCTTAATATCAATGCATAGAGGACTCTCACAATGATTCTATTCTTTCATCTTTCCAATTTTACATTTACTGTAGAGGACACAGCCCATATCTCATTTTAAAATAGGTGATGGTTCTAGGTTTGTTTATCTGTTTTAATGTCATTTTGCCATGTGCGAGGATAGTCATAAAGTTCTAAGTACACCTCAAAAAAGTTGTTTGCAGATAAAAAAAGGCACAGCCAATGTTAAACTGGGGTCTTCCTCTTCCTTGCCTTTCCCCATTTCTCTACAGGGTCGGCATTGATATACTGTTGTGCCAACGTTAATGACAGTGTGTGGCCGGTTGCCCTTCCTGATGCCACCACTTGGCCTGGGACGGAATTTTTGTACCCCACTTTTCGGCGTTTAGAGTAAATCTAGAGCATGAGAACGTTGTGTAAATGACTGCATAATGTATATTTGAGATGTGACTTGGGTAACAGACCAGTATTCTCCTAGTTGGGTGTGGGAAACCGTCTAAAAATCACATCCAGGTAGACCAGCTCACCAGCTCTCGTTAATCCGAGACGAGTATTCGACTCGGGGTCGGCTCGCCTCCCCGAACTCGCAAGTGGCGCGTTAAGGCGCTTAGCTATCCTGGTGGGGGGAAGGCTGGTAGGAGGAGGGATGAAGACGTATACAACATTAAACTCGAGTATCGTACGATTGTGTTTTTTGCATGTGAAAGGGAACGACGCCGCAAGACTCCTCGCTGAGTTGGTAGAAGTGTGGCAACAGTGCACTATCATATAAGCGCAGTGGGTCGTATAAATAAAATTGAACCACAAGCTTAGAAGATAAAGGTGGAAGTCAGAGCATTTACTTGCAAATAAAAGGAAAAAGCGAAGCCCTTTCTTCAGATTGTACGAATAAGCTTTACCTTTCTCACCTAACTTCCAACACAGAAGCAAAAGCATCTAGAATCTGCTTCGTCTGCATTCCCAGCAACGTTTGTTGAGTAAGCGCGAGCTTGTTTTTTTGACTGTAAGATTTCCTATCGCTTTATTTGTTGTAAGCGAGCACATGTGACTTGACGACTGAAGATGTCCTCATCCAATTCGGATAAAATCTCGGTATATGCAGGAAATACAATGGTGTTTTTAATTACAGCGTTAGAAAAGTACCCTGAATTATTACAGAAATCACAGCCTTCGATAGCAAAAAGAAAGAATGAGAATCCAACTCAGATACTAATAAAATTATCTGAAATTAATTTCAGCACACAGACTGACAGAAAATGGTTGCTGGAGAAAGTTAGTAACATGAAAAGCAGGCTAAAAAGGAAACCGGATAGCAACGGAACAGGAAACAAACTGGTTTAAATGTTTGGGCGGAAAAGCTTTACAGCCTTGTACAAGAAGATGGGAATCCCAAATGAACCAAAGTCCACTAACTTAAAACATAAATAACGATTATAAAGAAACCGGATGTTGACCTAGGTTTCGGTGCGGATAACCACGCCTTCTTCGGAACACACTAAAACTACAAACTGCTCTTTAGCAGCATGGTCCATCATTAATATAGAACGCCCAGAAGGTCAAAAGATGTATTATGAAACATAACAGAAAAAGTTCATGTAGCAACTTGAAAGGTTATATACCACAACTCTTAGTTTAGTTAGGACTTGTAATCACACAGATTCCAGTTCACAGAAAAATTAGAGCATCAATAAAGTGTCAGTAACGGTAATCCCTACCTTGTGAATGTTATGTAACGTACACTGAGGTGTACATTTCATAACAAGTCATGGTATAGCGATCTAACGTGTGCAGATAGCGACAGTCTCGCGTACACAGGGTATAAAAGGGCAATGCATTAGCGGAGCTGACATTTGTACTCAGGTGATTCATATGAACAGTTTCTGATGTGATTATGGCCACACGGCGCGAATTTACAAACTCTGAACGCGGAATGACAGTTACAGCTAAACGCATGGGACGTCATATTTTGGTAATCGTTAGCGAACTGAATATTCCGAGATCCCCAGTGTCAAGAATGTGCAGAGAAAACCAAATTTCAGGAGTTAACACAGACAACTCAGTGGCCAACGGCCTCCACTTAACGACCCAGAACAGCGGCGTTTGCGTGGAATTGTCAGTGATAACAGCCAAGCGACACTGTGTGGAACGTACTACTGACGTATCCGTTAGGACAGTGCGATGAAATTTTTCGTTAATGGCATACCGCAGCAGACAGCGAACGTGAGTGCTTTTTGCTAACAGCACCACATCACTTGCAGCGCCTCTCATGGGCTCGTCACCATATCGGTTGCACCCTAGGCGACTGGAAAACCGGATGATTATGCGTCATGTCACTGGGCCACAATATTATTTGTTCGTTGGTCTGAAGAACATTCTGGACAATTCAAGCGAAAGATTTGGCCCCCCAGATCGCCCGATATGAATCCCATCGAACATTTACGGGACGTAATCGAGAAGTCAGTTCGTGAAGAAAATCCTGTACTGGCAACAATTTTCGACGGTTATAGAGGCACCATAGCTCAATATTTCTGCAGCAATCCAACGGACTTTACCAACGACTTTCAGAGTTCATGCCACATCGAGTTGATGCAGTACACAAAGTAAAAGCAGGCCCAACACGAGATTAGGAGGTATCCCGCGACTTTTACCACCTCAGCGCAAATGACCTTGAAATAGCAATGCACCAAGTATATAAACACGGTTAATTGGTAGGAACACCTGAAATTAGCACATTCAGTTGTAATTAGCAGATCTTGATATCGTGTTTTTATAAATTTCTCATCTTCTCTTGTCGGCCAAAATACCTCAGACGAAGTTTGTCTTATCTTATGTACAACTACTATTAATTTCTATGATTTTCATATATAAAGATGTTCACTAATTTTCGGAATAATTATGTAACTTTAAATGAGTTATTATCTCTCAAAAACTATAAATAAATGACTAAAACCTACTTCCTGTTAAAATGTCAGAAATTCTAGTAGTTCTGATAAAAAGGTCACTTCAGTCAAGTGCATAAAATGCGGTTGGAATAGTGTACCTAACATATTTATGATGTAATTAATGAAACTATAAAAATCATTGTTTATGTTGCATATGTAATTTTAAGTCCTATGATTACTTTTCAGACTGAACTATGTGTTGATCAAAATTTCAAGTTGTATGTTAAATGAACAAGATGTGACGATTTTTAACTGTAACTCGTAAAATCAACGCTATCAACAATGGTCCAATTGTCATGAAATGTATACAAGAAATCGGGATATGAGAACTGTGGGTCACTATCATTCCTACTTCCGCTGTGTAAAGTGTATCGCATTGTAAAATAAAATGATATAAAATGTTTCTCGGAGTATCCTGAGCTTATTTCATGTTAGACGTTGTATAATCTAAAATGTGCGCCCAGTTTTCGGCAAGATCTCCTGGACAAGGAGCACGTCTCAAGCTACGTATTTATTATTCATTACTAAGTTACACAACCCACACAGCCTTCTATTTCATCGAGCAAGTTACGTTGCAAAGTGGATGGAATATTTAAGTGCCATCCAAAAGCAAATAGAAACTTAACACTCCCTAATATTTATACTGATGCAGGTTAAGCAAATTACACAAATTAACTAATGTTAAAATGAGGTTATTTCACAGTTACTTTTTTCCAAATCATAATTTTCAGGAGCAAAGACACTGGGGCCTGCACCGTCCACATGTCATATGGTAAGGTTTAGTTACAATCTTTATTAGGCAAATAAAATCAATCACGATTATAATAACGTAAATTTGTTTTTCGCGGGAAAAACAAAATGTTCTCCCCATATTATGTATCATAACCACTGTTATTATTATTATTATTATTAGTAGTAGTAGTAGTCGTAATAGTAACAGTCTCTATCATTAAATGCTGGTAAACGTCCTAATGTTTATGCATTAATCATGTTTTGTTTCAGAAATATTGCAGTGCATGGTGTTACCCGCTGCTTTGCTCGCATATCAGTGGTTTTGTTATTGTGAGTGATGGTGAGTAAGCAAGCCAGTAAACTTACGAGATGTTCGTGTACATAGTGATGTAGAGACGAGTATATAATAAATAAAGGCAGTGCCGGTAGTAGGTATATAATGAACGTGTTTCTACTATTTTGCTGTATGTCGAATCCGAACGCAGGCATTATATGTTCTACTTGTATATAAAAAAAAGCCTCCATTCGATACATTCGTGTAGAAGTAGAGATTTTAAGGGTTTCTGTGGCTCACCTAGTACTGCTCTAAAGCAACACGCACTAACCGTTTTGCCCTTCAATTGAAAGCGTTATGGCGCCTACATTTTTAATCCACCCCTCCGTATGATGATTCATTTATGATTCACGTAGTCAGTTAATAGATCACAATCAAATGCAACCTCACCAAAAGCTCCTCGCGTTCCACACGTAAAGGTACGAGACTGTTTGTCATACCGTCATGCCGTCCTTACGAGCTTTCTAACGTCTTGAAAGCTGTAGTGAGGCGTGACGCTCAGCGTCTAATATTCCAAAGAATGATTGCCTATCGAAGTCGCTGGGTCCAAACGATACATATCGAACGTGCGATCGTAAATCGATCATGTGACTCTGGTGGCGGGCGTTATGAGTATGTTTATGTCGGTCACTACAGTAACGACAAATGAAAAGCTTTACAAAAATACTTGTAATTGCAAAGGAGACGACTTACCTTACTCGTCGTCGGTGTAGTTGTCATATGAAAGTCCATTACGGTGGTCTGGATGGATAATTTGGAAGAGTCGAACCATGTATTCTTCCTGATACTCGATCGTTTTCCGCACTGTCAGCAATGAAATTGTAACGGTATTTCAGCATCGAAGTTGTTCTTACGAAATTTTACACACTTCGCACCACCACAATCTACACAGTCCCTTCTTTCCTCGTCCGGTAGTACTCCATATTTCGGACAAAAAGTCGAACAATTTTCGGCACTTATGCAGTTTAGCAGGTACGGAAAAAATTTTCCATTCCAAATGTATCTGGCTTGGAGAGCTTTGTGGGTGAATATGTAAAGTTTGTTGGTGATTGTACTTTGTATTTTCATAAATAAAGTGATCTGTAGCCTAGCCCACTTGAGGTTAGGTTGGGAGTTTTTTTTTTGGAATGCGGCCGCGGCAGCGGCCGCCTATGATTTGAAAATACTGATTAGTTAGTGTATTACGCAATGTTGCGTCATCGGCAGCGCCGCGCTTATCGGGCAGAAGATATCGCCGACGGTCAAGGGAAAATGAAAATGGATGTTATATTCGAAATCAGCGCATCAGAATTCACTATATCGACAAAATATTGAAAAATAAAAAAATTTTAAAAAAATTTAAAACAATTTTTTGATGTAAATAATTGACTGGGGCGAAAATAAATATCGTATTCGTAATCAGCGTATCAAATTTGACTATAATCGATCAAATTTTTAAAAAAATCGATAAATTTTTTCCGTACCTGCTAAACTGCATAAGTGCCCAATTTTCTACGCTGGATAAACATGCAATTAGATTCTTCCATGTCAGAGAATCCGCCGAATAAACGTCAAGAACACCAGACGTCCCACTCACTAACGACATAAATCGTGTGGGTTTCCCTAGCAACTCACAAATAATTCGCGGAGGTATGTAATTTAGAGCAAGTAAGTGAACGACGGAAAACATAAAAATGACGATCACAACGCCCGCCACCAGAGTCGCATGATCGATTTCCGATCGCACGTTCGATATGTATCGTTTGGACCCACCGACTTCGATAGGGAATCATTCTTGGAAATTCCCAATACGACGGGTTTGTAACTGTTTTAATGTCTCTGTGGCTCTTAATACAGCCTGAAGTTCTGCATCCAAGTTCCGGCGGACACGAGACTGCTCTGAGGTTTATTGGAATCGAGCAAGTTACGCAACTTCAGCTCTCTTAGAACTATGCGCTAATTCAGACTTACGTTAGCGAGGTTTATAGTAATAGTTTTAAATGTGGTTCTCGGGCTTACCGATCAAAACACTCCAGCTATGCTATGTGGAGTAAGGACTCAATATCATAAACCACGCGCACAATAACATTTTATTTGCACTGCCACAGAATAATCTATAGACGCTAAGAATCGCCGACCACCGCGCCAGCGCCGTCTGCAGGCCACTCATGTATACATATTTCAAAATGTTAATAATACTCAAAAATATACAACTTTCTACGGTAACCTACGGTCTTCCTCAGGGTTCAAACTATCTCCATACCACATACCATCGGAATCTGTTTAATAGTTAGAGCCGTGAAAACGTAACGGAGTGGGATACTTTCGCAATTAATAACACTGGTGTTTGTATGGAAGTATGGGCTCAACACGTTGAGAACTGAATAAGCATTTATTGATTACGTTGAATCATATTTTGTAGAACATATCAATCAAAAATCATTTTCCAAACATGATAAAAATTCAAAAGTGAAAGGCTAACTAGCTTTTTCAAAGAGTACATATTTTTCTTTAATTCGCGTAATATTCTTCAAATCAATAAATATCTTGTACTATGCACTTTGTAAAGTAGTTTGTCTTCTTCATCAGTGTTCAAGCTGGCTAAATGGTTCAAATGGCTCTGAGCACTACGGGACTCAAAATCTGAGGTCATCAGTCCCCTAGAACTTAAAACTACTTAAACCTAACTAACCTAAGGACATCACACACAGCCATGCCCGAGGCAGGATTCGAACCGTAGCGGCCGCGCGGTTCCAGACTGAAGCGCCTAGAACCGCTCGGCCACACCGGCCGGCTGTTCAAGCTGTCTCACGCCAAATTTCATGGATAGGCTATAGGCTCAGTGATTTAACCGTGAAAACGCAAGAAAAAATCACTTTCGCATTTCTAGTATCAGAGTGGAAGTATGAATTGGCATGGATTAAACACGTATAAGCATTGTATTCTACTGTTATCCTCGGCTGCACTCGCGTATCAGTAAAATGAAACGAAATGTGGATTTGACTTTATTGACCGGGAGTTTCCGCCTGGAATATTCGGGAGTTTGGTGCATGCTTTTCAGCTGAGGCTAATTCTGTTGATGATGATAAAATGATGATGATGACAACGCATACATCCAGACGCGAGCAGAAGTAACCGACCAGTGCAGTAATTGAAATCGGTAACCTATGATCGTGAAACAGCAACGCTAATCCCATGACTCGAGCTGTTCTCGCAAATTTGAACACAGCTGTAACACTTAACACCGATCTTTTAGAATCAACTTTATTTAATCCAATTCTTGCTGCACTGGAAACTCCGTATGAAGGGGAAGAATAAAAAAAAAGTATTTCAGTCATCTTATAAGATGACACAGTGTGTAATTCCACTTTAGCATGGAAATTTGGAAGCTGATATTCTGAATTACATACTGAAACTAATGTAAGGCGTTAATTTCTCACTTGTCAGCAACAGAGTTTAAGAAAAATACAGATAAGGTTTACAGAATGAGACTCAAATTCATTAATTTACTTCACACAAACAGACACAAAAACAACAGTTCAGCTGTAGGTGACCTGACTTCTGCAGCTGTAAGTGCCACCACATATGTATGTAATTCTACTTTCAAAACAATCACAAAAATCACTGACTATCAAACAAAGCATTTCTAATCAGAGTATGGTGTAGCTTCTTGCTGGGGAGTCTCACTTCATTACGTTTTTTTTTATAGTACTTGATGAGTACAACTTTTCTTCAGTTGATGAATGTGATTATCAAGGGGAGGTCTGTTTGAAACATGTTTATTCAGTTGAAGGAATACATCATTTCTAATATCCTGCAAACTGAAGGTAACTAATTTTTAAAAGGGCTTTTTCACATTATAAATGGACATTTGTCTAATACTTTCTGGCCCATTTTGCACATATAAACACGATAATTGGATATGATAGATAAGCCACCTCTTTCTTTCTGTTCAAGATACCGGGACTAGAAATTTTAAAACATGATGAAATTGGCCAAATGTGGCACTTCAGTTTTTTGTTTAGTTTCCTAGCCAAGTACAAGTGTAAGAAACTTGATGAGGAATGAATCATAGCCATAATTTATTAAAAGGCAGAGCAATCAGCACTGGTAGATGTACCAATCTGAATAGGTACCAAAAATCTCTTGGAAGCAGCTTCAGACTGCCGGATTGATATTCTACGCCTCCCACGACTTATAACATCATTAAAAAAACACTTCCAGCAGGTCTCGAGTAAGTTCATATGCCAGTACGAAAGTTCTTTATGGTGTAAATCTGCTCCTGACACTGTCATACACCACTAAAGATGAATGTAGATTGTTAATAACATCAGTAAAATATGTTCTTGTTGAGTGAACGAGTTAAATTCCCTCAGGACATCCTTCTAACCTAGGCAGGTGACTTAGATGTTGGTTTCAGAGTAATGAGAGTAGTAGGGCAAAGAGAGTTGCACTGTTTCCAAATTTATTCAAGATGTCAGCAATAGATGGGAGAATGTCACAATGACGCCATGGCAGGAAGCTCAAATTTTGGCAGGAAAATAGGTCAATTTGGCTACCTCCACTAACCTAACCCCCTCCCATCCCCCCTACTCCCCTCCCCTCACCTACACAAGAAAATGACAGGGTGATTTTGGTGGCAAAATAGTCACTTGGGCTACCTCCACTAACCTAAGAAAGTGGCAGGAAAATTTTGGCAGTAAAATAGGTCAGTTGGGCTACCTCAACTAACCTGAGTCATCTGACCACCAGCTCTTCCTTGGAATTGGCGGGAAAAGGACTAAGTCTATGCTTGGCTGCTGGATAGGACTGGTCTTTATTTTGCGTGCATTGTTTATTTAAACAATTTGAATTGTTATAGGTAGTAGCTCCGTCCACGTTGTTCACCATGAGGTCTGGAATCTAACTGACCTAGTACACAGTACCACCACCAGAGGGCAGGGTCATCCTTCCCACTCTCCCCTAATCCAAAATCGTGATCTGGGGAAAAATGGAGGGAAAAGGACTCAGTCTGAGTCCGGCTGCTGGAGAGGAAGGAGTGTACTTTATTTATTTTCAGTAGGAAACTGGAACAATTTATTTAGAGGGTAGATTTCACGTAGTTTATTTATTATGCTGATACAAAACACTTGCCCTGATGTGCATGGGGTCACAATGAACAGCCTACAGACCTGCAAACTGTTTGTAAACTACCGAAATAATGCAGTGCACTGAGGTCACAAGTCACCTGCCCTGCACACAGTGGTCTGACGTGTGAGCAGAGCACCCTCAGCGAACTCAGGTCACTCTCCGAACTGTTGTAGAATGGCTGGGTCGGTTCACCTCGGCACAAAGGCGTCACTGTTTCTGGCCCCAACCTGCTTGCTTTCTACACCCATTTCTAGACTCTTGCATTACAAGAACACATATATTTTCATATGGTTTGCCAGAATATTATACCATTGACGCGATACTTCTCGATATCAAGCACAAAGCAATATCGCTTGCATAGTAATATCAATTTTGAAGATATAGACTGGAAATTATTCCTCTAGAAACCCAACACTTTAGCGAGGTGCAGCGAGGTGGAGCATGCTGTAAAGCACTGAGTAACTAGAAACTTATCTCGTCTGCGAAGACCTTTACATGAAAACTCGAAAAAAATGAATGATGGACAATTTACATGGGAGGGAATAATGGTCCAGCACAAACACACATCCATATTGAATATTCTCAAATTGCCATGGAGAACATGTGTGATCATGGAGGCTGCTCAATACATAATAAGTATTATTTTGCTATTCAGCCATCTAGAGGGCAACATGGTTAAGTCATCTATATTTCTGTACACCAACTGCCCTTTGCATTCGGACGGCTCCTGCCGTTAGCTGAAGATGTGAATCATTCCCACCACAGGCCAAAGCTGCCACGTGCCATGCATCCTCAGACAGTATCGTCCTGGAAACTGGCAAAATATATATTTCATTGCTGTACTTACAATCAAATATTACGGTTGCAGCCTCAATAAGACATTTGACAATGAGCAAAGTATTGGAAAAACTCCCTCCTGATGACAGTGGCTCTGGAAATAGAAATATCTGTACCATTCTTATGATTTGGTATAATTTTACTAGTAAAAAGCTATCTTTCATTATCTTTGTGGCTATTGCAGTTTTCCACATCAAATCCGTACATTCTCTTACGATAGGACATATCCATTTTCTTTGCATATGTCGGAACACACACACACACACACACACAAACACACACACACACACACACACACACACACACACACACACACATACTTTATAAGCCTGATGCGCAAGGCGAATCTATCACACATCCCCTACTACTAAGTATAATAATACACCAATAACTGAATGCTGGTTATACGAAACAATACTGAGTGAAAATCAGCGGTGGGTGGACAAGTCTCATAAGTTTTTATTGCGAGTTATACCACTGTGTTTTACAAAGAAATCGTAACTGTCTTACAATCCGCCAGGTGTTAAAAACACAATTGCAACGACTATGTTACTGTCACAATCGTTCTTGGATCTATAGGTGCTCACAAGTATTGCTAACGATATCCATGTTAAAAATTATACAAGCCTTATAAATCGAGGTATGGCATTACCTCTGAATAAAGTGGTTTTCCACACAAATATCGCAACACTCAATATAGACGGTGATCGCCGAAGTGTGTATTAACAGACCGGAAGTGCGATTACACGTCGCTGATGGTGTAAGCTAGTAATAAAATCACCGAATTTAGAAAGTGATTCGGCTAAGGAACGTCATATGAAGCTGGTATTTGCAACTCCCTCATGCTGCCGCTAGATATTTCTCCAGTAATTGTAATGCATTCTGCCTCAATGCCACGTCAGACGTTCTGCAATATATCCACTGAGTTATAGGCGACGCCTGATTGAAAATAATCACATACTGTTGATGGTGTGCTTATCGAGGTCGTAAGAAATGTACACAGGCTTTTCAGATCTCTACTGTTGCACTTTCTGGTAGAAATTTTGTCTGCGATTTGGAATCAAGTCTTGCCATTCAACCATATACCTGCATTGGATCCTATGTAGAAGTCCTTTAATGATTACAGCCACTAGGGAATCATATTTCCGGCACTTTCATATCTCTGAACACGTCACCTTTTTCGAACCTATCTGCTACAGTAAAATTCCAACGTGGTTTTCACATAAAGGTCTTTGCAGACGAGATAAGTTTCCAGTTACTCAGTGGTTTACAGTATTCTCCACCTCGCTGCCCCCCGCTAAAGTTTCGGGTTTCTAGAGAAATAATTTCCAGTCTGTATCTTCGAAATTATACTGTGCAAGCGATACTGCTATGCAAGCGATATTGCTATGTGCTTGATATCGAGAAGTATCGCGTAAATGATATGAAATTCTGGTAAACCATGTGAAAATACATGTGTTTTTGTGTTCCTAGAGTCTGAAGATAGATGTAGAAAGCAAGCAAGCAGATCGAGTCAGAAACAGTAACCCCTTTGTGCCGAGGGAACCAACCTGGCCTTTGTGCAACAGTTTGGAGAGTGATATCGGTCCGCTGAGGGTTCTCTGGTCATGCATCAGGCCAGTGTGTGTGTGTGCGTGGGGGGGAGATGACTTGTGACTGTCGGCTGTGGTGGATTACCGCCCAACCTCACTGCTGCGAGGGGTATATAAGGTGCTTGTGCTTATGCTATCTGTCTTCGTGGTATATGTACAGGTGTCTGGTGGTCGATAGCTATATGCAGGATGTCGAAGTGTCGATTTCGTATGGTGCACGATACGAATTGGGTGTTTACTACATCAATATGGCATGTGGTGATATAGCCAGGTTTGAGAGTAGCTGAAATATTCAAGCTTTCCTCGACAGTAACAGAGCGGTGTAACTGAGGAAGTGTATTTCCGTATTTCATGAGGTGTAGACTGGTTTTGCAAGGTTTAACTATCAGTGTGATATGCTCGTCTGTGCAAAATAGTTTTCGACTGGAAGTCTTGTCTGCAGAAAAAAATGGCATACAGTGCTCGCACAGAGGCGGGTAAATTCAGTAAGAGCCAATCAGAATGCTATATTCGTTTACAAGACATCCTTTGAGCTTGGACATAAGAGCCAAGAGCCTCTACAGACTGGTTCAAAAAAGATGGGGGAAGCTATCTATGGAAAGTTCTGAGAGTAACATGTGTCTTCTTTGTTAAAGTTGTAAGTAGGCTGTTTAGGTTTTCTTATTGGTAACGCCACATAGCGCTCTGTATGAAAAATCACTGGCTGTGCTGTGTGCAATCTGTGGCTAGTTTGCATTGTTGTCTGCCATTGTAGTGTTGAGCAGCTGGATGTTAACAGCGCATAGCGTTGCGCAGTTGGCGGTGAGCCGCCAGCAGTGGTGGATGTGGGGAGAGAAATGGCGGAGTTTAGAAATATGTAAGGCTGGATGTCATGAACTGCTATATATATTATGACTTTTGAACACTAGTAAGGTAAATACATTGTTTGTTCTCTATCAAAATCTTTCATTTGCTAACTATGCCTATCAGTAGTTAGTGCCTTCAGTAGTTTGAATCTTTTATTTAGCTGGCAGTAGTGGCGCTCGCTGTATTGCAGTAGCTTGAGTAACGAAGATTTTTGTGAGGTAAGTGACTTGTGAAAGGTATAGGTTAATGTTAGTCAGGGCCATTCTTTTGTAGGGATTTCTGAAAGTCAGATTGCGTTGCGCTAAAAAAATATTGTGTGTCAGTTTAAGCACAGTCATGTATAATTTTTCAAAAAGGGACGTTTCATATGTCGACCCTTAGCCGACGATACCTCACTGGAATCTTCTGATTTTTTCTTGTAGTTTGTGTAATTAGTGTAGCCTTTATTTATTGCTGGCGCGTAACCATAGAGAGAATTTCCTTTGTAATTGTAGTTTTTCATTGTTGTACAGTAAAACAGTTGTGACATGCATGTGAGCTGCGCTTGCAATTAAGTAGACATTATTTCCATTTCTATGTTATCTTATTTTGCTCTTCAAATTGTGCTTTTCTGTGTTATCGTGTGAAATATTGTGACAATTATGGCGTGTGAAAAACGTAATACTAGGCTCCAAAGTAAACTGAGAAATGACAGTGAAGACGAAAGCAGTGTGTTAGCGCCACCGTGTAATGAATTAACTAATGTTCAACATAGTAATTTGGTAATTGTGCATAGGGAAATGGAGCGGGCGGCAAACAATGGTGTAGGCAGTGAAACAATTAGTGAACAGGGAAGCATTATCGATCGATCGCTCGGCAACAGCTCGCCTCAGGAATCCGAAATGACAGGACACAATTTTCCAAATACTGTAGATTTAGGTTTCGCGTCCCACCGTTTTCTCAAATAAGCCAAGACACATTTTCTGTTCGTCAAAATGTGAATGTTGGCGGTGCAAATGCACTGCCGAAAAGCGTAGAGGAACAGATTCCATACACTAATGCATTGTTATTACAGCTAATGCAACAAATGAAACAAAATCAGAGACAAACACAGCAAAAGCTTCAAAAGTTAGACACAATGGAACAAAATCTTCAAAAGTTAGACACAATGGAACAACACCAGAGACAAACACAGCAACAGTTAGACACAATGGAACAAAATCAGAGACAAACACAGCAAAAGCTTCAAAAGTTAGACACAATGGAACAAAATCAGAGACAAACACAGCAAAAGCTTCAAAAGTTAGACACCACACTTGAACAAAGACGTGAAGATTTAACTACTGAGTTACATAACATTGAATCGAAATGTCAAAAAGTCTGTAACGAAGTAAAAACACAAATTTGTGAGCTTTTTTCAACCTATTTTTTCGCGGCATGAAAATGCATTACAGAATCACGAACCAGCCATAAAGGAACTGCAAACCGTTGTTCATGAAAATCACGACACCTTGCAAGCTAAAATTGACTCAGTTGCATCTACCGATTCGGTTACGCAACGTGCAAAAACTCAGGAAAACTTAAAGGACACAGTAGATACTCTGAAACTTGGTTCAGAAAAACACACTGAGGAAATATGTACACTATCGGAGAAAGTAGCCGAACTTTCGGATCAGTTCACTAACTTATCTACAAAGGTAGATGATGATCTGAATGACACAAGACCTGTAGCCATCACTGACACAGAAGAATATGAACGAATTAAGAAATTCAAACAAAATCATAATCAAATTAATACGCAACACAAAAGAGAAATCCGGGAAGTACAAGATCAGTTGGCACAAGTAATACAAAAATTACATATTTCAGAGGACACCTGCGCTCCAACACGAGAAGAGGGACTTAGAAATACGGAACAACCACAAAATAATAGCACAGGACACTTCGGAAATTATGAAAGAAATTGGCAAGGCGCATTGGATTTTGAGATGGAACCGCCGAAACGAAGTAACAATGAGCGATGTGCGACTCGCCGACATGATGATTTTGACTATAAGCTGTTCATTACTACACGTAAATTCAAAACATTTAAGAATTCTGACAACGACATTCATCCACAAGCATGGCTTCATCAATTCTCTCATTGTTTTCCTCCCAACTGGTCGTTGGAGCACAGGTTAGAATTTATGTGTGGCTACTTGGAGAATGAACCAGCTGTAAGAATGCGATCGGTCATTCACGATTGTCACAGTGAAGGAGAATTTTATCATGCCTTCTTCTCAGTGTATTGGTCTCAAGCTACACAAGACCGAGTAAAACATAGCATCATAATGATGAACATTTCGAACAATCTGAATTTTCCAGTCTTGTGAAATATTTTGAAGACATGTTGCACAAGAATCAGTACCTGTCAAACCCATACAGCCCCTCAGAACTCATCTGCATTTGCTTAATCAAATTACCTGAACATTTACGACATATTATTTTGGCAGGACGTTGCAAAGACGACAATGAAGTTTTTCAGGGACTCTTACAAGAATTAGAAATTGACACTGACAACCGCGGGACGCGAAAACAGGAACACAACAATTACAGGTCACATCCGTCACAATTCCACGATGACAGAAATAATAACTGTACATGACAAGGCTATTCTTACAACGTAAATAGTGACCAAAACAGACATCACCCGTATGACAACCATTGGCAGAATAATCGTTACAGAGAAAGATCACACTTCCGTAGTAATGAATATGACAGAGATAACCATAGATACAGACAATATGGGAACAAAAACAATTATTATCAAGGGAGACAGAATAACTTCAGACGCAACAGTTCCGTGTGCAGTTACAATTCAGGAAGAAATTCCCCACCATGTGACCGGCAAGAAAGAAACTATGGAATCTACCGACATGACGACAGACGATATAATCGTAACGACAGACCTGAATTGCATCAGAACTGGCGAGCTTCAAACAGGGCAGGGCCTTCTCGTCAAGGTGAATTTGTAGAAGTTAGGTCTCCTAATCCCAATAACGACGCACGCCAACAAAGAGATAGCAGACAATGACTCGCACCGCAGGCAGCCACGTGCGCCGGCTGGCTCAGAGAAAAATAACATAGACGCTAACATTGAGAAAAATTCCAGTATTCTTTACCGACGTATACCGTATGATAATTGCGTTCAAGTTGAACCTTTGCGTACTAGGAAGAGTAAAGGTTTACACCACATTTCACATGTAAAACCGTATATTGAAAGATAATCTGCTTTTTAACTTTGTCTTTGCCATATAACTTTTCACTTTACATTGCTAGTATGCTTTGTCAGACTTAGAATCTGTTAACATGCAACAATGTTTGAAGTTAAATATCCAGTCATGAACCAAGAGAACTTATTTAAACAGAAATTACGAATGCATTGTTATTGTGAACAGACGACACAGTGTTATTGTGTGTGTACATTCTTGCATGTTAGTTGCACGATTACGTAACGTCTATAAGGCTCACATACTTAGAACATTTACCAGTACTGCTAATGAGATTTTAATGCTACATTTTGGTTTACTTGAAAATACATTCTGGATTTAAAGTACTTTCTGTGAGATACCAGATGACACAGTGGTTAGTTTATGTGGCAGCTACACGATTTTATCATGATGCTACTAATGAGTGACAATTTACAATGTTGCTTTTGCGGTGTTTCTGTTTTATATCTGCACAGTTTTTCTGCATTATTCTGGAAAGTAAAACATGTTTTAGTAGTATCTTTTGTGGTATAGTAACAATGAGACAGCCTTTTTCGTGGCACAACAATACGTTACTGTACAGTACTTTCTTCATCACGCCAATAAGCATAATAACTACGATATCTATACGCAAAGCATTTCACTTTTGTTTATCATGAGGTAAGTACATTGACTTCTGCAGAACTTAGCTTTTGGAGGACGATAACTATGACACTTCCACAGAGATTATGTTGCAACAAGACGCACAGCTTACCGCTACAGTACACATATTTGAGTGATTAATTTTATACTTAAAACATTTATTTTTAAAGATTTTTGAATTACAAAGAATGTTTTCCGTGATACATTTCATTCCATTGCTGTAATCTGTAACACCTGAGGGTATAATTACATTAATCCTCAGGGGGGTATACGCTTACTTTGTGTACCATGTGTTTGGCAAGCACAAGGAGCCCTAGCTAATATGGTATTTGCTTATACAACTTTACACATCGGTACCATATTCCTCTAACACAGAATTACACAGCTATCTTATTATTTAACAGAGAAACAAACATTTTTTTTACTATGTCAGTGACAGATGTTTACGTAATTACACAGTTGGATAACTTCACACTTATGAAACTGCATTTTGTCTGTACTTTGTGAACTGTTCATATTTTTTCAGAACCATTGTGATACTATGAGAGCTTTGAATGATGTATTTGGTAAGGGAGCATGATTTTAAAGTACGTTTGAGGTAGATGACACTACTGAAATGAGCAGAGATTTTTTTTTTGTTTTGAAATTATTACAGAAAGCTACGACGATTTTGAAATTTGACTGAGGTGTTATGTTGTCATTATTACGATGACAATGTGTATTATGCTGTTGAGGTATGTTTATGATCAATAAGCTGATGCTATATGAGGAATTTGATTATGCTATGTATTTATTATGATGAAATATTGAAGTGTCGTCACAAGATTGACGTGTCGACGAATATGTATATGTGTAATAAGGTAAGGAATAAGGAGTAGTGGTTAGGGACTCTGACTTGTAAAAAAGGATGCTGGAAACCAAGAATCGTACTTTAAAGAGTTATGTAATGTGTGTAAATGCGTGAATGTATCACAATGCCGACGAAAATTTTTTGGACACTATTTTATTTAAAGGATTTTGTTTCTACACATTTGTAACGCAAATTCTCGACCTGTGAAATTTTATATGAGACTGTCACTGTAGTGCAAACTGGTGTCGTAAATATTTCGGCAAGAAAGTTAAGCGACCTTCACGTAATGCGTCGTGGGCACGACGCATTACGTGGGTAGCTGCGCGACAGTCGCCTGGAAAAAAGCCATTAGTGTGTGCCTTTCAGAGGCACAGGTGGAGAAAAACGGAGGCCATTATCCTCGCTATTGACATTTCTTTGTAGAAAGCATCACAAATATGACATGCTCAAACTTGAAAATATATGATTACACTGTGGAGCTCTTAATTTATGATATTTACTAAAATGTCTAATGAAATGATGAGAAACATTTTACATCTATTGTCTTTCTAGTTGAGAGATTGTTCATTTTGTTTGATATCTAGTTTCTAGCTGCACTGCAGCATTGGTTAAAATAAAATTTAATAGATGTACTAATATAGATATTTTATGCCTACAGATCCAGTATATAACCATTTTATAATCTACTTCAGAAAAACGAGGGAGCACAAAAAGACATTTCCCTTCACAGGAATTGCATACATAAATTTTATCAATGGCTGGGTAACTTATTTAGTAGTGTAAGTTAAGGTGATGCATCACCCTAGTGTTAAGATGTGACATAGGTATTAAACATGGCCATTTTTACTGTAATATTTTTCTGCTTGAGCTTTGTCATGTTTAGATATAAGTTATTGCATTTGCTGCTGCTGTTTGCAGGGCATAGTGCTACTAAATTTCACTTTACATTACTCTGTTAAGCCAGTTTTACTACTGATTTATTTTTCTTGTTTGCTGCTCATTGCCTTATATTAGTTGTAATATTGCTTTGGCAATTTGCATTTTTTTGTCATTGCTGTTTGTGTTAATTGTTTTGTGCTGCTGCATTGCCTCGTCCCTTAGTTTAGCATCTGAGCTCAGTAGATTTAAGTTAGCTTACGATGGGGTAGGCCATATAAGAGAACAAGTTGTGATGAATTGGAAGAAATGCATTGAGAAGCTATAAGAAAATGGTTTGGCCAAACAAGTATTTTGAAAGAGGATATGAACAAAAAAAAGTAGGCTTTAGGGACAACAGGTTTAGGTAGAATTTTCTTGGAAATAAATGATGAGGTAAGATAATGGAAAATAAATAATGAGGTAAGAAATATGTGAAGGTATAAATACAGAAAGAATGCTTGAATAGGATTTTAATGGTGGAAACAAATGCTGAAATAAGACGAAAGATCTATGGAATGAAGTTTTGGGTTGGACTGCAGTAACAAATGTTACACTGAAAACAAACCCTGTCCTGTATTTTTGTGTTATTACACTATGTGAATTTGTGTTTCTCCTGTCTGTATGTGTCTAGCTAATAAGATTTATGTTGTAGAATTTTTCTGATAATATGTTATTTACCTTGTAAATATGCTTAGACATTATTTATTCTGTTTTGTTTTAATGCTCATGTGTAAAGTTGATGTTTCAAAAGTTATTCTGATCTTTTATGTATTTACTTACGTCATAGTTCCTGTAACACTGATGTATATGTTAATTCAATTCTTTTGTAAAGCCTGTATTACTTCAAACGTTATCTGTACTATTATGTTCTTTAATGGTGTATTTTGTACCTTTGTAATTGCATTCTTATGATGTAAATTTATAACTGTATAGACACCAGTTCGTCAAATTAAGTTACATTTCACTGCACACTGTTTCTGTTGGTCATAGTACACACAGAATATGCGAGAAAAAAAAGGGGACTGTTAGTGTTTGCATGTGTGTTAATAATTCAGCAAGGGACTGGTTAACAGCATTGCTGGTTCTAAGGACATTTCAAAAAAAAATTGTGTGAGTGCACAAGTGGTGGTTCATGGACTTGCTATATTATCCACAAGACTCTTCAATGGTGATTGTGCACCTGCACAGTCAAACAGATGGGTGCTGGCCATCTCTACAAGGACTACAGTGGGTCTCCATCTTTGATGACCCACCAATACCATTATTTCTACAAGGACTACAGTGGGTCTACACCTTTGATGACTCACCAATACCATTATTTCTACAAGGACTGCAGTGGGTCTGCACCTCTGGTGGCCCATCAATAACATAATCTCTACCAGGACTACAGTGGGTCTGCTCTGTGATGACCTACCTACCAATATTCTTCAAAACTGCAACTGACTCTGCTGTGGGTTTGCTCTGTTGTGGCCCATTACCTGTCTGCATGTCAAGAGTCAGCACTGTCTTTCCGTTGGAAGGACAACACTACTTCAAGACTGCATGGAAATCCACTACTTCCATGTGCATTCTCTTTTACTGCTCAGACTTTGAAAAAAAAAAAAAAAACACTACAATTTTACTGTGATGAATGATCAGGACTGTCTTTATGGACTGTGAGAAAATTTTAGCTTTTGACCAACATTGTATCAATAAGTGCGTGCATTTGATATCTTTGTTATTGTAATTATGAAAAATTTTATCAAATCATTATTGGCCACAGCCCAAAACAATTTGTAAAATTTTTTGTGGGGAGCATGGGGGCTATGTAAGTAGGCTGTTTAGGGTTTCTTATTGGTAACGCCACGTAGCGCTCTGTATGAAAAATCACTGGCTGTGCTGTGTGCAGTCTGTGGCTAGTTTGCATTGTTGTCTGCCATTGTAGTGTTGGGCAGCTGGATGTTAACAGTGCGTAGCATTGCGCAGTTGGAGGTGAGCTGCCAGCGGTGGTGGATGTGGGGAGAGAAATGGCGGAGTTTTGAAATATGTAAGACTGGATGTCATGAACTGCTATATATATTATGACTTTTGAACACTAGTAAGGTAAATACATTGTTTGTTCTCTATCAAAATCTTTCATTTGCTAACTATGCCTATCAGTAGTTAGTGCCTTCAGTAGTTTGAATCTTTTATTTAGCTGGCAGTAGTGGCGCTCGCTGTATTGCAGTAGCTCGAGTAACGAAGATTTTTGTGAGGTAAGTGACTTGTGAAAGGTATAGGTTAATGTTAGTCAGGGCCATTCTTTTGTAGGGATTTCTGAAAGTCAGATTGCGTTGCGCTAAAAACATATTGTGTGTCAGTTTAAGCACAGTCATGTATAATTTTTCAAAAGGGGACGTTTCAAAGTGTTCAAAGACAAGTTGGAGCAGACCACCCATCTCTGGCATGATGCTGCCCCTCATCCACCATGGTGGCATTAGGACTTCTCCAGATCAGCAGCTGTAGGACACCAAAAATTCCAGCCTTGTTTCACTTCCGAAGGACAGTGCTCCAAATTCTGTTTGCATAATTGTTCTGATTTTCCCATCTGTGCTTACACAGTTCTCTCTTTCCTAACAACAAGAATGCTCTCATGATTAACAGTGTTTTCGCAACCATGCACAGACATTGTGAAGGCTTTTAGCGGTTAGAACATGAGCTAACATTTACTGTTTCTGAGATGTATGTTGAAAGCAGGACGTTACGATTTTTGGGAAGGGTAACACGTGACTGACGAGCTGTCCCATTAGGTTCGCAAGGAATAATGCATCCTGTGCTATTCTGGGATATTTTTGCGAAAAGATTTCCATAGCGTGTCCAAAGGGAGAACTGGCTGCTATTTACATAAAAATGGGACGTCAGTATAACAATGACAACCTTTTAGCTGCACTTCCAAGGGTGAGTCGCTAGGCAAACGTCTCGCTGGACCTGCAGGTACAAATGCTATGTGTCACTGCGCCACCAATGGTAAACACGTGCACAGCTAGACGTGTCTTGCATGTGGGACCTGTGTGCGCGCGCCACCCCAGCATGCAAGCTTTGGATCTCTGTAGGCAACAGTTCGCTGATACGTCATGGTTGAATTTCTTAACGACTGTTCGAAAGCGTTTTTACATGCAATTAGTATTTGTGCACTGCACTATTTTTGGCTGTTTAAGAGTTCTGAGTGTGTTTCCAGAGCATTATACATGTATTATTTTTTTACGGTTTTATGCATAGTGAATGTGTCAGTGCAATGCATTATTTCGACAGTTTACAATTAGCGAGCATGTTTGCACAGCGTTTTACATGCGTTATTTAGACAATTTACGATTTGTTTCTGTGTCTATACATAAGTGTACTGCATTATTTCGGTAGTTTACGAGTAATTTGCAGGTCAGTAGGCTGTGGAATGCGTTATATCGACAGTTTACAATTAGTGAACGTTTTTTCAGAGCATTTACATGCGTTATTTTGACAATTTACGAATTTTTTGCTTGTCTATGGATCAGTTTACTGCATTATTTCGGTTGTTTACGAACAGTTTGCAGGTCTGTACGCTGTGTATTGTGACCCCCGGCATGTCAGGGCGAGTGTGTAGTATCAGCATAATAAAGAAACTATGTGAAGTCCACCCCTTGAATAAATTGTTCCAGCTTCCCACTGAAATTTGAAGTCCAGCATCTGGACACAGACTGAGTCCTTTTCCCTCCACTTTTTCCCCAGACCATCATCTTGTATTAGTGGAGAGGGGGAGGGACGACAGACAGCACCCTCTGGTGGCGGTACTGTGTACTAGGTCAGTTGGATTTTGGACCTCATAGAGAACACACTGGATGGAGCTACTGCCTATGACAACTCAAATTGTTTAAATAAACAGTTCATGCAAAATAAAGACTTACATCTCTCCTAGCCAGCAGCCCAGCACATACTAAGTCCTTTTTTCGCTAATTCCAAGGAAGAAGTGGTGGTTGGAATTCTTATGTTAGTTGAGGTATCACAATTGATTTATTTTCCCACTGAAGTTTTCCCAGCGTTTTTTTAGGTTAGTGGTGGTAGCCCAAGTGACGTTTTTACTCGCTAAAATTTT
This sequence comes from Schistocerca serialis cubense, assembly GCF_023864345.2. NCBI lineage: Eukaryota > Metazoa > Arthropoda > Insecta > Orthoptera > Acrididae > Schistocerca > Schistocerca serialis. Next base: position 808,126,707 of record NC_064638.1, on the reverse strand, counting down.
CCCACTATTTTCATGGGGAGGTTACGTGAGGGGGAAGGGTGGAGAGGGCGTTAGGTTAGTGGAAGTGGCCCAATTGACATATTTTCCCGACAAATTTTGAATTTCCCACTGTGACATCATTGTGATGTAGCTTCATCTATCGTCGCCATTTTGGATCCGCCAGCTTGAATAAATTTGGTTACAATGCAATGTGAGTTCGCACTCTCTTTGCCCTACTACTAATGACGTCACGCCCAGTCTATGTTATCTATATAAGACAACAAGTGTCTGGCACAGTTGTTAGATTGGTTACTTCTGCTACAATGACAGGTTATCAAGATTTAAGTGCGTTTGAATGTGATGTTATAGTCAGCGCACAAGTGATGGGACACAGCATCTCCGAGGTAGTGACGAAGTGGGGATTTTCCCATATGACCATTTCGCGAGTGTACTGTGAATATCAGTAATCTGGTAAAACATGAATCTCCCATGTCCCTGTGGCAGAAAAGATCCTGCTGCAAGAATGGGACCAATGATTACTGAAGAGAAACGTTCCACATAACAGTAGCGCAAATTCCTGCAGATTTCAATGCTGGGCCATCAACTAGTATCAGTGTGCAAACCATTCAATGAAACTTTTGATGACCACGACACAAAGCTTTACGCCTTGCCTGGGCGAGGGACACGAGGCAGTTGCTGTCCAGTCGAACGAGTCTCGTTTCATATTGTATTGGGTGGATGGACGTGTAAAGGTACGGAGATATCCTCATGAACCTATGGACCCTGCACGTCAGGAGGGGACTGTTCAAGCTGTTTGAGGCACTGCAATGGTGCGGGGCGTGTGCAGTTGGAGTGATATGGGGCCCTGATATGTCTAGATACGACTCTGATAGGTGACATGTATGTAAGCATCCTGTTTGATCACTTGCATCCATTCATGTCCATTGTGCATTCCGACAGACTTGGGCAATTCCAGCAGGACAATGCGACACCCCACACGTCCAGAATTGCTACAGTGTGGCCCCGGGAACACTCTTCTGCATTTAATAGCTTCCGCTGGCCACTGAACGCTCCAGACATGAACATTAGTGAGCATATCTGGGATGCCTTGCAATGTGCTGTTCAGAAGAGATCTCCACACCCTCGTACTCTTACGGATTTATGGAGAGCCCTGCAGGATTCATGGTGTCGATTCCCTCCAGCACTATTTAGATATTATTCGAGTCCATGCCATATTGTGTTGCGGCACTTCTGTGTTTTCGCTGGGGTGCTATACGACATTAGGCAGGCACACCAGTCTTTGGGTCTTCAGTGTATAATATTAGTATCGATAAAGAGTTTACTGGCCACACACAATTGCTATATTTATAGACCATATTGTGATAATTGTAATGCTTCATTCTTTGAAAGGAATACCAGTTTGATTGCTGATTACGGTAACTATACCAGCTTAATCTGAGACGTATGAGCCACGAATATTACTCAGTATCCTTAGGAGCCTCGACCAGTGTTAACTTACGCCAGCAACATTTTGTAGCCCTTAGCGAAGGGAAATTCCTGCTATTGTCTTTGTAAAAAAATTGTTATAAAAATGCAAACATAACAACAACAATAATAGTAACAACAAGAATAACAGTTCTAGGACTGCAAACATCTTTGACATATATATTGTTCGAGGAACAGATATTAAACTTCGTTCTGCCTTATCATCCTCCTCGTCTAGAGGAAATTTATATGACATAGAATCACACTTGAAGGACACAAGCTGTTTGCCAGAAACAGATGAGACAAAGTTGCTCATTACCACAAAATTACACTGGCTGGTGCCACTGGAGCAACTGAAATTGAGAAGGATGCAAACGGAAGAAGCAGCTTTGATAATGAGCTTCCTTCACGCAAAGATAAACAACGAAAATAAGGCGCAAGAGGAAGAAAATGGAAGCAGTTTTACTGTGTATACTGCGCTTTAAACTTTGGTACCAAAAGCGAACAGTTGTTTTGTTTGTTTTCAAAAATAAAACAGTTCAAAACGCTTCATTTTGTATTACAGCTGCAATGTGTTGTCTTTTTTCATGTCCTCTCGTAAGAATTTCCCTCTCAGTTACCGGAAACTTGAATTTCTTCATGTTCGACTCCCATCTACTGACCAAGGCCAGCAAGCCTCAACGTCAGTGCACTGTTCCTTTACATTGCATGTACCCGGCACATTTGCACAAGAGTACCACTTTCTGTTGATATATTAGTAGCCGTACTGCATAGGTTTCGGAATTCGCACGTGCGTACAGTCTGCTACAACAACAGCACTTGGAAATTCACATTTTTCTAGACACTCAGTTCTTGCCACTATCACATCATGTGGTGACGTCGGAAATTTGATCCACGAGTCAGCATTTTCTGTTATCTTTTTAGAAACACTACTCATTGTAGTTTGACGACTCCCTATTTCTTCTTCTTTGTCAGACTGGAATCTTGGATCAGCTACATACCGAAGGAAAATCTTCATCCTCATTTCTGACAATAGTGCTCCATCTCTTCGTTGTCCTGAGTCTGGCGGAAAAAGATTCGCAATCTTTTTAAAATTTTCTTCATGGAAACTACATAGAGTCTTACATTACTTTTAGGTGAACACCGACGTGGTTTGTTGCATTTTCGCGGCGTACTTATGCTGCTAGTTGAGTCATATTTACACCTGGCAGACATGATTCTACTACAGTCCACTCTTCACATTTTAGACGCTATTATTTTAGAAGCTATTAGTTTAGAAGCTAAATGATAATTAATTGAAACCGTCAACTGCCGACAGGTGTTGTTGATATACCTCAACAGGGACAGCTGAAAATGTGTGTCCCGACCGGGACTCGAACCCCGGATCTGCTGCTTATATGGCAGACGTTCTATCCATCTGAGCCACCGAGGACACAGATGAGTAACACGACTGCAGGGACTTATCCCTTGCACGATTCCCGTGAGTCCCACATTCCCAACTGTCAACAATCTACATACGTAATGTACCTGTCGGCAGCTGAGGGTTTCAATTAATTATCATTTATTCTAGAGAAGCTGCACGGTCATCAGTGGTATCTGTTCTTTCGAGAACAGTTACTGTCTTCATACATATTTTAGAAGCTATTAAATCAGAGTTTCTGTTTATTCAAATAGTTAACCTAATGCCGAAGCCAGAGCTCAGGACAAAGGAAAAGCTTCTTTCTCCGTTATGTCTCCACACTTCAGAGCACTTGCTTCATATTTTATTGATAAATTCCGAAGCATACACTTCTAAATTCGTAGGAAAAGTGTTTGCTTCACTTAATTCATAAGGCCCCTAGTCTCGGATGTGCAGAAGATTCCAGTGTGGTCAGACAAGTCTGAATGACGAACAAAGAAGTGGCAGACCATCAGTCTGTGAGCAAATGGGAATCACAAGAGAATTGGAGGCTCTGGTTCTCGAACACCGGTGTATCACAACCGAGACGATAGTGAAAGAAGTGAAAATAAGTCGTGGATCAGTTTTCAACACTTTGCACGACGTTTTCGAAAAGATAAATTTCGCCATCCGCTGGGTTACGCGTTTGCTCGCATCTGTTCAAAAACCCGCTAAAGGGAGACAGCAAAAAATGTTGCAACTGTATCAGACCAATCCAGACGACTACGTTGTCCATTTTAATTGCTCTTCTTGGTATTCCACTATACGCTATTGAGGTGTTGTAGCTCTTCGATAGACAGGATCAGCAATACGCCTTTCCTTTTCCAGAATAAAGTGACCACGACTTTCTTCCCCGAAAACGTTTTGTGGGTTCAGAAGTTTCCATGCGAAGCCGATCCTATGGACTGCTTCTTCGGCGCGACGTTCACAAACGGAACCCTCTTCCCCTCAAGTGCAAGAATGTGATCGATAAAATGGTCACATTCATTAGCTAGACTCATTTTGTGGGTCTTAGGGTCATCTGAAGGAAGTTTCAGCTCCCAACGAACTCAGGCAGTAGACAATTATTTCAGTTATCAGGATGTACAAGGTACGTAACTGTTCATGAACTGCCGGCCATTGTGGCCGAGCGGATCTAGGCGCTACGGTGCTCAGAGCCATTTTTTTGTTCGTTAACTCGAGGAAAGTGTCAATAATTTACGAAATTTTCTTCATTGGAACAGTCTGCACATTCTTTTTCTTTTTCTACGGCAGTAAACGAATTGCTGCATGTTCTGCACATTCGACAAGATTTACAGCTGCAGCCACCGTTTGTCACAAAGGACACAATGCCACAGCGACCTTCTCTCTCTGACGTCTGGACGATTACTGACTCAGAACGTGAAAGGGTGCAACAAAAGGTACGGCAAACTCTGAGGGACTGCAGAGTAGAGAATTGTACCGGCGTGTCGAAACTGTGTGAACGGCGTTCGTTTCCCGTCACGCGCTTTGCAGGCTTCGCGGGAGCACGCGGCAGGCAATTTCCGCAGCCGTCACCACGTCGGCGAGCTGCTGTCAGACCAATTGTTCAGCGTTCCGCTTGCGATCCGTCAACACACAAACTCAAGATTGTTTCTGGATGGTCTAGAGGCCGGAGTTAATCGCTACGACGCCGACGCTCTGTATCGTCATTGGATGACGTTTTCGAACAGGGGTTCGCACTCCCGTTTTGTGCCTCAAAACACAGTCTGTGATCCCTTGAAGATTGTTGTTCTTTTACGGCAAGACAAGAGCGCCCATATGATAGTTTGTGACGGGACTGTGGGCTAGACCTGAAAGTATGGAGTATTTTTTTCATTTCACAGTCCGCCCCCGGTAGCTGAGTGGTCAGCGCGACAGAATGTCAATCCTAAGGGGTTCGATTCCCAGCTGGCTCGGAGATTTTCTCTGCTCAGGGCCTGGGTGTTGTGTTGTCCTAATTACCATCATCTCGCCCCCATCGTCGCGCAAGCCGCCGAAGTGGCGTCAACTCGAAAGACTTGCACCAGGCGAACGATGTACCCGACGGGAGGTCCTAGTCACACATGTTATTTATTATTTCACAAGATGAACGACGACTTTTAGGTAGGCTTTAAGAACTTCGGTTTTGACACTGTAAAAAATCTGCGTAACGCCGACTTTTAAATTATTTTCTTACAAGAAAAACACGTGACTAACTATATTTTTTCCTTTCCCTGAGAACTGGAGGTGGGCGTCGTCCCCCCCCCCCCTCCCCCAACATCTTGCCTTCGGGTGTGGGCGCCCTTGCGTCCAACATACATGAGGTGATAAAAGTCATACGATACTTCTTAATGTCGTATCGGACCTCCTCTTGCCCGGCGTAATGCAGCAATACTATATGGCTTGGACCCAACAAGTCGTTGGAAGCCCCTGCAGAAATATAGCCAGTCCACAATTGCGAAAACGCTGTTGATGCAGGATGTTGTGCACGAACTGACCTCCCGATTATATCCCATAAATTTTCGATGGTATTCATGTCGGGTGATATGGATGGTCAAATCATTCTCTCGGATTGTCCAGGATTTTTTTCAGACAATTGCGAACAGTTGTTGTCCACTGGCATGGCACATAGTCATCCATAAGAATTGCATAGTCGTTTGGGAATAAATGATCTCCACGTAGCAGAATATAATCATTTCCAGGCAATGCTTGGTTCAATTGGACCATCGGAACCAGTCAATTCCATGTAAAGACAGCCCGGACCATTAAGGAATCACCGCCACTTTACACATTGTCTTTTGATAACTTGGCTTCGTAGGATCTGCGCCACACTCGAACCCTACCATCAGCTCGTACCAACTGAAATCTGGACTCATCTGACCAGGCCATGGTTTTCCAGTCGTCTAGGGTCCAGGAGAGGCGTTGCACGCGATGTGCTGTTAGCAGCCGGCCGGGGTGGCCGAGCGGATCTAGGCGCTACAGTCCGGAACCGGGCGACCGCTCTGGTCGCAGGTTCGAATCCTGCCTCGTACATGGATGTGTGTGATGTCCTTAGGTTAGTTAGGTTTAAGTAGTTCTAAGTTCTAGGGGGCTGATGACCTCATAAGGTAAGTCCCATAGTGCTTAGAGCCATTTGGACCATTTGCTGTTAGAAAAGGCAGTCGCGTCGGTCGCCTGCTGCCATAGCACATTAACTCCAAATTCCGTCCCACCGTCCTAATGGATAGTTCGTCGTACGTCGCACTTGATTTCTGCGGTTATTTCACGCAATGTTGCTTGGCTGTTAGCACTGACAACTCTACACAAACGCCGCTGCCCTCGGTCGTTTAAGTGAAGGCCGTCGGCTGCTGCACTGTCCGCGGTGGGCGAAAACACCTGAAATTCTGTTTTCTCGGTACACTCTTGACTCTGTGTATTTTGGAGTATTGAATTCCCTAACGATTTCCGAAATGGAGTGTCCCATACGTCTAGGTCCAATTAGCATTCCGTGTTCAATGTCTAGTAATTCCCGTCGTGCGGCCATAATCAGGTCGGAAAGCTCGGGTGAAATCATTCATAAGTTTGGTGGTAATATGTTGTAACTAGCAAGAAATTTTTCGTACCTTTTACCACACATTGTATCCTGCTGCACTCCGCCAAGGAAAAGCCACAAAGTGATTGTGAGAATGTCTGGGAGCAGAGACGTTCCTCGACCGTGCAGAGTGCGGTTCGGTATGCAGAGGAGCAGCGCGTCTCGACCGGGTTCTCACAGTCGGAATGGCCCCGCGGTGAGTGAGCGCTTTCATTGTCGTGCTTTTTCCGCTGCCGCTGCAGACTCGACACCTGAAATTCCCGCTTCTGTTATGTCACTCAGCTTCCTGAGTTTTCAGTGTATGATAGAATAATCGCATTTGAGGCTCCACTTTCCATCGTTGCGCAGTCACGAGGTTCACACTTTTCTTTTGTTTCCTAATTAGTGACATTCTTACCACAGCTGATTATATTTAGTCTCATAGACATGCCACTTATTTATATACACTACTGGCCATTAAAATTGCTACATGACGAAGATGACGTGCTGCAGACGCGAAATTTAACCGACAGGAAGAAGATACTGTGATATGCAAATGATTAGCTTTTCAGAGCATTCACACAAGGTTGGCGCCGAAGGCGACACCTACAACGTGCTGACATGAGGAAAGTTTCCAACCGATTTCTCATACACAAAGAGCAGTTTACCGGCGTTGCCTGGTGACACGTTGTTGTGATGCCTCGTGTAAGGAGGAGAAATGCGTACCATCACGTTTCCGACTTTGATAAACGTCGGATTGTAGCCTATCGCGATTACGGTTTATCGTATCGCGACATTGCTGCTCGCGTTGGTCGAGATCCAATGACTGTTAGCAGAATATGGAATCGGTGGGTTCAGGAGGGTAATACGGAACGCCGTGCTGGATCCCAACGGTCTCGTATCACTAGCAGTCGAGATGACAGGCATCTTATCTGCATGGCTGTAACGGATCGTGCAGCCACGTCTCGATCCCTGAGTCAACAGATGGGGACGTTTGCAAGACAACAACCATCTGCACGAACAGTTCGACGACGTTTGCAGCAGCATGGACTATCAGCTCGGAGACCATGGCTGCGGTTACCCTTGACGCTGCATCACAGACAGGAGCGACTGCGATGGTGTACTCAACGACGAACCTGGGTGCACGAATGGCAAACCGTCATTTTTTCGGATAAATCCAGGTTCTGTTTACAGCATCATGATGATCGCATCCGTGTTTGGCGACATCGCGGTGAACGCACATTGGAAGCATGTATTCGTCATCGCCATACTGGCGTATCACCCGGCGTGATTGGTTTCACGTCTCGGTCACCTGTTGTTCGCATTGACGGCACTACTCTTGATGAACTGTGGTATCGTGTTGAAGCTGCATGGGCAGCTGTACCTGTACATGCCATTCAAGCTCTGTTTGACTCAATGCTCAGGCGTATCAAGGCCGTTATTACGGCCAGAGGTGGTTGTTCTGGGTACAGATTTCTCAGGATTTATGCGCCCAAACTACGTAAAATGTAATCAGATGTCAGTTCTAGTATAATATATTTGTTCAATGAATACCCGTTTATCATCTGCATTTCTTCTTGGTGTAGCAATTTTAATGGCCCTTAGTGTATAATCAGATAGGCGACCCGCTGCCACAACACCACCTTAATATGAGAAATGGATGTACGTTATATCACACAGAGCGTTGGAAAATAAAATTCTGCACTTAAGAATACATCGCAAGTGAAGATCCAATAACCGTACCACCTTTTGACCTCCGCACAAACTCACAAGTAAGTTATATTAAAATGATCGCTCCCAATACAAAAAATGATCGAAATTGTTCCATAAAAACACGGGAGAACTGCCGGATATCAGTAACGTCCTGCAACGATATTTCGGCGCAGTGTCTTCCGGCCATCTTCAAGTGAGTACCACTGTAGTAGTACTGGCGAGTACGCGCTGAGCTCCGCTATTTAAAGCCGTACTGAGGTGTCATTGCGCATTCGCTGCTCGGCGTGCGTATTCATAACAGCTCCGTGCGCTGCGCCTCGCGCCCTCCACTGTGAAAGCTTGGCCTATCGATATCAGGTCGATTTTCATCTTTATGCAGATAACTACGTCGACTACGAAGTTTCTCTATACAGGATTCCAAGCAGAGTTTAACTGATAACCGCTATCTCGATTGATGAGAGCCTCGTTCTCAGACAATCTTATTTCCACAGATTCATTGATAATACGAGGTGCATTCAAGTTCTAAGGCCTTTGGTTTTTTTTCTCCAGACTGGAAAGAGATAGAAACATGCGCATTGTTTTAAAATCAGGCCGCGTTCATTGTCAATACGTCCCAGAGATGGCAGCACCGTACGGCAGATGGAATTTTATCGCCAGCGGCGAGATTGAGAACTGTTTTAAATACTTAAAATGGCAACGTTTTCCTTACTTGAACAACGTGCAATCATTCGTTTTCTGAATTTGCGTGGTGTGAAACCAATTGAAATTCATCGACAGTTGGAGACATGTGGTGATGGAGTTATGGATGTGTCGAAAGTGTGTTCGTGGGTGCGACAGTTTAATGAATGCAGAACATCGTGTGACAACAAACCGAAACAACCTTGGGCTCGCACAAGCCGGTCTGACGACATGATCGAGAAAGTGGAGAGAATTGTTTTGGGGGATCGTCCAATGACTGTTGAACAGATCGCCTCCAGAGTTGGCATTTCTGCGGGTTCTGTGCACACAATCCTGCATGACGACCTGAAAATGCGAAAAGTGTCATCCAGGTGGGTGCCACGAATGCTGACGGACGACCACATGGCTGCCCGCGTGGCATTTTGCCAAGCAATGTTGACGCGCAATGACAGCATGAATGGGACTTTCTTTTCGTCGGTTGTGACCATGGATGAGACGTGGATGCCATTTTTCAATCCAGAAACAAAGCGCCAGTCAGCTCAATGGAAGCACACAGATTCACCGCCACCAAAAAAATTTCGGGTAACCGCCAGTGCTGAAAAAATGATGGTGTCCATGTTCTGGGACAGCGAGGGCGTAATCCTTACCCATTGCGTTCCAAAGGGCACTATGGTAACAGGTGCATACTACGAAAATGTTTTGAAAAACAAATTCTTTTCTGCACTGCAACAAAAACGTCCGGGAAGGGCTGTGCGTGTGCTGTTTCACCAAGAGAACGCACCCGCACATCGAGCTAACGTTACGCAACAGTTTCTTCGTGATAACAACTTTGAAGTGATTCCTCATGCTCCCTACTCACCTGACCTGGCACCTAGAGACTTTTGGCTTTTTCCAACAATGAAATACACTCTCCGTGGCCGCACATTCACCAACCGTGCTGCTATTGCCTCAGCGATTTTCCAGTGGTCAAAACAGACCCCTAAAGAAGCCTTCGCCGCTGCCATGGAATCATGGCGTCAGCGTTGTGAAAAATGTGTACGTCTGGAGGGCGATTACGTCGAGAAGTAACGCCAGTTTCATCGATTTCGGGTGAGTAGTTAATTAGAAAAAAAAATCGGAGGCCTTAGAACTTGAATGCAACTCGTAGAGCTCCAAAAGTTTGATGTATGGGCCAAAATTTTTGTGTTGTTGTAATTCATGGAATGGTCTGTGGAAATACAATGTTCGGCGATTGCGGACTTGGTGGGTTGGAGAAGGCGAGTATGCCGTTGGTGTTCCACAATGCGTTCCTACACAGTTCGTGTTGTTTGCCCTATATATTATTTGTCGCATTCACACGGAATTTTGTAAACTCCTGATTTACGCAGGCCCAGGTCGTCTTTAACGGATCTCACCAGTGATGAGGGCGAAAGATGACTCTCACTTGATACTTTCTCAATATTCTGCCTATCTGTGAAGAAATATTCCCAATAAATGGTAGATGAGCAGTCGACCTGAAGGCCTCTTCCTCTTCCTTGTTCCTTCGTTTGTAGGTCTGCATCACACTGTTCACTTGTCTAGGTGAAAAGCCATTCTTCAGAAATACTTTTTGCAGGAGTTCCAGTTCCGCTTCAAGACTGTCGGCGTCAGAGATAGTATAGGCACAGTAGATCAACGTTTTGAGAACGCCCATTGTTTGTGCTGGATGGTGGCAACTAGTAGCTTGTAGATACAGGTCTTTATGAGTGGGCTTTCTGTGCACCGAGTGACCAAGTGTGCCATCACTCTTCCGTCGCACCAAGACGTTACTGATATCCGGCAGTTCTCCTGTGTTTTTATGGGACAATCAGTACGCCGGGAAAGCTTTAAACATCACATCAATAATCGAAATTGCTTAAAGTGGATTTGATTACAGGCTCTAATTGAATTCCTATTAGATTTTACTTTGAATATGTTCCTGTCCATGCCCATGAACGTTGTTAACTTCTCCGTCAGTAAATAGACATGGAAATGGAAATGCCGTGTGGCTAGGGCCTCCCGTCGGGTAGACCGTTCACCTGGCGCAAGTCTTCCGAGTTGACGCCACTTCGGCGACGTGCGTGTCGATGGGGATGAAAGGATGATGATAAGGACAACACAACACCTAGCCCCGGAACGGAAAAATCTCCGACCCAGCCGGGAATCGAACCCGAACCAGGGACGTACGGTAAACAGCCATGTATGGATGTAGAAGAGCGCACGACTCACCTGTTTACAAAAAGAGGGAAGCATTAAAGACGAATAGGTCTATTGTTGCTGCATGTTGCGATACATTCTAAGCTTACACACAGTGACATACCTCTAGGGGAAGACGCTTGTTTCAAAGAATCAGCGCGGGTTCGTGATACACAACTGGAGTGAAACACAGCCGCCTTAGTTCACACACAACATGTTGCAAGAGTGCAGTGCGGAGGCGCTCCGTCTTGCTGCAACCATATGCGTCCTGTGAGGCCCCTTTCCTCAAGCTGAGGTTTTAACCTTGTTTGTAGCATGTTTAAATAATTTGCGCCGTGCACAGTCCCTTCAAAACAGTACGGTCCAAGCAGATATTGTGATGTTATCGCTGCCCACATTTTTACGGAAGGTGGGTTCCTTTCTAGCTCGACTGTGAAAGGAGTATTCCCTGTGACCCAAAGGACTATAGTTTTAGCACGTGAGCTGCGCTAAATGTCGCATTAATCTGAAAACATAACCTTGGAACGGTTCACGGCATTTGGAAATAGAGTTAACAAAGCACGTCATGCCAAAACGCGCTCACTCCGTTCCGTATCCGATAACTCTTTTACGAACATCGATCAAAAAGTTCTGACTTTAAGATATTTTTTCATGTGATCTCGCATTGTTGTCCCCGGTATTCCAAGCTCCGACGCACGTTTACGTGTCGACTTATTGGGAGATCGTTCAGTCAAAGCAGAGACTCCGACTCCGGCACATGTTTCTGCTCGCGTCTTCTTCCATGCACTCTGTGGCCTGTCTTTAACACTGCCAAAGCAAATTCATGTCTTTCCCAATCCACAAGTGTTGCCTTTCGCGGCAGAGCCTTATTAAGTCTTTCCTGGAATGCTTCCATACTCTGTCTCATTGTCTGCCCAGTTGACGTCCGTGCACACGCACACCTGTCATAAGCGCTCCTCAGTTGAGTAACTATGATCGCTCGCATCTCCCATGGCTACAAATTAAAACTCGACTGTGACTGCGACTGCGAAAACATGTAAACATGAATTCCAACAACTGATAAGAAGTTACATAGCTACGAACATGCATAATAACATTTGATATTAAACAGGAGTTACAGAACCACTTGCATTAATATCAAGAGCTTTGATGGAAACCCAGTTCTAAGCAAAGAAGGGAAAGCAGAAAGGTGGAAGGAGTGTATAGAGGGTCTATACAAGGGCGATGTACTTGAGGACAATATTATGGAAATGCAAGAGGATGCAGATGAAGATGAAATGGGAGATATGATACTACGTGAAGAGTTTGACAGAGCACTTAAAGACCTAAGTCGAAACAAGGCCCCAGGAGTAGATAGCATTCCATTAGAACTACTGACAGCCTTGGGAGAGCCAGCCATCACAATACTCTACCATCTGGTGAGCAAAATGTACGAGACAGGCGAAATACCCTCAGACTTCAAGAAGAATATAATAATTCCAATCCCAAAGAAAGCAGGCGTTGACAGATGTGAAAATTACCGAACTATCAGTTTAATAAGTCACGGCTGCAAAATACTAACGCGAATTATTTACAGACGAATGGAAAAACTGGTAGAAGCTGACCACGGGGAAGATCAGTTTGAATTCAGTAGAAATGTTGGAACACGTGAGGCAATACTGACCCTATGACTTATCTTAGAAAATAGATTAAGGAAAGGCAAACCTACGTTTCTCACATTTGTAGACTTAGAGAAAGCTTTTGAGAATGTTGATTGGAATACTCTCTTTCAAATTCTGAAGGTGGCAGGAGTAAAATACAGGGAGCGAAAGGCTATTTACAATTTGTGCAGAAATCAGATGGCAGTTATGAGTCGAGGGGCATGAAAGGGAAGCAGTGGTTGGGTAGGGAGTGAGACAGGGTTGTAGCCTCTCCCCAATGTTATTCAATCTGTATATTGAGCAAGCAGTAAAGGAAACAAAAGAAAAAATCGGAGTAGGGTTAAAATCCATGGAGAAGAAATAAAAACTTTGAGGTTCGCCGATGACATTGTAATTCTGTCAGAGACAGTAAAGGACTTGGAAGAGCAGTTGAACAAAATGGACAGTGTCTTGAAAGGTGGATGTAAGATGAACATCAACAAAAGCAAGATGAGGATAATGGAATGCAGTCGAATTAAGTCGGGCGATGCTGAGGGAATTAGATTAGGAAATGAAACACTTAAAGTAGTAAAGGAGTTTTGCCATTTGGGGAGCAAAATAACTGATGATGGTCGAAGTAGAGAGGATATAAAATGTAGACTGGCAATGGCAAGGAAAGCGTTTCTGAAGAAGAGAAATTTGTTAACATCGAGTATAGATTTAAGTGTCAGGAAGTCGTTTCTGAAAGTATATGTATGGAGTGTAGCCATGTATGGAAGTGAAACGTGGACGATAACTAGTCTGGACAAGAAGAGAATAGAAGCTTTCGAAATGTGGTGCTACAGAAGAATGCTGAAGATTAGATGGGTAGATCACATAACTAATGAGGAGGTATTGAATAGGATTGGGGAGAAGAGGAGTTTGTGTCACAACTTGACTAGAAGAAGGGATCGGTTGGTAGGGCATGTTCTGAGGCATCCAGCGGTCACAAATTTAGTATTGGAGGGCAGCATGGAGGGTAAAAATCGTAGAGGGAGACCAAGAGATGAATACACTAAGCAGATTCAGAAGGATGTAGGCTGCAGTACGTACTGGGAGATGAAGAACTTGCACAGGATAGAGTAGCGTGGAGAGCTGCATCAAACCAGTCTCAGGACTGAAGACCACAACAACATCACTGAATCAAAAAATCTTTGACTGATAGGCCTTATTTATAAATTTGCATCCTGATCACATATACTATACAATTAACAATGACCGGTTTCGGCATATGGCATTATCAAATCTGTTCAAAAAAAATCTAGTGAGACAAAAAATAAGTTCAGGTGGCTGAGGTGGTTTAACAGAAAACCTTGGAATACGTGGAAAGATAACACGTCTAAGCCTGTATATACCAGGGATATGTACACATTACATCATACAGATATGTAGAAATGTTTACACGAATGGGTCTAACCAGGGAGATTTTATCGGTTCCTCTGTTGTGTTCGCCAACACTGTCCTCGGGATACGGCTCTCAGAGCAATTTTCATTTTATTACGTGGAATTGTTTGCTATCCTGAGGGCAATGGAGCAGGTGAGACGGCGCCATGACAAGAAATCTCTTCAGATTCTCAAAGTGCCCTTCCTTCTATTAGTCAGATGTAGCCAGCAAGCCGGATGATGCAAGAAGTGTTAGACGATCTACTTCTGTTGCAAAGGCTGGCCAAGGAAATAATTTTCTGCTGGGTTCTAGACCACACGGGAATTCGGCGAAACGAACTCTCTAATGCCGCTGCAAAGAAGGCTCGCTCCCTTCCACTCCGGCTCACTTTTTAGTCATCTTGCAGGCTACGATCTCGTAGTTGACCCGAAAGTCCATGCGTTTGTGGGAGGCCCAGCGGCTGCAAGGGAGGAATAGTAAACTGTGTTCCGTCAAAACTTCGGTGCAAACGTAGCTTCGCTCATTCCAACAGCGACGGTCGGAAGAAGTAGCCCTTACAAGGCTTAGAGTGGGACATTGTCCACTGACACACGGCTTCCTCTTACGCGTCGAGGATCCCCCAGTATGTCACAGATGTCGGATACAGCTATAGTACGACGTATTTTAACTGAAATTCTTTTATATGACGACCTGAGGGTTCATCTCGGTCGCCCACAGGACTTGCCCCCTATTTGAACCGATAATGAGGCGAGTGTGGTTCGTCTTGAAAGACTTTGTGTGATGCGCAGAGTTATTCCCAATATATTGGGTGTGAGATTTTAATGTCTCACAGAGCGAGTCAGTCACCCATTATTTGTAAGTAGTCGCCCAGACACAGTCAGCTGTCCACTTTTTAAGCGCTTTTTTGCTCGTACTTTATTCTTGATTTTATCTAGTTATTCTGCACTGTTTCGTCGGGATTTTAAGAAGGGCTTTTCTGATGCTCACCTTACGGTGGTTAACTTTCAATTCTTGTGGGAGAATGCAACTTGGTCTTCCGATTTATTGTTATTTTCAAACAGATTTTCACCACGTTCGTCCCCATATCATTCACGCAAGGATGTTAATGACCTTCCTGTTCCCGACTAACATCCATAAATCACCATAATCACATTACATCGTCGATCTGTACACATGGGTACGTAACAAGTGCTTCTAATGGTTGTGAGGCGTCCTGTATTTAGAACTAACTGTAGTTAGCAGAGGGAACTAGTGCTGCGGTATGTAAGTGATCGGTATCATAAATTCAGTAGTTTAAAATACAGGATGCATTGTAATTAAGTAAATGCTTTCATATAGCAAACTGTGTGTCCAACAACAAAACATAAATAAAATATAGTATGTGGAAATAAAATTCATATTCAATGTGCAAATAAATGGTGTAAAAGATTGTAAACTAGAAACTATTGTATGAAAGAAAGACGTACATTTATAAATAAAGTGCCAAATATGAGAGGAGACTCATTTACAGACGTCATGTCTTCAATTGATGATAGATCTTAGTAAGTGTAATGGAACAGCAACTGTTCTCAAGATACCCAAACGATTTATGTCAGCAGGTCAAGAGCGCTCCAAGCTTTTTCCCTGAGGACAGTATTGTCGACACGAGAGTATCATCAAGAGATTAGTATAGGGATATGCGGAAAGACTTAACAAATATACCCGCTTGATGTTGTGACTGGTAGTCGTACTCGAATCGTGATCAATGCAAGACAGAGTGCATAAAAACTGAGTACAAGATGAATGGTAAAATTCTCGTGTATGGCACAACGTTAAACAGCTAGAGAAACTCTAGCTCTATACTACAGTATATTGATAAGTTTCACTTATGGACCGTCTGACAGCAACTGAATAAAACACAATTTTAGTGCCATACGCGTTTCGCCCTTATTTTCTGCAAGGCATCATCAGTGGCCTGGAATATGTACATATGTTAGCTATTTTATTTACATTTTTGTCACTGTGCCTATAGGTTATAAACAGTTCTGGTGGTTGGTATTTCCTATTAAGTAGCAATGTTTTGAACTGTACTTACAGGTTGCGTAGACAGTTTCTTACATATTACGCTCCTGTTGCATTTTTGGTGTTGTTCTTCTTCCTATGAGCGCCAATTTGCTGTTTTTTCCACATTCCACAGCACTATGCACTGAACGCTTGTTTTACTGCAATTTTTTGGTTTCTGTTGCCGACTGTCAAATGTTTTTGCCAGAGATCGAATATTACTGCCAAACTTATGAGTGTAACTATTGAAGTATCTGTGGTCTGTTCGTGTAATTTTTTGTGTGTGGGGGGGGGGGTCTGTGTATATATATGTGTGTGTGTGTGTGTGTGTGTGTGTGTGTGTGTGTGTGTGTGTGTGTGTCTGTCTGTCTGTATTTTGGTGTTGTATATATATATTTTCATGTTATCATTTCCTTTATTAAGTGTAGTAGGGAACCTGTGCTGATGTGTGTTTGTTCATTTATCACATGATTGTTTTCTGCTATGGCTTTCTGGATGTGGAAGTTTTCTTGCATTTGTATAAGATGTTTGTCATGGTTGCTTATTCTCATTATTTTCATTTCTTGTTCCATGTTTGTAGGATGATGGTTGTAATGTTTTAAATGCTCTGCAAATGTGGAATGGTTTGTTTCATACTTCCAACATCTGATATGTTCTTTGTATCTTGTTTCAAAATTCCTGCATGTCATGCCTATGTATACTGCATCACAACTTTGACATTCAAGTTTATATATTCCTGATTGTTGGAATTTGTCCCTCTTGGTAGCTAGCTGGCTTAGGTGTGATTGAAGGGTTTGCCCAGGTTTATATGCTATTTTGAAGCCCTGTCTTTTTAGGATGTTTGCAACTCTGTGTGTTAGTTTATGTGTGTAGGTCATGGTGTACCATCTGGTTCTTTTCTGTGTGGTGTTGTCATTGTGTGTGTGTGTTGAGTGTGTTTGTAAGTTTTCAGCTTGTGAGCTCTTTTGTATTGTGGAAAAGTAGTGTTTGTTTTTTATTTGTGTTTTTATTTTTTGATAGAGCCTGTGTACCACATGTGTGTCATACCCGTTGTTCCTAGCTATTTGTATGATGGTGTTCATTTCTTGTTCATAGTTTCTCTTGCTGAGTGGGATTCTGTTTAATCTATGTAACATGTGTCTTAGTGCTGCAAGTTTCTGGCTTTGGGGGTGGTTGGATGTGGAATGTATTATTGTGTCCGTGGCTGTTGGTTTTCTAAAGATGTTAAATGTATGTTTTCCATTTTCTTTTTTAATTGTAATGTCAAGAAAATTTATTTGATTTTCTTTTTCGTTTTCAAGTGTGAATTTTATGTTATTATGAGCTTTGTTTATTTCTGAATGGAGTTCATCTATTTTTTCACTTGGCTCGTCTACCAGACAAATAATGTCATCCACGTATCTGTACCAATATATGATTTTGAAACTTTCATTTGTGGCTATCTTATCAAATATCTGATTTTCAAGGTGACTGATGAAAATGTTTGCTAGTGTTCCTGATATTGGGGATCCCATGGGCAGTCCATCAGTTTGTAGATAATATTCTTCCTCAAATTGAAAGTAGTTTTGTTCAGTTGTCAGTCTGAGCATATCTGTTATTTCTTTTATTGCGTCTGTGGTGAGGTTGCTGTGGGATGAGAGATTTTGCTCTATGATTCCTATTGTTTCTGTGATAGGGATGGAGGTATACATATTTTCTATATCGAATGAAATCAGTGATGCTGTGTGTGGTATCTGTATGTCCTGTATGTTTTCTATTAGGTTTCCTGTGTTTATCACTGTTCTGTTGTTTTCTACTTTATAGTGGTTTGTAACTAACTTTTGGAGGTGTTTGGCTATGCGGTATGTTGGGGCTTTCTTGAAGTTGATAACAGGTCTCATTGGCATTCCGTCTTTATGTACTTTCGGTTGGCTGCGGAGTGTTGATGCTTGTGGGTTTTTCTGTGTTAAGTAATATTTTTGTTTGTTTCTGAGTGTGTGTTCAATGTTTTTCAGTGTTCGTTTCACATTTGCCTGGAATCGTGTAGTTGGATCTGACTTCAGTTTTTGTATTGCGTTGGTGTTTATGTATTCCTTGGTTTTTGTGATGTATTGCTCTTTATCCATGAGTACTGTTACATTTCCCTTGTCTGCTCTTGTTATTAATACATTGTTATTTGTTAACTTTTGTTTTAACCTTTTCATGGTAGCTGCTTCTGTTTGGTTGTTCTTATTGTGTGCCTGCTGTGTTTGATTTATTATGCCTTTTACTTCTTCTTTTACTAGTTCTCTTGTCAGTCCTATGTTTATTTCACAATTATTTTGTTGTTCTTCACGTGTAAGGATGTGTTCGGTTTCTACTATGAGATTTTCTATGTATTGACTGTTCACTTTGCTATTGGTGCAGTGTTTCAAACCTTTTTCCAAGAGCAGTTTTTCGTTTTCGTGTAGTTCTGTCTCTGTTAGGTTAACTAAGCGTGGATGGAATGTGTGTTGGTGTTCATGTGGTTTCACATCTAAAATGTAAATGTATTTTTGAGTCTTTTTTACTGTTAGTTTCATTATCTTGTGTTTATGTTTGTTTTGTAAATGTTTCATTGCTATGTATGTGTTGTGCTCAGTTTTTTCTACTAGTGCCATGAAAACTGCGGCGTTTCCTACGTTTTTTGCCAATTCTAGATGAGTCTCATAGAGCATCATGTTTAGGTGCTGTTTTTTCGAATAGAGCATCTTAATTTCATGTAGTAACCAATATCGTTCTGCAAATGATTTCGACTTTTGTGCCACTGTAGAACTGTTTTTAACCTTTACACTAATGTAACTTGGAATTAAATCGTTCTTTTTGCATGTTCTGTTGAATCTTATATGCTGTATCGTCTTATGGAGTCTCAGATGTATTTTCTTGAACCTGTTGTACACGTTGACAGGGAATGTTTGACATAGCTATATTGACATCTTCAACTTGTGTGGTCCTGTCCTCCTCAGTTGCGCGTAATACTACGGTATATTGATAAGTTTCACTTATGGACCATCTGACAGCAACTGAATAAAACACAATTTTAGTGCCATACGCGTTTCGCCTTTATTTTCTGCAAGGCATCATCAGTGGCCAGGAATATGTACATATGTTAGCTATTTTATTTACATTTTTGTCACTGTGCCTATAGGTTATAAACAGTTCTGGTGGTTGGTATTTCCTATTAAGTAGCAATGTTTTGAACTGTACTTACAGGTTGCGTAGACAGTTTCTTACATATTACGCTCCTGTTGCATTTTTGGTGTTGTTCTTCTTCCTATGAGCGCCAATTTGCTGTTTTTTCCACATTCCACAGCACTATGCACTGAACGCTTGTTTTACTGCAATGTTTTGGTTTCTGTTGCCGACTGTCAAATGTTTTTGCCAGAGATCGAATATTACTGCCAAACTTATGAGTGTAACTATTGAAGTATCTGTGGTCTGTTCGTGTATTTTTTTGTGTGTGTGTGGTGGGGTGGGGGGAGGTCTATATATATGTGTGTGTGTGTCTGTATTTTGGTGTTGTGTATCTATCTATCTATATATATTTCATGTTATCATTTCCTTTATTAAGTGTAGTAGGGAACCTGTGCTGATGTGTGTTTGTTCATTTATCACATGTTTGTTTTCTGCTATGGCTTTCTGGATGTGGAAGTTTTCTTGCATTTGGTAGCTAGCTGGCTTAGGTGTGATTGAAGGGTTTGCCCAGGTTTATATGCTATTTTGAAGCCCTGTCTTTTTAGGATGTTTGCAACTCTGTGTGTTAGTTTATGTGTGTAGGTCATGGTGTACCATCTGGTTCTTTTCTGTGTGGTGTTGTCATTGTGTGTGTGTGTTGAGTGTGTTTGTAAGTTTTCAGCTTCTGAGCTCTTTTGTATTGTGGAAAAGTAGTGTTTGTTTTTTATTTGTGTTTTTATTTTTTGATAGAGCCTGTGTACCACATGTGTGTCATACCCGTTGTTCCTAGCTATTTGTATGATGGTGTTCATTTCTTGTTCATAGTTTCTCTTGCTGAGTGGGATTCTGTTTAATCTATGTAACATGTGTCTTAGTGCTGCAAGTTTCTGGCTTTGGGGGTGGTTGGATGTGGAATGTATTATTGTGTCCGTGGCTGTTGGTTTTCTAAAGATGTTAAATGTATGTTTTCCATTTTCTTTTTTAATTGTAATGTCAAGAAAATTTATTTTATTTTCTTTTTCGTTTTCAAGTGTGAATTTTATGTTCTTATGAGCTTTGTTTATTTCTGAATGGAGTTCATCTATTTTTTCACTTGGTTCGTCTACCAGACAAATAATGTCATCCACGTATCTGTACCAATATATGATTTTGAAACTTTCATTTGTGGTTATCTTATCAAATATCTGATTTTCAAGGTGACTGATGAAAATGTTTGCTAGTGTTCCTGATATTGGGGATCCCATGGGCAGTCCATCAGTTTGTAGATAATATTCTTCCCCAAACTGAAAGTAGTTTTGTTCAGTTGTCAGTCTGAGCATATCTGTTATTTCTTTTATTGCGTCTGTGGTGAGGTTGCTGTGGGATGAGAGATTTTGTTCTATGATTCCTACTGTTTCTGTGATAGGGATGGAGGTATACATATTTTCTATATCGAATGAAATCAGTGATGCTGTGTGTGGTATCTGTATGTTCTGTATGTTTTCTATTAGGTTTCCTGTGTTTATCACTGTTCTGTTGTTTTCTACTTTATAGTGGTTTGTAACTAACTTTTGGAGGTGTTTGGCTATGCGATATGTTGGGGCCTTCTTGAAGTTGATAACAGGTCTCATTGGCATTCCGTCTTTATGTACTTTCGGTTGGCTGCGGAGTGTTGGTGCTTGTGGGTTTTTCTGTGTTAAGTAATATTTTTGTTTGTTTCTGAGTGTGTGTTCAATGTTTTTCAGTGTTCGTTTCACATTTGCCTGGAATCGTGTAGTTGGATCTGACTTCAGTATTTGTATTGCGTTGGTGTTTATGTATTCCTTGGATTTTGTAATGTATTGCTCTTTATCCATGAGTACTGTTACATTTCCCTTGTCTGCTCTTGTTATTAATACGTTGTTGTTTGTTAACTTTTGTTTTAACCCTTTCATAGTAGCTGCTTCTGTTTGGTTGTTCTTATTGTGTGTCTGCTGTGTTTGTTTTATTATGCCTTTTATTTCTTCTTTTACTAGTTCTCTTGTCGGTCCTATGTTTATTTCACAATTATTTTGTTGTTCTTCACGTGTAAGGATGTGTTCGGTTTCTACTATGAGATTTTCTATGTATTGACTGTTCACTTTGCTATTGGTGCAGTGTTTCAAACCTTTTTCCAAGAGCAGTTTTTCGTTTTCGTGTAGTTCTGTCTCTGTTAGGTTAACTAAGCGTGGATGGAATGTGTGTTGGTGTTCATGTGGTTTCACATCTAAAATGTAAATGTATTTTTGAGTCTTTTTTACTGTTAGTTTCATTATCTTGTGTTTATGTTTGTTTTGTAAATGTTTCATTGCTATGTATGTGTTGTGCTCAGTTTTTTCTACTAGTGCCATGAAAACTGCGGCGTTTCCTACGTTTTTTGCCAATTCTAGATGAGTCTCATAGAGCATCATGTTTAGGTGCTGTTTTTTCGAATAGAGCATCTTAATTTCATGTAGTAACCAATATCGTTCTGCAAATGATTTCGACTTTTGTGCCACTGTAGAACTGTTATTAACCTTTACATTAATGTAACTTGGAATTAAATCGTTCTTTTTGCATGTTCTGTTGAATTTTATATGCTGTATCGTCTTATGGAGTCTCAGATGTATTTTCTCGAACCTGTTGTACACGTTGACAGGGAATGCTTGACATAGCTATATTGACATCTTCAACTTGTGTGGTCCTGTCCTCCTCAGTTGCGCGTAATACTACGGTATATTGATAAGTTTCACTTATGGACCGTCTGACAGCAACTGAATAAAACACAATTTTAGTGCCATACGCGTTTCGCCCTTATTTTCTGCAAGGCATCATCAGTGGCCTGGAATATGTACATATGTTAGCTATTTTATTTACATTTTTGTCACTGTGCCTATAGGTTATAAACAGTTCTGGTGGTTGGTATTTCCTATTAAGTAGCAATGTTTTGAACTGTACTTACAGGTTGCGTAGACAGTTTCTTACATATTACGCTCCTGTTGCATTTTTGGTGTTGTTCTTCTTCCTATGAGCGCCAATTTGCTGCTTTTCCACATTCCACAGCACTATGCACTGAACGCTTGTTTTACTGCAATGTTTTGGTTTCTGTTGCCGACTGTCAAATGTTTTTGCCAGAGATCGAATATTACTGCCACACTTATGAGTGTAACTATTGAAGTATCTGTGGTCTGTTCGTGTATTTTTTTGTGTGTGGGAGGGGGTCTGTGTACATGTGTGTGTGTGTGTGTGTGTGTGTGTGTGTGTTTGTCTGTCTGTATTTTGGTGTTGTATATATATGTTTTCATGTTATCATTTCCTTTATTAAGTGTAGTAGGGAACCTGTGCTGATGTGTGTTTGTTCATTTATCACATGTTTGTTTTCTGCTATGGCTTTCTGGATTTGGAAGTTTTCTTGCATTTGTATAAGATGTTTGTCATGGTTGCTTATTCTCATTATTTTCATTTCTTGTTCCATGTTTGTAGGCTGTTGGTTGTAGTGTTTTAAATGCTCTACAAATGTGGAATGGTTTGTTTCATACTTCCAACATCTGATATGTTCTTTGTATCTTGTTTCAAAAGTAAGTACAGTTCAAAACATTGCTACTTAATAGGAAATACCAACCACCAGAACTGTTTATAACCTATAGGCACAGTGACAAAAATGTAAATAAAATAGCTAACATATGTACATATTCTAGGCCACTGATGATGCCTTGCAGAAAATAGAGGCGAAACGCGTATGGCACTGAAATTGTGTTTTATTCAGTTGCTGTCAGATGGTCCATAAGTGAAACTTATCAATATACCGTAGTATTACGGGCAACTGAGGAGGCCAGGACCACATAAGTTGAAGATGTCAATACAGCTATGTCAAGCATTCCCTGTCAACGTGTACAACAGGTTCAAGAAAATACATCTGAGACTCCATAAGACGATACAGCATATAAAATTCAACAGAACATGCAAAAAGAACGATTTAATTCCAAGTTACATTAATGTAAAGGTTAATAACAGTTCTACAGTGGCACAAAAGTCGAAATCATTTGCAGAACGATATTGGTTACTACATGAAATTAAGATGCTCTATTCGAAAAAACAGCACCTGAACATGATGCTCTATGAGACTCATCTAGAATTGGCAAAAAACGTAGGAAACGCCGCAGTTTTCATGGCACTAGTAGAAAAAACTGAGCACAACACATACATAGCAATGAAACATTTACAAAACAAACATAAACACAAGATAATGAAACTAACAGTAAAAAAGACTCAAAAATACATTTACATTTTAAATGTGAAACCACATGAACACCAACACACATTGCATCCACGCTTAGTTAACCCAACAGAGACAGAACTACACGAAAACGAAAAAATGCTCTTGGAAAAAGGTTTGAAACACTGCACCAATAGCAAAGTGAACAGTCAATACATAGAAAATCTCATAGTAGAAACCGAACACATCCTTACACGTGAAGAACAACAAAATAATTGTGAAATAAACATAGGACTGACAAGAGAACTAGTAAAAGAAGAAATAAAAGGCATAATAAAACAAATACAGCAGACACACAATAAGAACAACCAAACAGAAGCAGCTACAATGAAGAGGTTAAAACAAATGTTAACAAACAACAACGTATTAATAACAAGAGCAGACAAGGGAAATGTAACAGTACTCATGGATAAAGAGCAATACATCACAAAAACCAAGGAATACATAAACACCAACGCAATACAAAAACTGAAGTCAGATCCAACTACACGATTCCAGGCAAATGTGAAACGAACACTGAAAAACATTGAACACACACTCACAGACAAACAAAAATATTACTTAACACAGAAAAACCCACAAGCACCAACACTCGGCAGCCAACCAAAAGTACATAAAGACGGAATGCCAATGAAACCTGTTATCAACTTCAAGAAACCCCTAACATACCGCATAGCCAAACACCTCCAAAAGTTAGTTACAAACCACTATAAAGTAGAAAACAACAGAACAGTGATAAACACAGGAAACCTAATAGAAAACATACAGAACATACAGATACCACACACAGCATCACTGATTTCATTCAATATAGAAAATATGTATACCTCCATCCCTATCACAGAAACAATAGAAATCATAGAACAAAATCTCTCATCCCACAGCAACCTCACCACAGACGCAATAAAAGAAATAACAGATATGCTCAGACTGACAACTGAACAAAACTACTTTCAGTTTGAGGAAGAATATTATCTACAAACTGATGGACTGCCCATGGGATCCCCAATATCAGGAACACTAGCAAACATTTTCATCAGTCACCTAGAAAATCAGATATTTGATAAGATAACCACAAATGAAAGTTTCAAAATCATATATTGGTACAGATACGTGGATGGCATTATTTGTCTGGTAGACGAGCCAAGTGAAAAAATAGATGAACTCCATTCAGAAATAAACAAAGCTCATAAGAACATAAAATTCACACTTGAAAAAGAAAAAGAAAATCAAATAAATTTTCTTGACATTACAATTAAAAAAGAAAATGGAAAACATACCTTTAACATCTTTAGAAAACCAACAGCCATGGACACAATAATACATTCCACATCCAACCACCCCCAAAGCCAGAAACTTGCAGCACTAAGACACATGTTACATAGATTAAACAGAATCCCACTCAGCAAGAGAAACTATGAACAAGAAATGAACACCATCATACAAATAGCTAGGAACAACGGGTATGACACACATGTCGTACACATTATCAATCAAAAAATAAAAACACAAATAAAAAACAAACACAACAATTCCACAATACAAAAGAACTCACAAGCTGAAAACTTACAAACACACTCAACACACACACACAATGACAACACCACACAGAAAAGAACCAGATGGTACACCATGACCTACACACATAAACTAACACACAGAGTTGCAAACATCCTAAAAAGACAGGGCTTCAAAATAGCATATAAGCCTGGGCAAACCCTTCAATCACACCTAAGCCAGCCAGCTACCAAGAGGGACAAATTCCAACAATCAGGAATATATAAACTTGAATGTCAAAGTTGTGATGCAGTATACATAGGCATGACATGCAGGAATTTTGAAACATGATACAAAGAACATATCAGATGTTGGAAGTATGAAACAAACCATTCCACATTTGCAGAGCATTTAAAACACTACAACCATCATCCTACAAACATGGAACAAGAAATGAAAATTATGAGAATAAGCAACCATGACAAACATCTTATACAAATGCAAGATAACTTCCACATCCAGAAAGCCATAGCAGAAAACAAACATGTGATAAATGAACAAACACACATCAGCACAGGTTCCCTACTACACTTAATAAAGGAAATGATAACAAGAAAATATATATATACAACACCAAAATACAGACAGACAGACACACACACACACACACACACACACACACACATACACAGACCCCCCCCCCCCCCCACACACACAAAAAAATACACGAACAGACCACAGATACTTCAATAGTTACACTCATAAGTTTGGCAGTAATATTTGATCTCTGGCAAAAACATTTGACAGTCGGCAACAGAAACCAAAACATTGCAGTAAAACAAACGTTCAGTGCATAGTGCTGTGGAATGTGGAAAAAACAGCAAATTGGCGCTCATAGGAAGAAGAACAACACCAAAAATGCAACAGGAGCGTAATATGTAAGAAACTGTCTACGCAACCTGTAAGTACAGTTCAAAACATTGCTACTTAATAGGAAATACCAACCACCAGAACTGTTTATAACCTATAGGCACAGTGACAAAAATGTAAATAAAATAGCTAACATATGTACATATTCCAGGCCACTGATGATGCCTTGCAGAAAATAAAGGCGAAACGCGTATGGCACTGAAATTGTGTTTTATTCAGTTGCTGTCAGACGGTCCATAAGTGAAACTTATCACTATACCATAGTATTAAGCGCAACTGAGGAGGACAGGACCACAAAAGTTGAAGATGTCAATACAGCTATGTCAGGCATTCCCTGTCAACGTGTACAACAGGTTCAAGAAAATACATCTGAGACTCCAAAAGACGATACAGCATATATAATTCAACAGAACATGCAAAAAGAACGATTTAATTCCAAGTTACATTAATGTAAAGGTTAAAAACAGTTCTACAGCGGCACAAAAGTCGAAATCATTTGCAGAACGATATTGGTTACTACATGAAATTAAGATGCTGTATTCGAAAAAACAGCACCTAAACATGATACTCTATGAGACTCATCTAGAATTGGCAAAAAACGTAGGAAACGCCGCAGTGTTCATGGCACTAGTAGAAAAAACTGAGCACAACACATACATAGCAATGAAACATTTACAAAACAAACATAAACACAAGATAATGAAACTAACAGTAAAAAGACTCAAAAATACATTTACATTTTAAATGTGAAACCACATGAACACCAACACACATTCCATCCACGCTTAGTTAACCTAACAGAGATAGAACTACACGAAAACGAAAAAATGCTCTTGGAAAAAGGTTTGAAACACTGCACCAATAGCAAAGTGAACAATCAATACATAGAAAATCTCATAGTAGAAACCGAACACATCCTTACACGTGAAGAACAACAAAATAATTGTGAAATAAACATAGGACTGACAAGAGAACTAGTAAAAGAAGAAATAAAAGGCATAATAAAACAAACACAGCAGACACACAATAAGAACAACCAAAGAGAAGCAGCTACCATGAAAAGGTTAAAACAAAAGTTAACAAACAACAACATATTAATAACAAGAGCAGACAAGGGAAATGTAACAGTACTCATGGATAAAGAGCAATACATCACAAAAACCAAGGAATACATAAACACCAACGCAATACAAAAACTGAAGTCAGATCCAACTACACGATTCCAGGCAAATGTGAAACGAACACTGAAAAACATTGAACACACACTCACAGACAAACAAAAATATTACTTAACACAGAAAAACCCACAAGCACCAACACTCGGCAGCCAACCGAAAGTACATAAAGACGGAATGCCAATGAGACCTGTTATCAACTTCAAGAAAGCCCCAACATACCGCATAGCCAAACACCTCCAAAAGTTAGTTACAAACCACTATAAAGTAGAAAACAACAGAACAGTGATAAACACATGAAACCTAATAGAAAACATACAGAACATACAGATACCACACACAGCATCACTGATTTCATTCGATATAGAAAATATGTATACCTCCATCCCTATCACAGAAACAATAGAAATCATAGAACAAAATCTCCCATCCCACAGCAACCTCACCACAGACGCAATAAAAGAAATAACAGATATGCTCAGACTGACAACTGAACAAAACTACTTTCAGTTTGAGGAAGAATATTATCTACAAACTGATGGACTGCCCATGGGATCCCCAATATCAGGAACACTAGCAAACATTTTTATCAGTCACCTTGAAAATCAGATATTTGATAAGATAACCACAAATGAAAGTTTCAAAATCATATATTGGTACAGATACGTGGATGACATTATTTGTCTGGTAGACGAGCCAAGTGAATAAATAGATGAACTCCATTCAGAAATAAACAAAGCGCATAAGAACATAAAATTCACACTTGAAAAAGAAAAAGAAAATCAAATAAATTTTCTTGGCATTACAATTAAAAAAGAAAATGGAAAACATACATTTAACATCTTTAGAAAACCAACAGCCATGGACAGAATAATACATTCCACATCCAACCACCCCCAAAGCCAGAAACTTGCAGCACTAAGACACATGTTACATAGATTAAACAGAATCCCACTCAGCAAGAGAAACTATGAACAAGAAATGAACACCATCATACAAATAGCTAGGAACAACGGGTATGACACAGAAGTGGTACACAGGCTCAATCAAAAAATAAAAACACAAATAAAAAACAAACACAACATTTCCACAATACAAAAGAACTCACAAGCTGAAAACTTACAAACACACTCAACACACACACACACACAATGACAACACCACACAGAGAAGAACCAGATGGTACACCATGACCTACACACATAAACTAACACACAGAGTTGCAAACATCCTAAAAAGACAGGGCTTCAAAATAGCATATAAGCCTGGGCAAACCCTTCAATCACACCTAAGCCAGCCAGCTACCAAGAGGGACAAATTCCAACAATCAGGAATATATAAACTTGAATGTCAAAATTGTGATGCAGTATACATAGGCATGACATGCAGGAATTTTGAAACATGATACAAAGAACATATCAGATGTTGGAAGTATGAAACAAACCATTCCACATTTGCAGAGCATTTAAAACACTACAACCATCATCCTACAAACATGGAACAAGAAATGAAAATAATGAGAATAAGCAACCATGACAAACATCTTATACAAATGCAAGAAAACTTCCACATCCAGAAAGCCATAGCAGAAAACAAACATGTGATTATATACAACACCAAAATACAGACACACACACACACATATACACAGAACCCCCCCCCCCCCCCCCCCACACACACACACAAAAAATACACGAACAGACCACAGATACTTCAATAGTTACACTCATAAGTTTGGCAGTAATATTCGATCTTTGGCAAAAACATTTGACAGTCGGCAACAGAAACCAAAACATTGCAGTAAAACAAGCGTTCAGTGCATAGTGCTGTGGAATGTGGAAAAAACAGCAAATTGGCGCTCATAGGAAGAAGAACAACACCAAAAATGCAACAGGAGCGTAATATGTAAGAAACTGTCTACGCAACCTGTAAGTACAGTTCAAAACATTGCTACTTAATAGGAAATACCAACCACCAGAACTGTTTATAACCTATAGGCACAGTGACAAAAATGTAAATAAGATAGCTAACATATGTACATATTCCAGGCCACTGATGATGCCTTGCAGAAAATAAAGGCGAAACGCGTATGGCACTAAAATTGTGTTTTATTCAGTTGCTGTCAGACGGTCCATAAGTGAAACTTATCAATATACCGTAGTATTACGCGCAACTGAGGAGGACAGGACCACAAAAGTTGAAGATGTCTAGCTCTATAATTAGGACAAACACGTTGAGTTAGAGGTAGGGAAGGCGCATGTAACACTTACACGTATGGGATGGTCCTAGGAAATTATTACAGAACCTACAAACACGCGACGCTAGCGTGAGCTATATAAGAGCACTACAAAACTGTAGTCATAATCAAACAAGTCTGACATCACGCCGAAGGTAAGGATTGAGGAGGTTGTCGGGTGATTCGCCGAGGAATGGAATATATGGAAAACACCAACAAGAAGAAGGAACAAGATTGTAGGACATTTGTTAAGACGTCACGCAGTAACTTTCATGGTACTAGAGGCAGTTGTAGAGGATAAAAACTGTAGGGGAAAACATAGATTTGAATACACCCAGCAATTATGGAGGAGGCTGGTTGTAATTGCTACTGTGAAATGAAAAGGTTGGCACAGGGGAAAAATAGAAAAAATGCTGCGTTAATAATGTCCACGTCAGAGATTGAAATACAACCAGCAAATAATTGAGGAGCAGGGTGTAAGTGCTACCCTGAGATGAAGAGGTTGGCGCAGGAGAGGATTTCGTGATGGGTCAGATCAAAACAGTGAGGAGACTGATGACTCAAAAAAAAGTTAAAATTTTGGCTTGATAAATACGTAATTTTGTGACAATTGTTGTCCACACAGATGAAATGTGTTCGATGCTGTCACTGGCATTATAATATTAGGCATTTTGTTTACTGTAGAACTATATGTTCACTCGGAGTACAGTTGTCTTTAATTACATATAAAATTCATATAGCTTCCTATTTGGACGCAGCCGGATATGTGCTATAATGATACTGACATTGTTACTAATGATTACAAGTGGTCACTGACTGCATGGAACTGGAGAATTACAAAAAGACAGGTGAGCGGCACTGGGTTCGGTCATAAAGAAACACTGGGGGCCGTGTCTACGCCGACGTCTGCGATTCATTGCTGTTTCTGGCAGTGAGCATCTTTACTTGTGGTGTCGTCATGAGGTACCAACTTTTTCATGAGACTTTATGCTACGGACGACACCACAGGTTATTGCATCTTCCCTGTTCCATCTTTTTCCAGTTAGTGATTTGATGCGTCTCTTATGACTTCATCATCAATAGATGGTTGTCCTTCACTCCTTCCACGAGCAAAACTCTGAAGGAAGCTAATGTAATGAAATCATTCAGGCAGGGTGGTCCTTGTTCTTGGAACTACTTGGTGGGGGTGACAATGTGGATGGTATCATGAGTTATGGTACCGTTATTTTGGTGGTCTTCAGTTCAAAGACTGGTTTGCTATAGCTCTGCATGCTAGCCTATCCAGTGCAAGCCTCTACATTGCTGCATAACTACTGCAACCTACATCCATTTGAAACAGTGTTGAGGCCTACGTCTCCCTCTACACTTTTCATTCCCCCACATTTTGTTCCATTACCAAACTGTCAATTGATGTCTCAGGACGTGTGCCATCAACCAGTCACTGCTTTTGGTGAAGTTGTGCCATAAATGTCTCTTTCCTCTATTCGATTCAGTACCTCCTCATCTGTTATTCGATCTACCCATCTAATTTTCAGCATTCTGCTATAACACCACGATTCAGAGTTTTTATTCACTCCTTATCTGAGCTGCTTATCGTACATGGTTCACTTCCATACAAGGCTACTTTCTAGAAAAATGTCTTCAGAAAAGACGTCCAAACAATTGAACCTACTCTGACATCGCACAGGTCGCACTAAGTACCTTGACTTTTTCCCGCATTTTCTTCACACCACTTAAACGTTAATAAAGAAATCTGTTCACATCGCTCAGGAATTCGGTACTATCTAGCACTGGCCTCCTTAGCGGTTGCTTGTATCAGCTTGCCGCTGCGTTCAGGTGGCCATACGTCTACGACCTCGCCCAACAAACGTTCCTTGTAAAACAATATATTTGTGAAAACCGTATTAAAATGCCTACAACGGATCCTGAGATATTGACAGAAAAAACGAGGAGGGGGATTTTAATTTACCATATGTAGGGATGATAAACAATAAAGTTTCAACACACAGACTACTTGTCAAAAGGCAACAAAAATCATACATAGAATTCCGAGTTTGACCACAGCCAGCTTCTAATTACTGTAAGCTACGAGATCTTCACACAATTCATTCATAAGCAACATTGTTGATTTCACTACAAGTGGTCTTAATAAACTGAGGTGACAAAAGTCATGGGATACCTCCTAATATCGTGTCGGAACTCCTTTTGCCAGGCGTATTGCAGCAATTCGACATGGCAAAGACTTAACATGTCTCCTTAATCTGCCAGGAAGTTTCACTTAACATGTCATTGGAAGTCCCCTGCAGGAATACTGAGCCATGCTGCCTCTATAGCCGACCATAATTGCAAAGTGTCGCCGGTGCAGGACCAACTGACCTCTCGATTATGACCCATAAATGTGAGAAGGGGTTCGTGTTGGGCAATCTGGTCAGCCAAATCATTCGCTTGTCCACAATATTTTTCAAACCAGTAGCAAACAATTGTGCCTGGAGACATGAAGTCCAAAAATGATTGCAAATGATGTCCAAGTAGTCAAACATAGCCATTTCCAGTCAATGGTCGTTTCAGTTGGACCAGAGGACCCAGTCCATTCCATATAAACAGAGCCTACACCATTATGGAGTCACCACATTTAAACAGAGCCCAAACCATTATTGAGCCACCACCAGCTTGCACAGTGCCTTGTTAACAACATGGATAAATGGTTTCGTGGGGTCTGCACCATACACGAACCCTACCACCAGCTCTTACTAACTGAAATGGGCAATCATCTGACGAGACCAGTCGGCTAAGATGTAACCGATATGGTCACGAGCCCAGGAGACGCGCTGCAGCCTGGTGAGTGGTAATACCTGAAATCTGGTATTCTCGGCACACTCTTGACACTTTACATTTGTGTTTTTACAGCTCATCTTTTGCTGTATGTTCCCTTTCATATATCTCATGTCTACAACAGATCTTTTCAGTCAAAGCACAAGCATAGTGTCTGTATTTAATGCTGTTACATCAAAAACTAATGGATTAACATCAGACTGAAAGTTTCATTGAGCGAGACTCTCGCCAGTACTTTTATATAGTACGTTCAATGTCCAAAACATGCTTAACCTGAGAAACAAAAATTATTCATTGTTGATGCCGCAAGTAAATGCATTGAGGGCCCAGTGCTATGGATTTAACAAACTCTTACGAAGTTTACCAGTTAAAGTGCGAGAAAGTGTATATCATGTTCTTTTTAAGTATTTGTAACACTGTTGGTTCTCACATGCATTGTACTTTTCCTTATGGCTGTAATTTGTAGCTCTCATAGGCATTAGTAAAGGTTTGCTATGAAAGACAGAAAACTGACGTATATCACAGCTAATGCCACAAGCACTTTATGACGCAAAAGCAGAAAATATTGTTTGAATTTCGAAACGGCGTGATATTGATTTACAGACACAATAGTGTAGTCTCAAGAAAAAATTTACAACGCACACAGAAGACTGCCCAAGATGCCTATTGAGACGATTCATCCTCTGAAAATGCCTATGAAAAATCTCCAACAACAGATGTGGCCCTGCACATGGGTCCTGTCATAACACTGGCAGCGGAGTCGGTGTAAGGTCACCAGGCATTGTGACAGCCATGCTTTGCCGGACGAGTATTGCTGCGGAGCCTTAGATGCGAGATGATTGGTGGAGCTCAAGGCATGAGAAATCCCGACTGTAGGTCAGCTATCCTGATGTTCTGAACACGAGGTGAGGAAAACTCGACCATCTGCATGATCTGTAGAGGGTAGCTGCCGTGGTTGAACCAACTGAATAAAGGAAATATGGAACAAGGAAAACTCTAAATAAAAGCTGAGCCAAACTGGTGACAGAGAGACCAATCGCATGGTCTTAAATACAAAAATTAGACGAGTCTGAGAATAAAGATGCATCCTCACTAAGAGAATTAGTTTAAAATTTATTAAGAGTTAAATATTTTGGATTTGAAGATCTTTAATAACTAATAACTCAATGACACCTTAAGCGATTCGGACAAACCTAGTGTCAATGGAAATGGGAATCCTTGTAGGGAAGATGATGTTATTTCCAAGGAACACCATTGAGAAGCGACTTCTGAATCTGACCACAAACGGATTCTACCGCCAGCAACATACATGATGCATAAGGACTGCGCTGTTAAAAACACAATCACAAGGACTATGTTACCATCCCCTTGCATAAAAAGCAGTCTTGGTTCTACACGCACACACAAGCATCACTTACAGCGTTACGCTGTCGGCGATTTGTAATCAAGGCTAGCCCTTCAACCACATACCTGTGTTGGATCCTATGGAGACATCTTTTAATGATTACAGCCACTGGTGAATAATATTAGTGCCACTATCATATCTTGAAAAGAGTCACCTTTTTCAAACTTATCTGCTACAGATAAATACTAGTGCGGTATTTTAGAAAGTGCCTCAGCATCTTGTAACTGCTCCTGAGTCTCTCTCGAGCCCTCCCTGCAGCTTCGTGCACGTGATCATCCCAGTTTAAGTTGGAAGTGAAGGAAAGTGAGACAGAGCTAGCTCTAAGATCTTCTGCACTCCATGGAGTAACAGGATGAGCTGAGTAAATGAAACAGGGCCATCTTTTTTGCCCACTTGATGGAAATGGGTGCATGTTGTTGTAGCTCTGAGAACTGTGAACAATGTGTAAGGCCGGCACCAAATGAAGCTTTCTCTCTCCTGCAACACGATGTAGTAGGAAAGACAGTACAAACAGTTATAGTGGTGTTTCTTATCAGGAAAATTAGGAAGACTCCACATCATATGGGAGCTGGAAGATGGATAAGAATTTTGCTACTGCATTATGATGTGTTTCCGAACTACATACAGGTACTGCAGTCTGAAGGAGATCTGCATCCCTCAGAGTGCATTCATGTCTGCCACCCAAACATTCTCTCCATCTTCATAATTTTTTACCATCCAACAGAGAAAAAAACTTCAAACTATAAAAGCTCTGCTAACTTCATCCAACAGAGAACTCGATATATACATCGCAAACAAACGTCGTGTGTGTGCTGGCATCGAACATTATGTAACGATCCTATTAAACATACATGTATTGGTTCATTGGAGCAGATTACCAGTGATCAAAGTCGCTTCTACAGGACAGTGCGAAGTTTCATCACCTGTACCATAGGAAGACCATATACCACAGACTGTCAGACGCCAGAGAGGATCCCTGTGTTGTTGTTTGATTCATTGTTTTTTTTTCTGCTGTAACACATCCAAACAGTGTAGGACTACAGCTACATACACCGCCATTATTTTTTTTCCACCTTGACTTCGAGGTCTGTGTCAGGTGCAAAACCAACATTAACACATTTCGATCTATTGGCTCTCACAGAAAGCTGGACATCACACAGTGTAAATCGCCACTTAATGTTTGATGCCATCACACACACAGTATTTGTTTCGCGTTACGTTGAGTTATTCATCGGATGAAGTTAGCGGAGCTTTCATAGTCTGTAGTTTTTATCTCTGTTGGATGGTAAAAAATAACGATGCTAGAGAGAATACTTGAGTGACAGGCATGAATGCACCCTGAGGGATGCAGATCTCCTTTGGACTGCAGTACCTGTATGTAGTCTGGAAATACATCACAATGCAGTAGCGAAACCCGCATTCTTCTTCCAGTACCCATATGATGTGGTTCAAAAATGGCTCTGAGCACTATGCGACTTAACTTCTCAGGTCATCAGTCGCCTAGAACTCAGAACTAATTAAACCTAACTAACCTAAGGACATCACACACATCCATGCCCGAGGCAGGATTCGAACCTGCGACCGTAGCGGTCGCTCGGTTCCAGACTACAGCGCCTAGAACCGCACGGCCAATACGGCCGGCCCCATATGATGTGGAGTCTTCCTGATATTCGTGATAAGAAACAACACTGTAACTGTTCCTACTGTCTTTCCTATTACAATGTGTTGCAGGAGAGAGAAAGCTTCGTTTGGTGCTGGCCTAACACAATGTACTCAGTTGGTGGAGCTACAACAACATGCACCTATTTCCATCGAGTGGGCAAAAAAGATGGTCCTGTTCCATTAACTCAGCTCATCCTGTTTCTCCATGGAATGCAGAAGATCTTAGATAAAGTGCTGTCTGACTTCCATACATTGGGATGATCACGTGGACAATGCTGCAAGGAGGGCATGGGCAGAGACTGAGGAGCAATAAGAAGCAGAGAGCCTGCCTAAAAAGTAGCAGATAAGTTCGAGAAACGTGACTCTTTTCAAGATATGAGAGTGGCACTATTATTATTCACCAATGCCTGTAATCATTGAAAGCTGTCTCCTAAGGATCTAACAGAAGTACACTATGTGATCAAAAGTATCCGGACACCTGACTGAAAATGACTTCCAAGTTCGTGGCGCCCTCCATCGGTAATGCTGGAATTCACTATGGTGTTGACCAACCCTTAGCCTTGATGATAGCTTCCACTCTCGCAGGCATACGTTCAGCCAGGTGCTGGAAGATTTCTTGAGGAATGGCAGCCCATTCTTCATGGAGTCCTGCACTTAAAAGAGGTATCGACGTTGGTCGGTGAGGACTGGCATGAAGTTGGCCTTCCAAAACATCACAAAGGTGTTCTATAGGATTCAGGTCAGAACACTGTGCAGGCCAGTCCATTACAGGGATATTATTGTCGTGCAACCACTCCAGCACAGGCCGTGCATTATAAATACGCTCAATCGTTTTAAAAGATGCAGTCACCATCCCCAAATTGCACTTCAACAGTGGGAAGCAAGAAGGTGCTTAAAACTTCAATGTAGGCCTGTGCTGTGATAGTGCCACGCAAAACAACAAGAGGTGCAAGACCCCTCCATGAAAAACACGACCACGCCATAACACCACTGCCTCCGAATTTTACTGTTGGCATTTCACTTGCTTGCAGATGACGTTCACCAGGCATTCTCCATACCCAGGTCGCCAAATTGTGTACTGTGATTCGTCACTCCACACAACGTTTGACTCTGTTCAATCGTCTAGTTTTCTCACCTCCGAGCTAACTGTCATACTGCCTGCAGTGTATGCTGATGCAGTATGGAATTACTGTGTAATGGTCTGGGTAGATGTCTGTCAGTCAACAGACGAGGTCGGCCCATACGCTCTTGTGCTATACATGTCCCTTCACGTTTCCACTTCATTATCACATGGGAAACAGTGGATCTAGGGATATTTAGGAGTGTGAAAATCTCGCATGCAGATGTATGACACAAATGATACCCAATCACATGACCGCGTTTGAAGTCCGTGAGTTCCGCAGAGCATCCCATTCTGCTCTCTTGCTCTCTCGCTATGTCTAATGACTGCTGAGGTCGTTGATATGAAGTACCTGGCAGTAGGTGGCAGCACAATGCACCTGATATGAAAAACGTATGTTTTTGGGAGTGTTAAGATACTTTTGATCACATAGTGTATGTGGTTGAATGGATAGACTTGATTCCAAATCGCAGACAGCATTTCTACTAGAAAGCATAACGCTATAAGCGATGCTTGTGTGTGCCTGTAGACCCAAGACTGTTTTTTATGCAAGGTGGCGGTAACATAGTCGTTGTGATCGTCTTTTTAATAGCGGGGTCCTTACACAAAATGTATGTTGCGGCGGCAGAATCCTTTTGTTGTCAGCTTCAGCTTCAGCTGTTCCTCGGAAAGAACATCGTCTGCCCTCGAGGGATTTCCATTTGAACTACGTGGTGAGTGTAATCCGACTGCTGAAAAGGAAAAATTACTCGTCATGCAAAGTGACTCTCATGATCAATTCAATTAATTAGCCTATGATTTTGATATCAGTGACATACTGCCTGGCGGGCGGAAGAGATGGATAGGACACCACGGAAAAGATTCTTGACATGGAATGATAATCGTGCGTTTTTTACGTTGCAGCGATATCTGTTAGCGATATTTCAATCTTCCACCTACACAGGGAGAGACGATCATCGTAATAAAATCAGATGTATTACCGAATTTATAAAGTGATATGTAATATAAACCTGATAGCTGCTACGGTCGCAGGTTCGAATCCTGCCTCGGGTATGGATGTGTGTGATGTCCTTAGGTTAGTTAGGTTTAAGTAATTCTAACTGTAGAGAACTGATGACCTCAGATGTTTAAGTCCCATAGTGCTTAAAGCCATTTGAACCATTTGAACTTCGCATGTGGCGTCGCACTTGGGTACTTTAAGGGAGTTCGAAAATGAGGAGGCGTCCCGTGGCAGAAGTAGATCATAGCACTCCATCATGAGCCAAAATGAGTTCAATATTGTAGTTCAGTGATGCGTGACGTAAATGATAAGAAAATTTTTTTTCGTAATTGATGGGAAAATACTTAGAGGAAATGTAGCCTACGCCATAATATTACAGGATTGTCACAACAAGAAATGATACTTCAGCAATGCGAAAAAGCGTGTATGCTTCAATTTATTATGTCTTCGAAAATGACTTGTGTAAAACTGGTGGGTCTATGTTGGGGGGGGGGGGGGGGGATTGTTTAGAACTACTGTATACGTCCAAGCTGCAGCTGCTTGTTTCGCAGTGCACTGCGGCTGGCTGCAAAGGCGGTCACTAGACTTTAGCGATCGAAAGTGCCGGTTATCTCAGCCTGTGACAGGAACAAAGAATGTGCCACCCTGTCTGATCTAGCCGATGTCAGCGAGGGCTGGCGTCGTGACCATTGTGCTGCCTGAGTGCGACAGAAGCGGACTTGTGTGTGTTCCATGAGGGAAGATTCAATATGGACGCATCCTCTGACGCCCTCCATGGCCGGGGATGGTGCACTCTGCCATACACACACGTTCAAGACTGAGGTTACGGCCGCGACTGTAGTTTTCGCCGACCTCTGAGCGTTGGAGCCGGCGGCGCTCTATGGTGGACATCGAGACATGAGCACGTAGGATGTGCGAATGTTTCAGTGATCTCCAACATCTAGCCATGACGGCTACTGCTGAGGACTGGATCGTGGTTTAAGTGTGTCTTGTTTAGTGCGTCTTAATACATTGCAGTGGACTCTGTATTGCAGCGGTATTGCTGTTATCTCTATCCTACCACGCAGTAGACCCTTCCTTCTTCCGAATGTAGTGGAGGGTACCAATTTAGGATTCCTAGAGAGCTTCAAAACCTAGTCAAAAAGCCAAATTCCCGATTGACAGCGATCTCTGACATCTAGCCAGGACAACTTATTGCTATGATTAGATAGCGGTTTAAGTGTGTGTCGTGTTAAGCGCTGCTCATTACATAGCAGTGGACTCTGTCTTGCATAGGTATCTGTTGTTGTTGTTGTTGTTGCTACTATCCCATCACGTGGTAGACCCTTTCCTCCCTCCTTCTTTGTCCTGGTGTAGTGGACTGAACCAGTCAACTTAGGAATTATATAGCGCTTTAAAAAAGAAAATATACTTAGCAGACCTGTAGTGGTCGGGAACTTTATAACCATGATGGTATACATTTACGTAGAAATTTGAAATTCCAACTATCATTTCATACATCACCGTTTCTAATCGTGGCTTCAGATAGTAGTAGGTTTGGATTATTTAATGAAATTTCGTATCAAAAACATAACACTGTTGTTTATGCATGCGAGCTACTGTGTAGTGTAATCTTCTTTTATTTAGAGTAGTTTTAAACTGTGTGAAGAAAATTGTTTAAACGCTATATTAACGATTTAAGTAATATTCCCTGTGGCGCATCTTGTGGAGCGACATTTGTGACACCTTCAAGATGTGATACTCCGCGCCAGATTTAATAATTCCAGAAGCAGTTCGTGAAATGAACCACAAGGCAGTGCGCCACGAAGGCTGAGGCAGTTTAGAGCCCACGGCGGAATGAAATATCCCATCTAGTTCCCATGTCATCTGCAAAGCAAACTGCAGCTCTCTCTCTCTCTGTGTGTAACAATCTTTTTTTCTATTTTTTTATTTTTTTAAGCGTATTTAGATATTTCGAGTTAGCCTGCTACTATTTTGTGAAATCGTCAATTTACGTGCGAGTGAAATAGCTACTGTGTCCACCTTACATTTCCTATATTACAATCATGCGAACAGAAATTAATCATTTTTTAACTTTCAGCAGTATTTCAGGATCGATTCCCAATCAGCTATTTGCTTTGGAAGGAAGGCATCTCTAGTGTGCGCTGGTATCCGACAGTTTGGTTCACCCATACAGACCATTTGAGACAGCAGCCGACAGCCGAGAGCGGTGCGGCGAGCCCGCTGGCGTTTCCAGAATCACTCCGGTGTGTCCCGACTCGGGACAGACTGCGTGCGTGGCACGACAGAAGAAGTTTTTCAGATATGTTTATGCGGTTTGTGACAGTGTAAATACATGTTTCCTTATGTGATTAGAATGAAAAAACATCGCAACTGTTTAAATATCCCATATGTCACCTTACATCCTGTAAACTGTTTAAATAATCAATATTCCACATATTGTCTAAATTGTTTAAGCGATATTCCGTACACTGCAATCGATTTCACGCCACATTCTCTACATAAATAAAATCACTATATTCCATACAAAGCCTCATAACCCGTAAACTGTTTAAATAATCAATATTTCACACATTGTCTATAATGTTTAAACGATATTCCATACACTGCAATCCACTTACCACCAAATTCGTTACATAAATAAGTAAACTATATTGTTTAAATTATTTATTGTGAACAATATTCCACATATTGTCTGGATTGTTTAAACAATATTCCATATACTGCAATCAAAAATGGTTCAAATGGCTCTAAGCACTAAGGGACATCTGAGGTCATCAGTTCCCTAGACTGAGAACCACTTAAATCTAACTAGCCTACGGACATCACACATATCCATGCCCGAGGCAGGATTCGAACCTGCGACCATAGCAGCTGTGTGGTTCCGGACTGAAGGGCCTAGAACCGCTCGGCTATCTGCAATCAATTTCCCACCAATTTCTTTAAATAAATAAACTATTTTCATACACAGTCTGCCAGACGGTGTGGCCGGGCGGTTCTAGGCGCTACAATCTGGAACCGTGCGACCGCTACGGTCGAGGTTCGAATCCTGCTTCGGGCATGGATGTGTGTGATGTCCTTAGGTTAGTTAGGTTTAAGTAGTTCTCAGTCTAGGGGACTGATGACCTCAGATGTTAAGTCCCATAGTGCTCAGAGCCATTTGAACCATACACAGTCTTGTATCCCATTAATTGTTTGAATAAACAATATTCCACACATTGTTTGAATTGTTTAAACAATATTCCATACACTGTAATCGATTTCTCTCCAAATGGCCAGTCAACTTAGTCTTTTTCCCGCCAATTTCCGGGTGGGGGAGCGGAGGAGGAGGGCTAGTGGGTTTCCCAGAGCCGGAGGTTAATTAATTGATAAATTTAATTACATAAAAATGCTGTGTGGCTAGTGCCTCCCGTCGGGTAGACCGTTCACCTGGTGCCAAGTCTTTCGAGTTGACGCTACTTTGGCGACTTGCATGTCGATGGAGGTGAAACGATGATGATAAGGACAACACAACACCCAGTCTCTGAGTGGAGAAAATCTCTGACCCAGCCGGGAATTGAACCCAGGCCGTTAGGTATGACAGTCTGTCACGCTGACCACTCAGCTACCAGAGATGGACATAAATTTAATTAATTATCAATCAAACTGATACCAAAAGTGTTCTTGTATCGGCGAGGGGAGTTCTCAGAGGTATGGGGGAGGAGGAGGAGGAGGAGGAAGGGGATGGGAGGGGGAACAATAGGTTAAGGACCTGTCAATGAAAAGGAAGGATTATCCCTATAGGGTCATAATCCTCTTATCAGAACAATAGGTTAGGGACCTGTCAATCAAAAGAGAACAATACGTTTGTCCGTGAACATATACTTGGTTTCCCCGTGAACGTATACTTGCCCCTGATGTAGGTAAGCTACACTAAAAAAATTGTGCTTGTGTCGGCCTTGCCCCCTTTTTCATAATATTACATATATGTCTATCAGGCAGCAGAAAGTACCAGCTCGCCAACAAACTGTTTTGCAAGTCTCAATTTGTCTGAGAAAAGCGCATATGCATTTTGTCGAGTAGATGATATGTAACATGCTTGGAGATTGTGAAAGTGTTGACTCACTGATTAAGTAGTTTTACATGCCTGCAGTTGCTGGTGGTCTACGTCTACATTTACATGATTACTCTGCTGATCACTCTTAAGTGCCTGCCACCTTCACAATGATTTTCTGTTACCCCGCTCTCTAACAATGCATGGAAAAAATGAACACCTACATTTTTCCGTGCGAGCTCTGATTTCCCATATATTATTATGATGATCGTTTCTCTCTATGTAGGTCGGCGTCAACGAAATATTTTCGCATTTGGGGGAGAAAGTTAGTGATCGAAATTTCGTGAGATGATCTCACCGCAGCGAGAAACGCCTTTGTTTTAATGATGTCCACCCCAAATGCAGTATCATGTCTGTGATACTTTCTTCCCTATTTCTCGATCATACAAAACGTGCTGGTCTACTTTGGGCTTTCTTGGTGTACTCTATTTCCTGGGAAGTCTTTGCAGCCTGCCACGCCTCGAGGCGACCTCTCTATCGACCATGGTGAGGTATCAACCTCAATGCGAGCAGTAACTGCGCGGGCCACCATGCGGACCGATCGGCGGACTGGCGGATCGTGTTGGACGTCAGTTGGATCCCAACAGCCAGTGCACAACAGTGATGCTCATCCACTGCAGCCTCAAGCTGAATACTAGAAGCCAACACAGCCTGGAGCTGAGAGTGAAGTGTCACTAACTCAGCTTGCATCCGCACACAGCCATCACAATCCCTATCCACACTAAAGATAATCGAGAATTGCACTACACAGGCAAACAAACGACAATCGACACTCGCTTCCGGAAGTCTACTGTAGACATCGACGAAAGTGCAAGAAATGTGTCCAGTAAATTAGATTAAAATGCAGAGATTGAAATCTTAAACTATCAAAGCACACAGGTGAGACTAAATAATTCGTACCTGGTTAGGAACTTGTAAAATGTCACAATATCGTTTACTTTCCAACACAAATGAAAACGCAAGAAATGCGTCTATCAAATATTTAATTAACACACAGAAATTCAAAAGCTAAACTACCAAATCACACAAATGAACTTATATAATTCGCCGCTGATTAGGAACTCGTAAAATGTCGCAAAATCGATTGTTTCCCTGTTGCTGTCCTGTCTAGGCCAGCGATTGCTGCCTGACTCATCTGAAGGACTACAAAATACCGAGGACTGACATGAATGTTTGTGAATATAACATCTGGTGTACCAAAAAGAAGACAAATAGACGCACAGTGCCGAAAGAAACATAATCGAAACAGCAAATGAAGTAATAGTTGGTTCTTCACTGAGGAATGCTGCTAATAAATATGGAACAAATTTCATGACGCTACAGTGATTCTGTCGAAAAACGAGAATGGATTCCACTAGTAGTAATATTTATAATTACGCACAATTCTACAATTCTATTAATAAAGAAACCATAATTTTGCATGAAGTAAATGAGTGAATATTGTAATGTATATTAATTCTCTACTTTATTGGCATCATCCTCAACAAACACTGTGAATCAGCATGTAAAGGAACTGAAAGGTTGCTTTCATTTGTGACGTTCATTTCACAGATTATTCTGCATGTTTGAAGTAAATAAACCCGTATAATGGTTAATTAGTCTTATTAGGTGATTAGAAAGAGAGATACATGATGATTAAACACATGTTTGAAATAATACGGGCTTTGGTAATGATAATATTTAGTTGCATGCTGTAGGTGCAAGCAAAGAAAATTTGCCAGTGGAGGCGAGGAGTGGTCGGGTGCAGCCGGGGAGGCGAAGGCCGGCGAGCGCCGGAAGAGCATTGTGCAGGGGCTGGGGGTCCCAGGGGATGCGGCCACTGACCTGCAACCATCAAAAGGAACGCTGCTGGGTGCCAGGTGAGAGAGAGAGGGGAAATGTCGAGCAGACAAGAGAGCGTCCAGCGTACGCGCTGGCGCCGCCCGGTCGCGCGCTGTTTTAGCGGCAAATGGGCTGAGCTCTGATTGGGCAGTTCATAAGAAAGTGCGGGAAACGCTGAGGGCCAACGCCCGCTGTTTGAACAGAGTAATTTTTGGATAGGTGGAGAAATTGTATCACTCCGTGAGAGAGATGTGGGAGGCCTTCGCAGCGTCGGGATTGGCTGATTAGAGTTTGGCGGCAAGATTGTCGCAAGAGATCGGGCAGAGCGAGGCAGGGGGAGAGTGTCTTGTGCCGTGAAAGCGGACAGTCGCCAAGTTCGGTAGCTCTGAGATAGGGACTTAGATTCTGAAGACTGTGCTGTGTATGATCTAGAGTCTGCAGCTACAGTAGGACATCGGCGTCCACGATAGGCATTGCATTGACTACTAGTATAATTGCAGTTGATTCC
The DNA here is from genome assembly GCF_023864345.2 of Schistocerca serialis cubense. Taxonomy (NCBI): domain Eukaryota; kingdom Metazoa; phylum Arthropoda; class Insecta; order Orthoptera; family Acrididae; genus Schistocerca; species Schistocerca serialis. The sequence goes on along the minus strand of NC_064638.1, from coordinate 808,082,908 downwards.
GCCTTATAGGCTGGCAGTCACCATTGAACGTAGTCAACCAGTGCACAGAGCTATCATGCTGGTATTGCACGTTAGTACAAGACACACTGGGTTGCACCTTTAAGGTTGTTGAGCCAGACTTGAAAGCGTTGTATACCATTTAGAGGAAATATAGGGCTTGTGGTATAAGTAGTTTCTGAGTAGTTTATTCTGCTCAAGATATTTGAGAGACTTATCTTAATTCAGCGACTACACAGCTGCAGTCGTCGCCCCAGCAGTATCAACGGAGCCAGCACGCTGGTAGACGGTATTGTAAAACTTGCAGCAGCGGCAGTAAAGTTCCGAAATAGTTGTTGGATCGTGTTCTTGCCATCCATTGAGCATCTGTGCAGTTTTGCTTACGATTCGTTATTGGTTATTTGTCTTTTTGCATTTTGTTTGGTTGTTTCTTGGTGGTGGTGTCCGAAGTGTGTATTATTTCAGACACAAAAGAGATTATAGGAACGCAGTCAGATCGCATTTACTATTTGCTTATCCAGGGGCATAATTAAATCTAACTTCGCATCAACTTAACATTGAGATTATAGGAATGCAGTCAGATCGCATTTACCATTTGCTTACCCAGGGGCATAATTAAATCTAACTTCGCATCAACTTAACATTAAGAGCTGAGAGCCAATCTTAACAGTGTAGTATATATAAGAGAAGTGTACAATTTGTTTAATTTGTTTTCATTCATGACTTGTTCAATATGATCTAATTTCCATCGTGAGATAATTTACAATAAATACAAGTTATTTACAATATCGCTTTTGATTCGGCAGTAGTGGTAGTTAGCCGTCACTGTCACATTAATATATTTTATTCATGTTTAATAGCGGCCACTACCCACAAGATGTGGAAGCCCTCCAGAACGTTAAATACAATATTTACATTATCTCTTACTGTCACTTAATGGAGACATTGTCAGTTTCCGAGCCTTATCGAGCTGTGCCTAATAATGAGTACAAAAAATCTGGCTGCGGTTTATGCCAGAGGAGAAAACTAGCACAAAGCGTTCAGGTCAAGAAAACAGAAATTCTTAAATTTCCATGATGCAGAACTTGAAGCCTCTGGATGATGGCGGAAGGACAATACGAACTGAAAGATTGTCAGTGGGAGCACAACACCTAATCTTGAGCGGAAGATGCATAAACACAAAATTTGGAGTCTATCTGAAGGACTGCAAGATACATCTACCATCAGTATTCTCAGCTATCATCGAATATGAAACCTACTTTCTCAACAGTCGCAGTGTTCGCGTGATCAATCATGGACACAGCTGATTTCGATAATAGTGACATGAACTAACGTTTTTGCCTTGTAGAAAAGTGTGTGTAAAAACCGTCAGTTACTATTCATATTGTATCGCGCAGTGAGAGTATGTTTGTAGTGAAAAAAAATGTAAAATTTAAAATTAAAACAACTGCAGCCCTCGGTCGCGAAAACGAAATCTTTTTGACCTAAATTTCGGCCACTTGTAAGAGTGCCTTTTATTTCTGATGAAGGAACTCTTAGAAGTGGCCGAAAGCTAAGTCAAAAACACTTCATTTCCGCGACCGAGGGCTGCAATTGTTTTATTGTTACCTTGTATCGGTCGCTGACAACGCAGCCATGTTTAAAGCTGTAAAATTTAAATACTGTATATTCCTTGTCGTATGTACAGGGTAACAATTACTGAACTACATAAAAAAACGCAAATTAGTCAGAAACTACGACGTACACACACTGTATTGAACATGTAAACGCCACTACAAATATTCGGATTTAGATTATGATATGTTCGATATGCCTGCCATCATTGACGATGATGTGGCGCAGATAAATAGCGAAATTCTGCATGACCCGCTGAAGAGTCGGAAAATTGATGCTGTCGATGACCTCCTGAATGGGTGTTTTCAGTTCGGCAATGGTTTTGGGGTTATTGCTGTACACCTTGTCTTTAATATAGCCCCACAAAAAGGATTCGCATGTGTTCAGATCCGGAGAATATGGCGGCCAATCGAGACCCACGCCAGTGACCTCCGGGTATTCCAGACCCAGAATGCGGTCCCCAAAGTGCTCCTCCAGGACATCAGACACTCTTCTGCTTCGATGGGGTCAAGCTCTGTCTAGCATCAATCACATCTTGTCGAAATCAGGGTCACTTTGGATAATGGGGATGAAATCATCTTCCAAATCCCTCACTTACTGTTCAATAGTCACCGAGCCATCAAGGAATATCGCACCGATTATTCCGTGACTGGACATTGCACACTACACAGTCACCCACTGAGGGTGAAGAGACTTCTCTATCGCGAAATGCAGATTCTCAGTCTCACAAATGCGACAATTTTACTTATTGACGAACCCATCCAAATGAAAGTGGGCTAAGCCAAACCAGACGCATACTAATTCCCATCAAGTCCCACGACTAACCGTGCAGCTTGGAACGTCTTAAAGCAAACCGTTCAGAAGTTATGACGATTTTATTTCATAATTGTCACCCTGTAAATGTGCATAGTCAACCAAGTCTGCATCTAACTTTTCTTTGGAATATGGTAAATTTTATACATACAGTATTTTTGTGTTTGAATTCTTTCCTTTCCCATTCCCTCTGTAATATATTACAGTCAGACATGAAATTTATTCATGACATGAAATACACTAATGATGAGGTATCCTCACAGAACGATACATACAATTTGTGGCGGTGTATTGATTGTATAATACGAGCATTGCCGGATGATTGCTCTCTGAGCTTGAAGAATATGCAGTGAAAGTTAATGTGATTTATTGCATCATTCCTATGACCAACATGCAGGAAGACAGATCATTGTGCGAAAAAGCAGTCGATTGCTATATTAGCGGGTGGTCGTTAACTAATAAAGTTCAAACGCTGCATAGAGACGATTGCCATCATATCAGATATGGTGTGACATTACAGCCTTTATCACTGCGATTTTTAACATGTAAAAGTTTTTTTTTCTGTATTCGCGTCAGTATGTGCGAACTTTTAACATATACCAATGAATGTTGTAACCAGATATCTTTGCCGCGCTCCTGAAAAGCGCAGAATATCACGATAGCTATAAACTGTTATACGCTGCTATCGATCAGTAAAAAAAAAAAAAACGATGCACCTATGTTTCAAAATAACAATTGCCAATTTTTACTTCTGCGAGGAGCCGCGCCGCTCTCTAGCTGTTCTTCTGTGAATGTGTTGCGAGTCGGACGCAAAAGTATTGTGCTCCATACTGATATAATCATTTTATTGTAAATTTAAGAGTTTAAGTGATTAAAAATATATGTAGCCACAAACAAGCGAGAATGTGTATCATGAAAATTCGCTCCACCGCCACATTGGGTGGCCATGTTAATGTAAGTTTCCGTTTCATAATATAATAGTTGAAGCCTTGTAGTTTATTTAATTTCAAAGAAAATCTCTCAACCTTATTTTGATTAATTATACTTGTGATAATCTTTCCTGTTTAAAAGATTTATGCAGCTTATGATCCAGCGTGTGTTCTGTCGGAACAGGAGGCTGTCGTGACGACATCGTTATAGTATTTATTCCAAGTTCTTTCAGTTCCGTTTATATGTTCGTACAAATCCAATTAGTTGGTCCCTTAGGTTTCTTTCATGTAACTTCCGTCTGTTTTCTCCGCGCGATCTTCCTCCGAAAAAAAATTTCTGTTCATTTTTTTTAGTAATTTTCGATATCGCAAATGAGAAAGGACAGCCGCCTCCTGCTCCGAACGGAACACCACGACTTTTCTAACGTCGGAGAGTACCGCACGAATTTTCCGCTAAAAGGTAATAGAATTTCTTAAAGCTGGATCAATTACACATGTTGCTGCTGTTCTCCGACAAATCTGGTGTGATTAATAGTAATTTATTCTGTCACGACAAAAGGAACCAATTTTATTTTTACCAAAGCAACAAAGCTTTCAATTAAATTACTAAAAAAAAAAAAGAAAAAAAAAGGAAAAAAAATCATACCAGATCTGGCGCCCGAACAGGGACTTGACTAAAATATTGAAAGTGTCACGGTACTAATATATGATTGTCTTATTTCATGTATCGCTCTTTGGAACCCAATGCTGCATAAAATTACGGATGAGCAATAAATATACGCAATATTGAAGGACGCGGTATTTACACAAATATCTTGGGATTTAATAAGACGCAGATTCGCAGTTTTGAAGACAACGCCGAGTGAGTACCAAATTTTCGTTTGCCATAGTTCTGTCTAAAGAGTAGCTCATTTAACCTTCAAATTCGACCTCACTCTATCCTTTCTGTAGCTTAACGTAAAAAACCACTTTTTTTCTACGTAAATATTTGAACATTTTCTGTAACCTTTTGCTTGACTATTTGTTTTATACTGTAGTTAGTATTCTCGTGTAAGTTCAAGATGGATGCCATTTCAGTCTTTTCTGTGTAACAGCGTTGGCAATCAATTGTTTCAACGGCGTTGACTCCATCTTGTCTTTTTGCTACAGACGTGTGTCAGTTATTACCCACGTAACATTAGACATTTGACGAACGCGCCGCGACTTTAACTTGCGCGGCAAGAATAATTGACAATCAGAATTTCAGTTGGCAGTACCCATTTTAAGTTGGCAATAGTTGAATTTCATTACGGCGGACGGACAATCGAGCGCGAACTCTGCAGACGAAAGCGACGGCACTGTTAACAAACATTACCGACTCCGCTCACGCGGAACGACGGCCAGGACAGACGACAGACAAGAGGTAGTTAACGTGGACGACACTCAGCAGGAAAAACCCACCTCCCCGATAACGGTATCAATTGACATTGTCAAAATGTTACAGGAATTGATACTAGACAGACAGGAGAGGGAACAGCGCGAACGTGATCGCGAACAACGTGAGAAAGACAGAGACAAGTTTTTATCAGAGTTGAAAACGGATATGACAACACAGATTGACTCAGTTAGCAATGACGTAAATACCACCATTGATGAGAAAGTAGGTACCCTCACTCCGCAAGTAGGCTCTCTCACAGCACAGATAGATCCGGTTAAGGGTGACGTCACGGCGCAAGTAACCACTTTGACAACACAGATAAGCACTCTGAATAACAAAATTGATAACATTGGTCAGAATCTCACAACTCAAATCGAAGCGTGTCGCAAAGAAACCGATTCGGTAAAACTTGCGTATAAAACAGTTGCACGACAGGTAGACGAGTTAGCGACAGCGGTAGCCACTGTAGAATCAAAAGTAAGTGCAATGGCGAATGACATCTCGGACCGAACTATTGAGGAAAGAGTTAACAGTAGTGTTGCTTCGCACACTAAAGCACTTACCGAACATTACAAAGAATGAATTGATGTACAAGAGAAGCTTGTTGAGGAGAAGGTTACACGTGACTTGAAAGATGTTGTTAAATCCGCAACCTTAGACATATTATCTGCACCCGGCAGTTCAGGAGACACTGTTTGTACTGAACTAGGCCAAATTAGACGAGTGTTTACCCGGGATTTGCCGGAATGGCGGAAGCAAGTAACAGATGAGATATCCGACCTGAAACAGCAAATTCAAACACTACAGTATGATAACCAGAGTGACGGGAAACACTCACTACCTTCTGAGCCAGATGAACATCAATACCAGACAACACAACACTCCACAGTACATTCCGCGACCGAAAAATGAATTTAACGATTCACACAACAACAACACTGAACAATTGACACTCACAACCCTCATGAAAGAGGAGAGTGTATTGAAACACAGAGTTTTTCAACCATTCCAACCGGAAAAGCGAAATATTCATCCAGTCGTTTTCCTAAAGAACTTTTCAGGAGTCTTTCCAGCTGCCTGGAATGACAAACAGAGAATACAATTCATTACCGGATACATACAAGGAGAAAGTGCTATATGGGGAACCGAGATGGTTGATAAGTGCAAAACATTTAGCGAGTTTGAGAAGAACTTTTTAAGCAAATTTTGGAGCGCTGGTGTTCAGCAACGCCTACGCAAAGAGGTCTACAACGCCGAAGCTTTCCATTCGAACAGTGGCGGACTTCGCAGGTACTTTGAAAAGTACTTGAGAAAGATACAATATTGGGACACTCCCATAACAACAAAAGATGTTATTATGATCCTTAAGTCAAAACTACCCATTTCCATACGTGAAAAATTAGTGAACGTGTCAGAGGAAGATCAGGACGCATTTTTATCCGTCCTTGATTCGCTCGATCTTATACACGAAGACGCGCGTGCGAATGCTAACCGTAAGAACAACAACGCAGGCACGTATTCGAATGGAAACGGTAGTAATGGAAATGGTTCACACGAAACACAATACGGAAACAAACAGTACAATAACCGCAATAGAGGCCGAAACAATGGTTACCGTAATGGTAAACACAAAAACAAGCATTACGGCAACCAACGGTACAATCCAATATACAACACGCAACAACAGTACTACGGGAATGCCCCATACCAATCAAACAATAACGGTAGTAACTTCTACCAGAATGGGAACAAATACAAGGGTAAATGTTGCAACAATAAAAATTGCGGAGGTCAGCTACCTCCACCACAACCCTATTGGCAGCCACAACACCAGCAACAACAGCAATACACGCCTCAGCAACAACCATTCATGCAACAACAACAGTACACGCCACCACAACAGGACTTTAGATACAATAACAATAAACCAAGAAAACAATACAATCCACCGGTATATTTTACGCAGGCAAGTAATGTACTGATTTTTCAGCCTGGTAACCAAGTGCAGTACCAACAAGGGTTTGATACAAATCAACACACACAATGGGTAAAAAACCAGCGAGAATGGTCAAGTGATGTGACAGAAGAATCAAATCAGTCGCATCACAAGAAAGCGGAAAACTAAAGGCAGCACCTTTTCGCCTCCTTGAGGATGCTGCGGGACATAATGGGGGCAAACTCGACCTTGAACGACTTAACGTAATACGTTATGATCGCGACACTGACTTGAGAGACGATTTGTTGCAGGAAAATATTGAGACAGACTTGAATGACGTATGGGAAGACGAAGTACAAGCAATGACTAAAATTTACATAGCCAATACACCAATATATGCTATTATTGATACTGGTGCAAACGTAAATGCTTTATCACTATGTATGATGAAGAAAGTTTCTGCAGGGATGAAAATTTTAACGTTACCAGTACAAGGTTGTTCAGTAATAGGAGCGGTAGTATCTTTATCACAGCGAGTCAATTTGCAAGCTCAGGTACCGATAAGGATTAATTCTACTTCTTTCATGTGTGTATTTCTAGTAGTTAAGAATTTGTCAGTGTCATGCTTATTAGGAATGGAGTTCCTGAGGAAGAATAAGGCAGTGATTGATATAGAAAAGGGTATCTGTACAATCCGAGTAGGTGAACAGGAGGTAACGCTGCAATTGTTGCGCGGCAAGGTCAAAAGAGTCAACACTGAGCACAAAGTTAAGGTACGCAGACTGGTACAGCGAATGTTTTTGAACCAAGCACACATGACAAGACAGGGTAACAGTTGGACGGATTTTGATACTGATGACGGACTTCCGACTAGAGAAGAGATTTTGAATAAAGTAAGCGAATCAAGTGAACTTGATTACATACAATGGCAAGATTTACTGCACTTACTTATGAGGTATCTTCATGTCTTTTCTTCGAAACCTGGAGTAATACGTGACTACGAATATGACATGAAGGTCGCTCCCCATTCTACTTTTTGCAAGACAACGTACTCTGTCCCGTACGCAAGGCGCGAGGCTGTGAAAAATGAAATACGTAAAATGCTTAAGTGGGAGATCATTGAACCGTCAGACTCACCTTACAGTAGTCCGTTATTGCCAGTTTTGAACCAGGATGGTAGTGTACGTATAGTTTTGGATGCAAGAAACATAAATAAAATAATTATTCCAGTAAGAACTCGACCTGAGGCTATGGATGAACAATTACAAAGGTTTCATGGAGTAAAATTCCTCACATCGGTAGACTTGAGATCGAGCTACTGGCAGGTCAAGACGACATCACAGTCTCGAAAATATACAGCGTTTATATTTGCAGGTAGATCATACCAATTCAAAGTAGTTCCATTTGGTTTGAATGTGAGTTCAGGCGTATTCATAGCTGCACTTGATCATGTATTAGGACCTGAACTGTTGGATCGAGTAACAGTGTGTGTTGATGACTTACTGATTGCTACGAAATCTTGGGAAGAACATTTAGACATAATAAGCAAAGTTTTCCAGAGGTTTGTTGACTATGGAGTCACAGCTAATCTACATAAGTCTAAATTTGGTAAAAGCGAGATTAAATTTTTAGGACATCTTGTATCATCACAGGGAATTACCCCAGATCCAGACAAACTAGCAGCTATTAAAAACTTTCCTGTGCCCTCTTCTAAACGCCAGTTGAAAGGCTTCCTCGGAATGACTTCCTTTTTCAGAAAGTTTATTTCGGACCAGTCGATGAACAGTCAAGCATTGCATGATCTTCTAAAGAAAAATACTCACTGGCATTGGACGCCAGAGTGTCAGGCAGATTTTGATCGCATTAAACAAGCACTTCTTAACAGCAATATTTTGTTCCATCCAGACATGGATAAAGAATTCTGTATTTCGTCAGATGCTTCATTTCAGGGGCTTGGTTCTTGTTTGTTTCAAATAGAAGTAATTGATGGAAAAGAAGAGATAAGAGTTATCAGCTTTGCAAGTAGGGTTCTCACAGAATGTGAGAGGTCATACTCGGTGACAGAGTTGGAGGCTCTGGCCATTGTATGGTCCTTTAAAAGGTTCAATTACTACATCCATGGTCGGAAAATTAAGGTCTTTTCCGATCACCAAGCTCTTAGTTTCTTGCTCTCGTGTAAACTTCTTCATCCTCGTCTTACACGATGGAGTCTCTTCTTGCAAGAGTATGATTTCGAAATAGTATACATCAAGGGTAAAAACAACATTATCGCGGATGCTTTGTCACGCATGCCGCAAGGACTTCCCGAGTCCAGTGAACTTATCGAGCAGATGTCTAACTACCGAATTCTTCTAATGAAAGACCCACTACATAGAAAGTATTTCCTTCAGCTCTGCAAGCAAATGCGTATACTCCAAGAAACAGATCCCAAATGGCGTAAGGTCAAACAACTTCTTCTAACAAAACCCGATCACCACTTGTCCAAATTTTATAAACTACACAACGATGTTTTATTCCATCGAACTTCTCTCCTCTCTGGTAGATGGTGTGTGTGTATACCACACACATACGTTGAACACCCTATTTGGTACACACATCTTTCCTGGGGTCATTATGGACCTGAAAAATGCAAACGAAAGATTTCTGCGTATTGCTATGTACCAAACTTGCACCATCGAATCCACAAGTTGTTAAGTACATGTCTTATCTGCCAGAAGGCAAAACCCTTCAACCATTCGAACCTAATTCCTCTGAATCCAATTATTACTGAGAGACCAAATCAAGTTCTGGCCCTTGATCTCGCCGGCCCCCTGCCGCAAGGGAGGGGAGGGGTGAAATACCTAGTCGCATTGTTGGATCTTTTCACAAAACATGTGAGACTTTATGCAATGAAATCATCCAGTGCACTTCCGATCATCCGTCGAATCGAACAAGACTATTTTCCTCGATTTGGCAAGCCGGAGGCCATTCTTGCCAAATCGGAGCCGGAGGCCATTCTCCCCCCCATGAACCATGGACCTTGCCGTTGGTGGGGAGGCTTGCGTGCCTCAGCGATACAGATAGCCGTACCGTAGGTGCAACCACAACGGAGGGGTATCTGTTGAGAGGCCAGACAAACGTGTGGTTCCTGAAGAGGGGCAGCAGCCTTTTCAGTAGTTGCAAGGGCAACAGTCTGGATGATTGACTGATCTGGCCTTGTAACAATAACCAAAACGGCCTTGCTGTGCTGGTACTGCGAACGGCTGAAAGCAAGGGGAAACTACAGCCGTAATTTTTCCCGAGGGCATGCAGCTTTACTGTATGATTACATGATGATGGCGTCCTCTTGGGTAAAATATTCCGGAGGTAAAATAGTCCCCCATTCGGATCTCCGGGCGGGGACTACTCAAGAGGATGTCGTTATCAGGAGAAAGAAAACTGGCGTTCTACGGATCGGAGCGTGGAATGTCAGATCCCTTAATCGGGCAGGTAGGTTAGAAAATTTAAAAAGGGAAATGGATAGGTTGAAGTTAGATATAGTGGGAATTAGTGAAGTTCGGTGGCAGGAGGAACAAGACTTCTGGTCAGGTGACTACAGGGTTATAAACACAAAATCAAATAGGGGTAATGCAGGAGTAGGTTTAATAATGAATAGGAAAATAGGAATGCGGGTAAGCTACTACAAACAGCATAGTGAACGCATTATTGTGGCCAAGATAGATACGAAGCCCACACCTACTACAGTAGTACAAGTTTATATGCCAACTAGCTCTGCAGATGACGAAGAAATTGAAGAAATGTATGATGAAATAAAAGAAATTATTCAGATTGTGAAGGGAGACGAAAATTTAATAGTCATGGGTGACTGGAATTCGAGTGTAGGAAAAGGGAGAGAAGGAAACATAGTAGGTGAATATGGATTGGGGGACAGAAATGAAAGAGGAAGCCGCCTGGTAGAATTTTGCACAGAGCACAACATAATCATAGCTAACACTTGGTTTAAGAATCATGAAAGAAGGTTGTATACATGGAAGAACCCTGGAGATACTAAAAGGTATCAGATAGATTATATAATGGTAAGACAGAGATTTAGGAACCAGGTTTTAAATTGTAAGACATTTCCAGGGGCAGATGTGGACTCTGACCACAATCTATTGGTTATGACCTGTAGATTAAAACTGAAGAAACTGCAAAAAGGTTGGAATTTAAGGAGATGGGACCTGGATAAACTAAAAGAACCAGAGGTTGTACAGAGATTCAGGGAGAGCATAAGGGAGCAATTGACAGGAATGGGGGAATTAAATACAGTAGAAGAAGAATGGGTAGCTTTGAGGGATGAAGTAGTGAAGGCAGCAGAGGATCAAGTAGGTAAAAAGACGAGGGCTAGTAGAAATCCTTGGGTAACAGAAGAAATATTGAATTTAATTGATGAAAGGAGAAAATATAAAAATGCAGTAAGTGAAACAGGCAAAAAGGAATACAAACGTCTCAAAAATGAGATCGACAGGAAGTGCAAAATGGCTAAGCAGGGATGGCTAGAGGACAAATGTAAGGATGTAGAGGCCTATCTCACTAGGGGTAAGATAGATACCGCCTACAGGAAAATTAAAGAGACCTTTGGAGATAAGAGAACGACTTGTATGAATATCAAGAGCTCAGATGGAAACCCAGTTCTAAGCAAAGAAGGGAAAGCAGAAAGGTGGAAGGAGTATATAGAGGGTCTATACAAGGGCGATGTACTTGAGGACAATATTATGGAAATGGAAGAGGATGTAGATGAAGATGAAATGGGAGATATGATACTGCGTGAAGAGTTTGACAGAGCACTGAAAGACCTGAGTCGAAACAAGGCCCCCGGAGTAGACAATATTCCATTGGAACTACTGACGGCCGTGGGAGAGCCAGTCCTGACAAAACTCTACCATCTGGTGAGCAAGATGTATGAAACAGGCGAAATACCCTCAGACTTCAAGAAGAATATAATAATTCCAATCCCAAAGAAAGCAGGTGTTGACAGATGTGAAAATTACCGAACTATCAGCTTAATAAGTCACAGCTGCAAAATACTAACACGAATTCTTTACAGACGAATGGAAAAACTAGTAGAAGCCAACCTCGGGGAAGATCAGTTTGGATTCCGTAGAAACACTGGAACACGTGAGGCAATACTGACCTTACGACTTATCTTAGAAGAAAGATTAAGGAAAGGCAAACCTACGTTTCTAGCATTTGTAGACTTAGAGAAAGCTTTTGACAATGTTGACTGGAATACTCTCTTTCAAATTCTAAAGGTGGCAGGGGTAAAATACAGGGAGCGAAAGGCTATTTACAATTTGTACAGAAACCAGATGGCAGTTATAAGAGTCGAGGGGCATGAAAGGGAAGCAGTGGTTGGGAAGGGAGTAAGACAGGGTTGTAGCCTCTCCCCGATGTTGTTCAATCTGTATATTGAGCAAGCAGTAAAGGAAACAAAAGAAAAATTCGGGGTAGGTATTGAAATTCATGGAGAAGAAATAAAAACTTTGAGGTTCGCTGATGACATTGTAATTCTGTCAGAGACAGCAAAGGACTTGGAAGAGCAGTTGAACGGAATGGACAGTGTCTTGAAAGGAGGATATAAGATGAACATCAACAAAAGCAAAACAAGGATAATGGAATGTAGTCTAATTAAGTCGGGTGATGCTGAGGGAATTAGATTAGGAAATGAGGCACTTAAAGTAGTAAAGGAGTTTTGCTATTTGGGGAGCAAAATAACTGATGATGGTCGAAGTAGAGAGGATATAAAATGTAGGCTGGCAATGGCAAGGAAAGCGTTTCTGAAGAAGAGAAATTTGTTAACATCCAGTATTGATTTAAGTGTCAGGAAGTCATTTCTGAAAGTATTCGTATGGAGTGTAGCCATGTATGGAAGTGAAACATGGACGATAAATAGTTTGGACAAGAAGAGAATAGAAGCTTTCGAAATGTGGTGCTACAGAAGAATGCTAAAGATTAGATGGGTAGATCACATAACTAATGAGGAAGTATTGAATAGGATTGGGGAGAAGAGAAGTTTGTGGCACAACTTGACCAGAAGAAGGGATCGGTTGGTAGGACATGTTCTGAGGCATCAAGGGATCACCAATTTAGTATTGGAGGGCAGCGTGGAGGGTAAAAATCGTAGAGGGAGACCAAGAGATGAATACACTAAGCAGATTCAGAAGGATGTAGGTTGCAGTAGGTACTGGGAGATGAAAAAGCTTGCACAGGATAGAGTAGCATGGAGAGCTGCATCAAACCAGTCTCAGGACTGAAGACCACAACAACAACAACAACAGAGGCCATTCTATCAGATAATGCATCGAATTTCACTGGCAGACAATGGCGCAATTTTCTTGCCAGACATGGCATCAAACAAATACTTATATCTCGTTTCAGACCGCAATCTAATCCCACCGAACGTATCTTCAAAGAGTTCAATAGATTCATTCGAACCTACATACCTAATCGACAAACCCGTTGGATTGACTTTGTATCTTCATTCGAGCAGATTGTCAACAATCTTCCACACTTCTCAACTGGATTTACACCTGCGGAATTAATGACGAGTCATCGGGAAAGAAATGAATGGTTAGATCCCATACCTAAAATTGTAGAACCAGAATTAGATTTAGATGCAAAACTTAGGCAAGCATTGCTATCCTTATCTGTACAGGCGAATCTACGCAAGAAGTCTTATGACAAGAAAGTATCTAAGGCTCTTACATATGATATTAATGAAAAGGTGCTTTTACGAACACATTTTAAGCCATCGAAGTTGTTGAAAAGAAATCGGAAATGGAGGCTATTGTACGACGGACCATTTGTAGTAATTAGAAAACCACATACCGGATGTTATCTAATAGCGGATCCAGCATCTGGCAGAATTAAAGGATTGTATCACCACCAGAATCTCAAGAAGTATAATGAGGCAAAGTAACAAGCAAAGGAACATTAGCCTAAGGTTTAACCTGTGAAACACTTCGGTATTCAAACACACCAATACGAGTACTCACACTTTGGCGAAAAACTATGGAGGTAATTGAAGATTTGATTTATTATGGCGTACGAAAAAGAAAGCACATTCCATTTGAGAGGACAGATTCTTAGTTAGTTTTAAGTTAGTCATAGGTGTAAGCAGTCCAGGTTGGCTTTTTCAGCCCTCAAGATGTAATGTTAGTCTTTAAGTGTACAGAGTACAGCCTATTGCGTGTAAACTGTGCGTTATTGTAACACCGCCATGAACTATACCTTTTGTTAGCGCGATCTTCAGAATTAAACAGATTTGTGTAGCCAAGTGTTTGAACTGTCAAAAGCAGTAAATAACAGAGAGAGAGAGTATCACGTAGTATTTGATAGTTTTCAGGAGATTCAATCTCAGATTCAAAGTATCATCTACGAACAGTAAGCCTCATAAAGATTTAATAGCTAAGCAACAAAGCATTTCCTTTATTCTGTTTTACAACAGCTGTTAGGTCATGTAGTCGAGAGTGCCACTACATGGAAACATATACGTCGTACTGACAAGTCTGAAGTATTCCTGATGGTAAACGTTTCTTCTTTAAACATGTAAGATGCACTAAACTAATTAGCTATTTCACAGCCAAGCCCGACAATCGCCCAGAAGGAAGCGTGAGAAACTAGAAAGCTGTCACCAGATATGACTCACATTATAATAATAAAACTAAGATCTGATATTAGATTACAGAATAGCCACTTGAAGGCACACGTGACGCATGTCATGCATCTAAGGTCACAAAAATATCCTAGTGTAGTTGTGCTAGAATTTGTATATGCATATAGTATATTTATGTTCATATTTGATCCTCTCCTCTTCCACTTCCCCATCCTATCCCATTAAAAAAAAGTGAGGATTAGAATTTGACAGGCTCATCTGAGTGCTCTTTAGACGGTTGAAGTGGAAACGAAATTTGTGGGAGAGATCCGTTAGCGAAAGTTTTGTTCTAATCGCGTATCGCGAGTAGCAATGTTGAGAGATTATAATACATTCCGCGAGTAGTACTTGCAGCCAGTAACTTTATGAAGCATGAATCTTCCGGAGAGAAATGCATGAGTATGCTCGACCAGTAGAGACAGAATTTGTTCAATCTGTGCTCTACATAAACAGTGACACTAAATTTTGAAGAGAAACGAAATAACAAGCTGCTTAAAAGATTTGTTTTGAAAAAAAATTTTACCTTTGTAAAAGGGAGAGAGAATAACCGAAATAATCGTGCCTTGATGCACAAGTAGTGATATTCAATACGCTAATCCGGCGTGGCGTGACTGAAAAGGTTAACAGAATTTTGTGACTGTAAGCAAACTTAAGAAATGTATGTATGTATGTATGTAATTTATGGACATTGTTTAATCTTGTAATGTATTTACCTGTGAGTAACTTGAACTGTGAGCTTTGAAATCACAATGTGAGATGGGAGATGTGAATTTGCAGACACTCTAAGACGTTCTAAACAAAATGCGAGTGATAAAGTGTACAAAATACGTGTGCAGTGACATGTGTACACGCAAGTGCAGGTAGTGACAGCGATCACAGCAAAGCATTTTGCAAACTATATGTAAAACGTTGGCTTCACTTACCTGTGTGTAAGCAGCATGGCAGGTCGCAGGGACTGTCGTGTGAAATCCTCGAAACAGACGGTGGTATTTTCTACCCAAGTTTTCGATACGCCGATCGACGATGGAGAAAGGACCCTAGACGTGTGTTTTCCGCGTGTTCTCATTTTAGCAGAGCGCGAGTGACACACGTTAAACTTCATACGAGCATACACGAGCGCGTGTTGCACTGGACTAGTAACCGGCAACAGCGCGGAGCTGCTTGCAATTGGACTCAACAATTAACATTTGAAACACAACCGACGCGCGCGCTGTGGAGGCGTGTTATTGACCTTAGAATGTTTTCCGTCTCACAACTACGCAAGAGACATTGCTAAAGCTACCACAGTGAAACTTAATTATGAACTTTATTTATTGTGTAAAAAGAGAAGTCTTAGCTTCAAATTAATTTCCATTTAATCAGTCACGTCGGATATTTTGCGATAGATAGTTAAATAAAGACAAGGCATTACTGAGCACTGAAACGTTAACTGGAAGGGAAGGTTATCAATCCTGTCCAGAATCCTATAAAACCTTTACCTGTAAGTCTACATTATAGCACGAACCTAACACAGGTTTCTTTCTGTTTATTTGCATGTAAATGACATGACGCTTGATGCGAGACACTAGAGAGGCAACACGAGCGAACACAAAAAAGACGCTACCCAGGGTCGTGACCTCTCGGACGACGCCGCTCACCGAACGAGAACAGACGTTGCAGACTCCGGTTAAGTGAGCGCGTGACAAATAAAAGTGTACAGTGTAGTGTCAAGTGAAACGTCCTGATTAACAACGACATTCTAAAAAAAAATCTAATGAAACAGATAAAAAACATTACGAGACCAAACAGGTCACAGACAATTTTAGAGGACTGAATAAGTAATTATTTCAATGTATCTGTGTATGTTTGTCTACTGACATGTTTTGTTTTCTATATAGAGTATTATTCATTTATCTTTGTGTGTGTGAGACTTAAGATTGTTTTTTGTCATATTTTGTTTCACAGTAACAGCAATTAAGATAACAGTGCAAGGACACCTGACAATGAACTGAGAGAAGTGCCAAAGTGCACAAAAAGACACTGAAAGACTATTTGTTTTCATAACTGTTCTGGAAGCATCCATTGGAACTACTGACGGCCGTGGGAGAGCCAGTCCTGACAAAACTCTACCATCTGGTGAGCAAGATGTATGAAACAGGCGAAATACCCTCAGACTTCAAGAAGAATATAATAATTCCAATCCCAAAGAAAGCAGGTGTTGACAGATGTGAAAATTACCGAACTATCAGCTTAATAAGTCACAGTTGCAAAATACTAACACGAATTCTTTACAGACGAATGGAAAAACTAGTAGAAGCCAACCTCGGGGAAGATCAGTTTGGATTCCGTAGAAACACTGGAACACGTGAGGCAATACTGACCTTACGACTTATCTTAGAAGAAAGATTGAGGAAAGGCAAACCTACGTTTCTAGCATTTGTAGACTTGGAGAAAGCTTTTGACAATGTTGACTGGAATACTCTCTTTCAAATTCTAAAGGTGGCAGGGGTAAAATACAGGGAGCGAAAGGCTATTTACAATTTGTACAGAAACCAGATGGCAGTTATAAGAGTCGAGGGACATGAAAGGGAAGCAGTGGTTGGGAAGGGAGTAAGACAGGGTTGTAGCCTCTCCCCGATGTTGTTCAATCTGTATATTGAGCAAACAGTAAAGGAAACAAAAGAAAAATTCGGAGTAGGTATTAAAATTCATGGAGAAGAAATAAAAACTTTGAGGTTCGCCGATGACATTGTAATTCTGTCAGAGACAGCAAAGGACTTGGAAGAGCAGTTGAATGGAATGGACAGTGTCTTGAAAGGAGGATATAAGATGAACGTCAACAAAAGCAAAACAAGGATAATAGAATGTAGTCTAATTAAGTCGGGTGATGCTGAGGGAATTAGATTAGGAAATGAGGCACTTAAAGTAGTAAAGGAGTTTTGCTATTTGGAGAGCAAAATAACTGATGATGGTCGAAGTAGAGAGGATATAAAATGTAGGCTGGCAATGGCAAGGAAAGCGTTTCTGAAGAAGAGAAATTTGTTAACATCCAGTATAGATTTAAGTGTCAGAAAGTCATTTCTGAAAGTATTCGTATGGAGTGTAGCCATGTATGGAAGTGAAACATGGACGATAAACAATTTGGACAAGAAGAGAATAGAAGCTTTCGAAATGTGGTGCGACAGAAGAATGCTGAAGATTATATGGGTAGATCACATAACTAATGAGGAAGTATTGAATAGGATTGGGGAGAAGAGAAGTTTGTGGCACAACTTGACCAGAAGAAGGGATCGGTTGGTAGGACATGTTCTGAGGCATCAAGGGATCACCAATTTAGTATTGGAGGGCAGCGTGGAGGGTAAAAATCGTAGAGGGAGACCAAGAGATGAATACACTAAGCAGATTCAGAAGGATGTAGGTTGCAGTAGGTACTGGGAGATGAAAAAGCTTGCACAGGATAGAGTAGCATGGAGAGCTGCATCAAACCAGTCTCAGGACTGAAGACCACAACAACAACAACAACTGGAAGCATAAAATAACTAGATGACAAACTCATTCCAATTGTATGTTAGAACGTAAGTAAACAGATGATAAAACACAGTAATGTCTTGAAACTACATGTGAGTCCTGATGATCCTTCCGGAATCATCATGCCTCACATGGGAGGCATTGTGACATTACAGCCTTTATCACTGCGATTTTTAACATGTAAAAGTTTTTCTTTTCTGTATTCGCGTCAGTATGTGCGAACTTTTAACATATACCAATGAATGTTGTAACCAGATATCTTTGCCGCGCTCCTGAAAAGCGCAGAATATCACGATAGCTATAAACTGTTATTCGCTGCTATCGATTAGTAAAAAAAAAAACAAAAAAAAAACGATGCACCTATGTTTCAAAATAACAATTGCCAATTTTTACTTCTGCGAGGAGCCGCGCCGCTCTCTAGCTGTTCTTCTGTGAATGTGTTGCGAGTCGGACGCAAAAGTATTGTGCTCCATACTGATATAATCATTTTATTGTAAATTTAAGAGTTTAAGTGATTAAAAATATATGTAGCCACAAACAAGCGAGAATGTGTATCATGAAAATTCGCTCCACCGCCACATTGGGTGGCCATGTTAATGTAAGTTTCCGTTTCATAATATAATACTTGAAGCCTTGAAGTTTATGTAATTTCAAAGAAAATCTCTCAACCTTATTTTGATTAATTATACTTGTGATAATCTTTCCTGTTTAAAAGATTTATGCAGCTTATGATCCAGCGTGTGTTCTGTCGGAACAGGAGGCTGTCGTGACGACATCGTTATAGTATTTATTCCAAGTTCTTTCAGTTCCGTTTATATGTTCGTACAAATCCAATTAGTTGGTCCCTTAGGTTTCTTTCATGTAACTTCCGTCTGTTACCTCCGCGCGATCTTCCTCCGAAAAAAAATTTCTGTTCATTTTTTTTAGTAATTTTCGATATCGCGAGTGAGAAAGGACAGCCGCCTCCTGCTCCGAACGGAACACCACGACTTTTCTAACGTCGGAGAGTACCGCACGAATTTTCCGCTAAAAGGTAATAGAATTTCTTAAAGCTGGATCAATTACACATGTTGCTGCTGTTCTCCGACAAATCTGGTGTGATTAATAGTAATTTATTCTGTCACGACAAAAGGAACCAATTTTATTTTTACCAAAGCAACAAAGCTTTCAATTAAATTACTGAAAACAAAATCATACAATTTGTGGCGGTGTATTGATTGTATAATACGAGCATTGCCGGATGATTGCTCTCTGAGCTTGAAGAATATGCAGTGAAAGTTAATGTGATTTATTGCATCATTCCTATGACCGACATGCAGGAAGACAGATCATTGTGCGAAAAAGCAGGCGATTGCTATATTTGTGGGTGGTCGTTAACTAATAAAGTTCAAACGCTGCATAGAGACGATTGCCATCATATCAGATATGGGCATATCGTGTTTGGCACGAATTCAGCAGCTCTAATTTAGGGGAGTATGCAAGTCTTTCTACGGATACAGATGTACACCTACTTGCAAACATTTTGGAACGATTCTGCAGTCTAAGTGTGTTAACATACACCATGCCAGCGCTTCGGCGGTACACTGTGCTCAAAACTTACACATGTCTCGAGATGGGGTAACAACTCTATACGCTTTGTCGTTCAAGTCGCACCCCTGGTTGAAGGTCTACATTGACATAAATATAGAAAAGACAGCTTGCGAGACATGACCATTTGGAGAAAAATTTTATAAATTAATGAATAATACAATTTTCTGCAAAACTGTGGAAAATTTAAGAAACCACCACAGTTTCATTTAGTAACTTGATGGGATGGGCGTTAAGGTGTGAGAAAATATCTCACTAGGTCCAATTTTAAATGAGCCACAATTTTTAATACAGTACTCTAGGCTCTGGAGATGGCGAAGGTTTCCATGGAGTTCATGAAACTTGTTTATGTAGGTAAGTGTATATTTGACCTATCTGAACTCCACATGTATGTCAGAACCTGAAAATGTCGGTAGAGGTATGTGACTATTATTATTAATATAATTGACTGGATTCTAGAAAATCTGAGTAGTCGCAGACAAACAGGTAATCGTTGTTTTTTAGTGTATTTATTCCAAATGACATGTTTCGGGCTCCGCCCGTCGTCAGATTTCCTGTTGTAAACAATATAACAAATAATTAGTTACACCTTTTTTAAAATATCAAATCTAGACAAGAAAGTGCAAAATCGAAATACGTTTCAGTACCAATAGCTATCATTTTATAACAAAAATAACTTTGGCAGCTTGTTCATTACTCATAGACTACATTTACGAACCAAAAGATGTGACATATAATGTAAACTTGGAAAATGGAAATGTTGGTAGTTTGAAGGACTACGGAAAGCTGCTGCTTCAGTGCGCTCGAACTTGGTAGGTAAACCAAGCGGTGGAATAAGGCAACACCTTACGGCACTGCGGCTGTGCAAAAGCCGATATGTTTACTAAAAATTAAAACAGTAACCAATAACAAACAAAAGTACATGTGTGCCCGTATTATACATTATACATTAAGACACACATGGCAGCAGTACAAAGTACAAGAAACTACATTAGAAAATTGTAGAAGAAATATTTTGACTTGGAAAGGCATGACTTAACGAAAATTACAAAAGGATTTGTTTAGATTTGCAATTACACCTCTTGACCATTCGTTAAACATAAAATCCTAAGACATTTGTCCCATCCTGTGGTTTATTATTATGGTCATCCATATGCAAGATGTTTAATGCCTGTGAAAACAGTAAAATAAAACAACAAAAATACATGTAGTGTGGCCGCTCTCAAGCAGAATAAAAGAAGCATCACTGCAATACAGTGTTTTTCAACCTGTGGGTCGCGACCCCTGCCGGGTCGCAAAGCCTTGCTGAGGGGGTCGCGGTCGCAGGAGAAAGCAGTTGCAGCATGGCTGGAAATGTATGCTTCATGACAATCATCTGCTGTGGTATAAATGTCACACGGAAGTGACAAGTTTTTGTGAAAGCACCTTGCAAATTCGCTTGCTTTCAGATCTGGTACTTATTTATAATAATGAATACGAATTTAATTTAAACCTGTTGAAGAGTTCAAATAGTCAACCACTTGCAACAATGAGAAGCCACACGATATCTATCGATCTCTTCCCACTTCTGCGGAATGGAACTAGGGCAGCGAGAGTCACTAAGTCTTGCCCAGATATTATTTACCTCCGAGAGGTTTGCAGGGAGAGGGAAAGGACCACAACTTTCTGGCTGGAACGGCGATGCAGTGGCAGCGTCTTGTGTATTACTGACAACTTAGTTTACGTGCCGATCATTTGCTGTGGTAAAAATATCACACGTAACGAGAACAATTAATGAAGGCAAATTTAAAAGATGCTCACGTTCAAATGTGATGTGATACAAAATGGCTGCAACAACACGCACACAGCTCACGTGCAAGATTTGGCACCACGGTTACTAGACTGCATTTCAGTAACAAGCTTCGAACCAATCAGTAGATCGCTAGGATTGGCAGCAGTGAGACAAGGCAAGAAGTACAGCAATTTCTACCGAGCGGATCTAGGATGCCTGAGCTCTACTCAGACTTTAATTCACACACAGCATGTTGACGTTTTTTTCTCTTTTCCTAGTTCTGTGGTTTCATCGGGATTCCCAGAAAATCGTCAGTGCTGGTCACCTGGTTAATTTATCATTTCTTTCGCGTAGTTAATTGTGGTGATTGCCATAAAGTGAATCATTGTTTTTTTATGGTGCTTTATAAAAGAGTTGAAAAATATCTTACAAAAAAGTAGTACCATCATTGGTAAAAATATAAACTACATATTCTCGCAATTAATTAAAAAGAGATAATATATTCCTGTTGAAACTGAATGATAGTGAATGAAATTACCATCCTGCTGCATATCTCAAAATTAGGGGTTCTGTAATACAAAAACATAGGCTTATGGAAAATGGTATTTATTTTTTATTAAAATTGCGTAATTCCTTGCTCAACATTAACTCTGAAACTTGTCCATTTTATGCTCGCTTAGAGCGAAGCGAGAAGACAATCACGTCCATACTTGCTGGCGTACTCGGACGACAGATTGTAGCGAACGGAAACCCGCGACTGTGCCCACGCTGACCCCTTCTCACCCTATGCCTCTACCGCGGCAAAGAATATAATTATATCTCTGACCGCAGAGCACTGCGACCTCTTTTCACATTGCACTTGATTTGTAGATCAGTATAGTATCAATAGAAAGAAAATTAAATAAGTTACCTTTGAAATCGCTGACATACTTTTATTAAGCTTCTGGGGGTCGCCAAAATATTTTTACTTGGAAGGGGGTTGCGTATTCAAAAAGGTTGAAAAACACTGGTGTAGTACATGGGCACTAGTGTAAAATACACCGATGTCCAAAATTAAAAATGTATAATCATACAAACTGTCAACAGATGTCCGTACAATGGTGTTCTGCACGGAAGATACCATTTCGGTCAATGGACAACCACGCCAACGATGACGTCAGGGCACCTATCAAACGAGGTAGTGTTTGCCGGGTAGTCTCACATCCACAATCGCATGATATGCCCTCTAGTATTACGGGTAACTCTACAATATTTCTGTCTGCTGATGACACTAGCTTGGTAGTAAAGGATGTCGTGTGCAACAATGGCTCGGTTTCAAATAGTGTAGTTCATGACATTAAGAAAATAAACTAACGCTAAATCACAGTAAGACTCAGTTTTTACAGTTTCTAATACACAATTCAACAAAAACTGACGTTTTAATTTCACAGACTGGGTATATGATTAGTGAAACTGAACAGTTTAAATTTCTAGGTCTACAGATAGATAGTAAACTGTCGTGGAAAACCCACGTTCGGGATCTTGTTCAAAGACTTAATACTGCCATTTTTGCTATTCGAACAGTATCTGAAGTGAGTGATAGTTCGAAACGAAAATTAGTCTGCTTTGCCTATTTTCACTCGCTTATGTCGTATGGCATTATATTTTGGGGTAACTCTTCCCATTCTAAAAGGATATTTTTGTCTCAGAAACGGATGGTTTGGGTAATAAGTAGTGATGGTTCACGAACCTCTTTTCGACCCCTGTTCACGAGTCTTGGTATTTTGACATAGGACTCTCAAAATATAAATAAATATATATATATATATATATATATATGTATATATGTATATATATATATATATATATATATATATATATATATACACTCCTGGAAATGGAAAAAAGAACACCGTGAATTCATTGTCCCAGGAAGGGGAAACTTTATTGACACATTCCTGGGGTCAGATACATCACATGATCACACTGACAGAACCACAGGCACATAGACACAGGCAACAGAGCATGCACAATGTCGGCACTAGTACAGTGTATATCCACCTTTCGCAGCAATGCAGGCTGCTATTCTCCCATGGAGACGATCGTAGAGATGCTGGATGGAGTCCTGTGGAACGGCTTGCCATGCCATTTCCACCTGGCGCCTCAGTTGGACCAGCGTTCGTGCTGGACGTGCAGACCGCGTGAGACGACGCTTCATCCAGTCCCAAACATGCTCAATGGGGGACAGATCCGGAGATCTTGCTGGCCAGGGTAGTTGACGTACACCTTCTAGAGCACGTTGGGTGGCACGGGATACATGCGGACGTGCATTGTCCTGTTGGAACAGCAAGTTCCCTTGCCGGTCTAGGAATGGTAGAACGATGGGTTCGATGACGGTTTGGATGTACCGTGCACTATTCAGTGTCCCCTCGACGATCACCAGTGGTGTATGGCCAGTGTAGGAGATCGCTCCCCACACCATGATGCCGGGTGTTGGCCCTGTGTGCCTCGGTCGTGTGCAGTCCTGATTGTGGCGCTCACCTGCACGGCGCCAAACACGCATACGACCATCATTGGCACCAAGGCAGAAGCGACTCTCATCGCTGAAGACGACACGTCTCCATTCGTCCCTCCATTCACGCCTGTCGCGACACCACTGGAGGCGGGCTGCACGATGTTGGGGCGTGAGCGGAAGACGGCCTAACGGTGTGCGGGACCGTAGCCCAGCTTCATGGAGACGGTTGCGAATGGTCCTCGCCGATACCCCAGGAGCAACAGTGTCCCTAATTTGCTGGGAAGTGGCGGTGCGGTCCCCTACGGCACTGCGTAGGATCCTACGGTCTTGGCGTGCATCCGTGCGTCGCTGCGGTCCGGTCCCAGGTCGACGGGCACGTGCACCTTCCGCCGACCACTGGCGACAACATCGATGTACTGTGGAGACCTCACGCCCCACGTGTTGAGCAATTCGGCGGTACGTCCACCCGGCCTCCCGCATGCCCACTATACGCCCTCGCTCAAAGTCCGTCAACTGCACATACGGTTCACGTCCACGCTGTCGCGGGATGCTACCAGTGTTAAAGACTGCGATGGAGCTCCGTATGCCACGGCAAACTGGCTGACACTGACGGCGGCGGTGCACAAATGCTGCGCAGCTAGCGCCATTCGACGGCCAACACCGCGGTTCCTGGTGTGTTCGCTGTGCCGTGCGTGTGATCATTGCTTGTACAGCCCTCTCGCAGTGTCCGGAGCAAGTATGGTGGGTCTGACACACCGTTGTCAATGTGTTCTTTTTTCTATTTCCAGGAGTGTATATATATATATATTCCTTACTGTAATTTCTTATTAACAATATTAGCTTGTCCCCAAGAATAAGCAGCTTTCACTCAGTTAATATTCGGCAGAAATCAAACCTGCTTTTCGATCGGACTTCCTTAACTCTTGTGCAGAAAGGTGTACAGTATACCGCTGCACCCATTTTCAATAAACTACCACTAGAATTCGAAAATCTTAGCAGTAATCCACGCGCTTTCAAATCGAAACTGAAGAGTATTCTCATGGGTTCCTCCTTCTATTCTGTCGAGGAGTTCCTTGAAAAATTAAGCTGATTCTTGTTGTATTGTTGATTGCGTTTACTTAAACTTAAGGCTTGACTTTTTTCGGATTCTAAACATTTTATTTTTATCTCTTTTTACTTTTATGTTGTAATTTCATGTATTGACACGTTCGATGACGTTGGAGATTTGCTCCTCAATTTGGTCCTACGGAAATTTACGTGTTAATAAAATAAAACTCTCTGCGATGGAGGACCATAAGAACAATGGAGGCAGGACAGTCACAAATTGATGTGGCCCGACGGCTTAATGTGAGTCGTTCTGTTGTTTCTCGAATATGGCGACAATTTATAGAGACCGAAACAGTATCCCGGAAACCAGGGTAGGGCTGACAATGTGTGATATTAGAAATAGAGGAGTTTTATTTGGTTCTAAGGGCACGACGTATGGCCCTAGTAGTGCACGGCAACTGACACTTGACCTCACAGCATCCGCTGGACGTATTATATTCAGACAAACGGTGACACAAGGCAGCGGCAGAGTGGCCTTTACTGTCGGAGACCTGCTGTATGTGACTTCTGAAGAGTCTTCACAGAAAGCAACATCTAGAGTGGAGTCGTCAGCATACTACCTGTATCGAGGAGGTTCCCTAATGGTGTGGGCAGGGATTATGGGGACCACTTGCACAACTCTTCATGAAATTTTGCAGGTGAATTGGCAACGTTTAACTGCTGTTAGCCATCGTGAATAGATCTTGGGGGCTTACGTGCGGTTGTTGCTTGGTGATGTGGACCCGGACTTTGTATTGATGGACGACAATGTTCGACATCATAGAGAACGGGTGGTTGATGTTTTCTTGGAAACAGAAAATGTTGCACGCATGGCGTGGCCTGCTCGCTCTCCCAATCTGAATCCCAAAGATCACGTTTGGGATGCACTAGGGAAACAGGCTGCATCACATTAGCATCCACCAACCGCTCGCCAAGACTTGTGAACAGCTCTGCAGGAAGAATGAGCGTTATTACCTCAACATGAGATTGATGACATCATTCACAACATGCCCCATATTTGTCGGACCTGTATTGCTGCCAGAGGTGGCCACAACCCATATTAACACCACATTAACCAGCTGTCGGAATGTGACTCCAAATCCATTAAATTGGAGAAAAAGAAGAACAATTTTGTCTACCACTATGAATATAGTAGTTATTTATGTTCTACATTCTTTACGTTGTTTCTACTTCACTGTCACCTCTTTATACTGTTTCGTAGCAAAATAAACGGAACTTGGCAAAATTTCCGTTTGTTGCTTTGATTCTGGACACCAGTGTATTTATTTATCTTAAAAGGATAATGTATTAAAGTTATAGAAAAATTGGTGTGATTCACTGATCAGAGTAGTACACAGGGAAGGGACTGTACATTTAGAAGTTTAAATTTTTTTCTGTTGAAAACATAATCTGCCATAATTACAAAAGGATTTGTTTTGAGTTACAGGTGCACTTCCTTACTAAACGTCTAACGTGGAAACTGAAGACATTTCCTTCTGAACCATTTTTTTGTGCTCCTCAGTGGTTAGTGAATACTACGTGAGTTAGGTTCATCAGTGGTTCAGGAGGAAAATGTCTTCGGTTTCCACGTTTGACCTTTAGACAGGAGGTACACCGACAGTTCAAAAGGAGTACTTTTGTAATTATGACAGGTTATGTTTTCAATAGAAAAAAATTTAAACATTGAAATGCACATTCCCTTCCTATGTACTACTCTGATCAATGAATCAGACAGATTTTTCAGTTACTTCGATACATTATCCTTTTAAGATAACTAAATATTTTAATGTGTTGAAAGGTTTAATCTCGTGCCCATGCACTACAGTGACGTTTCTTTTACTGTCCTTATGAGCAGGCTCACTACATGTATTTTTGTTGTTGTATTTTACTGTTTTAACAGGCAGTAAACATTTTGACATATGGATGACCGTAATAATGAACCGCAGGATGGGACAAATGTCTTAAGATTTTAAGTCTGAAGAAAAGTCAAGAAGTGTAACATCAAATCTAAACAAATCCTTTTGTAACCTTCGACAAGTAATGTCTTTCCAAGACAAAATATTTTTTTCTACAATTTTGTAATATACTTTCTTGTACTTTGTACTACAGCGGTGTGTGTTTTAATGTGGCTGTGTACAGGCACACAAGATGTACTTTTAGTTTTTATTGGTTACTGTTTTAATTTTTAGTAAACATATCGGCATCTGCGCAGCCGCAGTGCTGTAAGGTGGTGCCTTCTTTCGCCGCATGGTTTAGCTAGCAAGTGTGAGTCCACTGAAGTAGCATTGTCCTTCTCACGACCAACATTCCAATTTTCCAAGTTTAAATTATATGTCGCATCGTTTGGTTCGTAAATGTATGAGTAAGGAACAAGTTGTCAAAGTTATTTTTGTTGTAAAATGGTATGTATTGGTTCTGAGACGTAGTTCGATTTTGCGCTTCCTTTTTAACATCTGGTGTTTTTTAAAAAGGGTAACTAATTATTTATGATATTGTTTACATTTCTGAAAGTATTCGTATGGAGTGTAGCCATGTATGGAAGTGAAACATGGACGATAAATAGTTTGGACAAGAAGAGAATAGAAGCTTTCGAAATGTGGTGCTACAGAAGAATGCTGAAGATTAGATGGGTAGATCACGTAACTAATGAGGAAGTATTGAATAGAATTGGGGAGAAGAGAAGTTTGTGGCACAACTTGACCAGAAGAAGGGATCGGTTGGTAGGACATGTTCTGAGGCATCAAGGGATCACCAATTTAGTATTGGAGGGCAGCGTGGAGGGTAAAAATCGTAGAGGGAGACCAAGAGATGAATACACTAAGCAGATTCAGAAGGATGTAGGTTGCAGTAGGTACTGGGAGATGAAAAAGCTTGCACAGGATAGAGTAGCATGGAGAGCTGCATCAAACCAGTCTCAGGACTGAAGACCACAACAACAACAACAACATTGTTTACACAAGGAAATTGATGATGGGCAGAGCCCAAAGCATATCATTTGGAATAAATGCACCGAAAAACAACTATCACCTGTTTGTTTGCAACTACTCAGCTTTTCTAAGATCCAGTCAATTATATTGTACCAATTTCTTTACGAGTTACTAAAACGTAATTTTTCTGAATGAAAGTTGCTTTATACGAACACAGATAGCTCCAGCTTTTGGGTCAATGATTGCGATCCATATGAAGTTGTAAGTTGCCACTCTGACGCATTCCACACGTCTGGTTATGCAGCAAATAATCATCATGGCATAAAGCACAAAGCTGGCTAGCAATAACGTTACTGGCTTGATGAAAGATGAGGCGAATGGTTCGCAGATTGTGGAGTTTGCAGGTCTTCAGGCGATAATGTACAGAGACAGGTGTCACCTGGAGGCGGGCTAAGGGCGTGCGGCCTTAATGACTCTCCGATTGTCAATTCCTTGAAGTGCCTTCATGATGGCGTTGGCAGGGTTCGACCTCCTCCTCCGCATATCAGCCAAGTCAATTTTCTATCATGAAGACCTGAATTACATATGGTATCGCAGATGAAAATCGGCCTGTCACATCATGACACCAAGTGAGTCATTTGTGAGGACAGGATTAGAAACCTGCCGTATTCACACTATTCACCCGAGTGTTAGAGCGGATTTATGTGTTATATAAATATAGTGATGATGTGTGTGTGTGTGTGTGTGTGTGTGTGTGCGGTTTACATTGTTTGCATACTATGTACGTTGGTTAGTGTAGCTCCTTTCCTGCTGCTGGTCAAGCAAAAAAAAAGTAAGCATGTAAATCTGTGGAGCAAACATATTAACTTGTGAGACTTATTGTGTATATATTACTTGTTCATAATTAAATTAGTTTGGAAACTATTTTGTAAATATTGAACACACTTTTTGTACCTTGTTTCCTTAAGAGCATATTATAAGTGGCAGTCGAGTGAAAACAAGCCAGATGCAGAGAAAAAGGTCCTAAGTAAACTGTTTCTTATTTCAAAAGTAATCTCTATAACTGTTAATACATGCGTCCCACGGTGAGACAAGATGGTCAGTGCCTTTATGGAAGAATATTTGTGGGTGCCTTTGTAACCATGAGTGTACTCAGGCGTGCACCTCCTCGTCTGAAGCAAACTTACAGACATGAATGTCAGAGCTTCCCAAGCGAAACTGCTATAGAAGAGTCGAAACTACCTCGGCAGGTTGCGGATTGACATTCAGCTGCAACGAATGATGCTGTCTGTCAACATTACTGCCCGTTTGGAATTAAAGGAGCACTTCAATGCTTGTAAAGTGTTCACATGCCACAGTGGATTAATTGTGGTGCCTTGTTCCAGAAAGCAACATGTAACAGGGGCTTAGAAAAGGTCATCATGACTTCTCCAGAGACGGCACATACGGCTTTGGATATTTTCGATGGGCATGAATCCATGTGCTTCCGTTTTTGGCTCTGTCGCTTGTTCTCTGGATCAAAACACTGACACCATTTTTATTTTCCACGACAGTACAGAATAGGAAATGATACTCTTCAACGTGATACCGTTTATAGTGCTGTAGTGCTGTCACTAGAGAGGCAGTGGGAGAACGAGCTCAAACCCCTGACTCTGGATAAATAAGCACTTTTAGGCTAGTGTGAAATTACAGCTTTACTGCAGATCGTTCTTGGCAACTGGCAAGGGCAGCCAAAGGAGGGGCAGGCTGGGAAGGGAGGTCGTCTGACGTGAACTGAACTCTCAGCCCCCCTCCCCCACATTCCTCTCGTCCAATAGAAATCATTCGAGTTCTGTCCTCTGTTGTGAGAGGACTTTTTTTGGAGGGGGGAGTGGGTTACGTAAAATTGGTCAAAAATCTTGAAATTTTTTGGCACTGACTATTTCTGTAGCATGTTAGAAATGGTATCTCCAATTTTCAAAAGTTATTTGGTACTGAAAATGAAGTAAAAGCCATTTGTCTTCTTTCAACCAAAGTGTAGAGCAACACCCCGTTTTCTACATGACTATGTCATTATTTGCGATGGTTTATATATTTTCTGCGGTCAGAGAAGCTCCTGAAGATCATAAAAGGCAGTGAGATAGTTTAAGATGTGTTGTCTTTTCCTGCTGTTAGTGTCTGTGGTGTACCAGTATAAACATTTCTTGTTCTACTGCAACTGCAAGAAGCATAAATAACTGTAAACATTTGGAATGGCTTAGCGTTTAAAATGCCTAAATATAGCGGTATTGTTTTTGAGAAAGTGACTAAAAGTCGTCATTTACGTTTAAATAAAGAGTTTCAGCAAGCTATTGAAGAAGATTATTAATATGCGTACTGTTATACCTGAAACGACGACGAAGGATATTGCCATAAAGGCACGCCAGAAGATTCAGACTAGAAGAAAAGAGCTACATGAGAACCAAGAAGACCAAATGTATGGTTAAGGCCGACATTCAAGTACTTGTTTACGGCTCAAATTTTGGTAAACTCTTCTTTTTTTTTGGATTTCCCACAATTTATATTTTTCGGAGTATAAGGAACAATTTCTGCTGATCCATTGCAGATAACAAGGCGAAATCTGCTACAGGCTTTCTAGATACTGTAACACAACTTTCTGTGGTACAAGGTTTTCAAAGTGCGTAAGTGCCAAATTTATTTATAATTTTGTGAAAGAAAAATTTGCTCTGTATCATACACATAAATCTGAAAATTGATTGTGAGAGTTCTAAGAATTACGTAAAAACCTCATACACAGATTTATTTATCTAACACCTAAGAATCACATTGTGAGAGTGATAAGTACAGTAATCTTTGAGGAAATGTTCCTCATGTTGTAGTACTTGTTGTAAAAATAAGCAGCATCGTCATGGCCAAATTATTTGTCAAAAAAATTGCAGATCATAGCGAATACCCAAATCACAACATGTGCAAAATTTGGTTCAATTATCTCTCAAACACTAAGAGTTAAGAAACTTCCTGGCAGATTGAAACTGTGTGCCCGACCGAGACTCGAACTCGGGAGCTTTGCCTTTCGCGGGCAAGTGCTCTACCATCTGAGCTACCGAAGCACGACTGACGTCCGGTACTCACAGCTTTACTCCTGCCAGTACCTCGTCTCCTACCTTCCAAACTTTACAGAAGCTCTCCTGAGAAACTTGCCAGGAAGTTTCATATCAGCGCACACTCCGCTGCAGAGTGAAAGTCACATTCTGGAAACATCCCCCAGGCTGTGGCTAAGCCATGTCTCCGCAATATCCTTTCTTTCAGGAGTGCTAATTCTGCAAGTTTCACAGGAGAGCTTCTGTAAAGTTTGGAAGGTAGGACACGAGGTACTGGCAGAAGTAAAGCTGTGAGTGGCGGGCGTGAGTCGTGCTTCGGTAGCTCAGATGGTAGAGCACTTGCTCGCGAAAGGCAAAGGTCCCGAGTTCGAGTCTCGGTCGGGCACACGGTTTTAATCTGCCAGGAAGTTTCATATCAGCGCACACTCCGCTGCAGAGTGAAAATCTCATTCTACTAAGAGTTAACATTAGCTTAAACCTACCTGCGCATTTTCTCATACGTCCCCTCTTAATCAGTTTCTGCAACAAACTATTATTTCAAAAAATTATACGAGGGCCATTGTGATAAGAGGGGCATCGTGACGCGAGCATCGTGTCCGACGCCAGCGTCGACACCGACGCTGATGTCGACGCCGCACCTTCGCCACGCGCCTCTGGTGCGTGAGGTTTGCAAGTGCACCGACGGAGTCTGTCGCGCCACGGTTGCGTGGCCTCGCCGAACCCACACATGTTGCGATTTTTCCGCTAACGTGGCGTCGCGCAGCAGCTCTTTGATGTGCCGTTGGCACACGATTTTGCGAACACGCAGAGACGAGGTTCTTGGCGTCGCACTGGCAGCGCATGCTGTCTGACAGTTGCCGTACACAGAGAGAGAAACATTAGAAAACTTATCTCCGAGATGTAGAACTAAAAAATTAAACGTTCGCACATTTCGATTGCACTGCCTGCAACTCATGGACATCGTTCCTATAATGCATGGTATATGCATTATTGGCATGAGAATAACCTAGTCCACACAATACCCAAGACAGAACTCGCATAATTATACGTATATTAGAAACTACTCCTGTTTCCCGATAGTCGCATAACCGAGACGTGTTGCGAACGACAAGCACCTCCGGCGTGTCACAATGCGGGGACAGGACCTCAGCGCCTCTACGTTAAAATGGAAATATAACAATTATTTCCTACTAAAATACATATTATTATCAGCTATCGATAAATCACCCATCAAATCGCGTGAGAAATTTCATACATTATAAACAGAATATCACACCCTGGAAGCTATTTGATGAGCAGTCCAACAATAGGGAAAATACTTCTGTAAAGTTTGGAAGGTAGGAGACGAGATACTGGCAGAAGTAAAGCTGTGAGTACCGGCCGTGAGTCGTGCTTTACTTCTGCCAGTATCTCGTCTCCTACCTTCCAAACTTTACAGAAGCTTCTGTAAAGTTTGGAAGGTGGGAGACGAGATACTGGCAGAAATAAAGCTGTGAGTACCGGGCGTGAGTCGTGCTTCGGTAGCTCAGATGGTAGAGCACTTGCCCGCGAAAGGCTTCTGTAAAGTTTGGAAGGTAGGAGACGAGATACTGGCAGAAATAAAGCTGTGAGTACCGGGCGTGAGTCGTGCTTCGGTAGCTCAGATGGTAGAGCACTTGCCCGCGAAAGGCAAAGGTCCCGAGTTCGAGTCTCGGTCGGGCACACGGTTTTAATCTGCCAGGAAGTTTCAAAGAATTTATATGCTAAAAATGCATATCAACCATTTCTACGCGTCGTACTACGATCTGCAAGCCGTGGCCCTGTGGTGCAACGGATAAAGCGTCTGACTACGGATCAGAAGATTCCAGGTTCGAATCCTGGAAGGGTCGGCATTTTGTTAATTGCGGGCGCGCAGCTAGGCAGTGGATTTCGTATGTCGCCGCCTTCGTGGAGTAAACACTTCTAGGATGTGACACAATATATATTTTACGCTTAAGTATATGGAAAATATGAATAAAACGTTCTCGAGCTTCGAGGATTTTATTCGGATTGACGCGACTGAAAATCCTAAAATGTTTTATTCATGTATGCCGTCGCGAAAAACTCCGAGGATATATGAAAAATATCCATATTAGTTTTGAAACAAATTGTAGAATCTCATAATGAATGTTAGACTAAGTATATTCCAAGATAAGTATGAAGAATCTTTGAAATCTATCATGAAAATTTTTTTACTCTTTTCAGAGCGAAATGACAACTATAAACACATATCAATACATTTTTGGGAAACAGTGAATATGAACGACAACAACACAGTCAGGCATACTGTGCTTGGTGCAGCGCGAGGGGAGTTGCGGGTCGTAAACATTTTCCCACTCTAATCAGAAAATGAAGGTTTTCACGACCGGCCATACAACCCGGAAGAATTTTCCCACTCTCCTCTTCCCACTTTTAACGTAGTCTGCAGTGGCCATACTCGCGCATGCACGCTACGCCCAACGCGCTGCTGCGCCGCTTAACAAACAATGATTGAATGTAAGAGACACAGCACGTCATTCAAACATTAACTTGTGAAAAGGCAAAACAAAACTTAATTGCGCAAAGGAAATACTATGAATAAACCGCATTAAATAAACAATGGCACATATTTAAAATCAAATTGGAACAAATGAAGTAGAAATTTTTCCATGTTATTTATACAACTAGTTATAGGAACAAAGAGTACACTTGATAATATGTATTAACCATAAGAATAAACTTACATAGTGAGTATTATTACTGCACGCTTTGTATTTTCTATACAGATTTTGCTACTATGAAATATTTTACTTGATAACATGTCCATTATGCAACTTCATTATGTGACAGACTTCAAAACCAACTTCACACATATGACCGCATGTAGGTGTAGGACTATGTACAAGAAGAAAGATATAGCAAGAGTAAGAAGCTATATACTAAAGAAATTATTTAGACAGGCATACCTGGCAACTACAAGTCTCAAGGTAATTTAAAGTTCATTGCGGTAAATAAGCGTTATTTACATAAACAAAGAGCAGCTGGCAAATCACTGTCAAAGAGCGCATAAGGAAGTATGAAATATTGATAAACATATACTCTGAGATGTATGAAGACGAAACGCTACGCGCAAAGATATTAAATATTCTGTTTTACTTTATGAGTGCACATGTGTGAATGAACACACTGACTGACCTATGGTTAGTAATGCATAATTAACAAGTTATGTAGTAACAAGAATTTTGTAGGGAATGATACAAAGTAGCACATCCTGCTTAACGAAAGGATTGAATTGGAGATGGAAGGTTCCAAATAAAAGCCACTCCCCCCCCCAACTTTTAGTTCATAAGTTCTGTATAGTTATGATTGTGTGTAAATTTATGGGAAGGAGGGTAAGCAGCTTGGCTACATTTATATTGAGTCCGTTGAAGTAGCTAAACACGAGTGTAGCTCTGCCAGCTTACGAGTAATAACGAGTACAGCGGAAGTCACATTAACTTAGCCTGCTTGTTAAGCGATTATATAAACCTTCGCGTGGTATGTCCAACGAAATACATACATGGTTATGCAAGCCACATCTGAGGGTAAATTAACACTTTACGTTCACGTTGTATAAAGAGTAATACAAAACTAGCGTTGTAGAAACACTTGAATACTATATTCAGACACAGAGTTACCAGTGTACCTGAACATAAAATATATATATATATATATATATATATCAGTTAGTAGCATACAAAGACGATTTCAACTGTGATAAGCTGTGTGAAAAATATAGATATTATACAAATGACTTTAAGATGTAGATAGGAATACAAGAAAAACTATGCTGTGAGCAAAACATGGATTTACAACCAGTATTTCACCTATTCTCATAGGAAGTAACGTAAACTGTTTGTGGAAACAAATTCTAATACAAGAAGATGGATGATGTTTATCTTAAACAGAAGTTCCTTGATGAAATTCCTGTTTTCCCTTTCCTCGTGTAGTGGTGAAATTGCTCTTGATTGTGTTGATGATATCCGTTTTAAGGTTGTTACGGGAGATGTAAAGATTCTGAGAAGTAAATTCTTCACTCACTGAAGGAAATACAAAGGACAAAATTGTTCTTAATGCAAAAAATAAAAGTGTCAGCAAAAATTAATGACGAGAAACCTCGAATTAGAATACAAAAAATGGATCAAATGGCTCTAAGCACTATGGGCCTTAACATATGAGGTCATCAGTCTCCTAGACTTGAACTACTTAAACCTAACTCACCTAAGGACATCACACACATCCATACCCGAGGCAGGATTCGAACCTGCGACCGTAGCAGCAGCGCGGTTCCGGACTGAAACGGCTAGAATTGCTAGGCCACAGCGGCCGCCGAATTAGAATACAGATAAGATTTTCTTGTAACTGTGTGTGTATGACTTATTTGTTTCATGTTTTTGTAAATATTTTCATGTATGTTTTGTAAAACAGTGAAAACCAATCTTTTGTGACATCAGACGTATCACAAAGTGCAAATACATGTGGAAGACTGCAGCGTAAGTTGTTCCACGTACCTCAAAAATGTGAAATTGTCACCTAGTGGTTAAACAACAGTGCTGTGTGACGATTCAAATTCGCAATCGCAAAGTGATTCAGCATCCGTAATGCAGAAAGGGTAACGAATCTGCAGTGCTAAGCTGAATAAGCGGAACAGTGGCACGTGTGTGCTAATGGAAAGTTGAATACTCACCAAAATGTCGACGAAGATTGCATCCAGACGAAGCTGGCCCAGCAGGGTTCTTTGGCCTCACGATGCAGTGAAGACCATCGTAGCTTACGGAATCTGTAGGCATATGTTAACAGTTACCCTGTGTGCACACTACGAACTGTTCAGTCTCCATCATGCACACGGATAATGCTCTGTATGGTGCGAGAAGAGGAACTTCAAACAATGGAGCAAGCTCACGCCGATAACGCAATAACAATAGAAAAACAAAGGAGTGAGAAGATACAAGTTTTTGTTACAAACAAAAGGGGGGAGATACGCAGTAGTCATTAATGTAAGTAAAGAAAAATAAATATTTAAGTGAATGTGAAAAGCAGTACATGTTATTAAACAAAATTTGTAATATTTTACTTATATACGCAAAGTAAGTGATTTATTTGTAATTTTAATACAGTGTAACAAAATGTTTGGAAAATATATGACATATAAAAAATTTGATAAAAACAAGCTTCCCACATACCTGACACACATCAATCAACTAGCATATTAAAGGATAACAGACAAACATGCCAATAGTTGAATGGGCAAAATAAAGGTTTCTGTCTCTTCGGCCATGAAAGCAAACGACTGCACTTTGCACCTATGGCTAAAAAAAATGTAATAATGTATAGACTTTTATGAATAAATAAGAAAAGGAAATTCTGTACTGTGTGCTATGTATATGAATCCACAGCCCACAGTACGGGGTAGGTGAAATGTAGATGTTTCCAAAGAGGTACACGTGGTAAAAAAGGGGAGCCATGCGCTCCAGCTGAGGTGCTGTTAGATGAAAGAGATACGACAGTCGTTTTTTTAAGTCGGCGGAAAGAGAGGAATCTGTGGTGTGTGTCTGTGGTGTGCCTTGATGAAGAGAGGCCATTAACATTTTATCGCTCCTTCTACTGTAACAGTTTTGTAAATAATATTGGATTTTCCTTTAATATAGATAACGTCAAGAAAAATACGTGCCTGCCTATTTATTTGACAAACAGTTCATCTCACTGCATCGAAATATGAACTTCTTTCATTAGGCAATACAGTCAATAGTTAGCAAGTGTTATGGTGGCTGTATTGAAGACGGCCATTGCAGAGGTAAAGTTTCCCACAGGGCAGAAAATACGACAAAGAACATTTATGATTAAATTTTCTATAAAGTTTATTTCAGATATGTTTTATGGTGTTTGTTCGGCAGCTGGTCATAAAAGCGTTTCATTAACCTTCATTTATGACTTCACAGTTAAAAATCAGGAATCATTTCCAATTCAAAAACTTAAATTCATTACCCAATCAGTAGTAAAAATATAATATAAGAGTTCACATACTTATCCTCTACGATTTCCGTTCAGTTATAAAGGACTCCGATTGTAGATCGCTAGAGAGCCTCTCTTCGCGCAAACAGCAACTGGACGTATGAACTTGCTTTATACCACGAACACCGCTTATACAACGATTCTGCTGAACTGAAGAAGGTCGTGGCGACCAGAATAAAATAAGCTGGAAGGAAGTGTCACATCGCACTGCTAAATGAAATGGAGCGTTATACCGAGAAGGACCGAGCAAAGCCGAACTGTACCGAGTAGTGCCGAGACAGGCCAAGCGTCTGACGGCACGCGGACAGCGCATTGTGCATGTATGAAGTCCTGCATGCCGTAGCCGACCGTGATCTGCAGTGTTCCAAAGAAACTAGTATGCTCTTTTAAAGGGGGTGAGTTTATCATCAAAGAATGAAGTGCGATTACGAATTAACGTCTCGACGACGAGATCATTAGAGAAGGAGCACAAGCTCGGATTGGGGAAGGATGTGGAAGGAAAACACATGGCTCTCTCAAAGGAACGATCATAGAAATCATCTTATACGCATTAGGGAAATCACGATCAAAGTATATCTGGATGGCCGTGCTGTGGTTTGAACTATTGTCCTCCCGAATACCAGTACAGTGTGTTACGAACACACGTGTTTTCACGAAAAAACATATAAAAAGATAATAGCTATCTGGACCCAGTCAAAAATGAGTCTGCAAGAAGAAAATGGAGAAATTTCTTTAAAGGCGAATTATGGACTGACCAAAGATAGATCCACAATTGTGGATACTATCAATAGTATGAACTCTGCGTCGATTGGAGAGCTTGATGTACCAGACCAAGAGGTACGCAATGTCGTAAGAGATTATGTACAAATAATACTTGCTGCTATAAATTATTTATCATCTAAATAAAACACAGCATTAACAATGACGACTGTAGTGCCAGGCCTATTGCGCACAGTATAATTTGTTTGGCAAATCTGACAACGAGAAGAATCAAAACGTTAACAGCCCGAATTCGGTCGAGCTCTACTGATTTATTACCATGGGGATAAGGAAATACAGGCGCACATATGGAGATTGAAGATACGAACTGCACATGCAGAAAGACGATAAACTGAAGTTACGTCGGCAGAAGCAGCGGTTTCAAAACACATTTCCTACCGTTAAGAGCAAAACTTTTTGAGATACCTGTGATTTAAAACCCAAACTAGTTTTCTGACAAAACATGGAATCCGTGTATAATCCATGAAAAATTCTTATAGCAATATATAGTTTCTTATGTGCCTGTAAATGTGTTTTAGGACACCGTGGTGAGACGCTCGACTTGTCGAACATTGTCTGTACGAGCAAATGCAGATGTGCACTTGACACGGAGTTCTGTTGGAGAATGTATAATTTATAACATTTTGATTTTTCTGCAATTGTAAGGTTTATGAAATTCAACCTTAGCTAACACTAGCTGTATCATACGAGGTGTAATAAACATTCTGGATGACTGGTTTGCAAAAGCAAATTACGTTGAACATAATTGTCACATCAAAGATACCAATATTCAGTATTATACCTGTGAGATGATGTGTTGAGGAACCGCAGATAGCTGTAATCGATTCGATGTGTGTATCTTACGTTTACAACACATTGGCATAGCTCAGATGTTTGTTAATAGTTTACCTTCTATCTGTCATTGTTGCTCCATGCTCTTGCTGCGTTTCACGTCTTTCTTACATTTTTACTGACTTGGGAAAGACAAATTCACGTTGCTCGTTGCTCGCCCAATGTCCCGTCTCCAACTGATGCTAAGCAACGGCGTAGGGCGCTACAGCGATTCCTGTATTGTTGAGAACTGCGCACGTCGCGATTTGTTGCTTACTCTAAGAGATCATTTGGAAAATCACCCCCGCATGATTAAGAAAGCAATCTAGCGACAACAGTAGGACGCAACTAGACTGGTGCAGCCTGTGTAATGGAAAGGAAAAGTGGAAAATTAGTAAAACCTATGCCATTTAACTCTTCTGCTATGTTGAAATAACAAAAGATGGTTCCGGAAATCCTTCAGCGGTAAATATGTGCATGTGAATCATGTACATTCTTCACTCAGATCAAAGGTCCCTTTGCAATACGAAACGAACAGCAATTAATTGAATGTATACATCGAACTAGATGTCCGAAAATGTTGCGGCAAGGCTAAGATGGAGCATACGTCGTTAGCGGCAAAAAAGAATCAAATTACAATTTAATCTTTTTATTCCTAGTGCTTGGGGCGCTATAGATGCTAATCAAGAAACGGTCATGTATTTCGAAACAGTTAAGAACAGCGATAAAGTTTCTGAGCGCAACACGGTATGGTGGTAGGAGATAAAAAGACTTTTCCGTGAGCTTTTCGGAAATGATGCTAAATACAGTAAATTCAAGTCTTTAGGCTAGCAGATACGGCGCCGTTTGTGTACTTAAGGAAATTCATTGACATACTGAAGCCTTTGATAAACGTAATTCTTGTGAATAAGAAAGGTAACGAATGAAGCTTAGCAATAGATCAAAAAAAGTAACTGAGGCCTACAGCTTCGGTTTTCAGTGTAAATTACTAGATAGAATAAATATACCTTAGGCACTGAAATCGGAGTAGGAACGTTACAGCTGCATGTGACCTCCTTAGGAACGGCGTTGTCAGCATCAAAGAATCATTCGACAAACTGCTTGAATAAGCCTTCAACATCTGTGAAGTATGTGGCGTAGGGTGTATAGCCTCTAACAAACGAATAAATAAAAACAAGAAAGAAATCGACGGACTTCGCGCGGACGAGAGGCTGACTAGACATAGAATGACACTTTATTTACCCAGCTGGCAACATTTATTTGCAACTAAACTGTTGATTCTGAGGAATGAAATTAAGTTGTAGACGCATACGGAACAATACAATCTATTTTCACAAATCCATCGCCTGTGACGAAGACCTTAAAAAAGTGACGCACTTCAGATTTTCTACGATATCATCCAGCACATCTGACATTGATACGAACGTTATTGGAAGAACAAACGTCGAAGTTGTCTGGTGTACAATATTTAGCAAAGCTGATACCGAGTTAACAAGACGTAAGAACAACCACTCTGACCCAACTGAACATGTCGATGTTGCAGAAGTTTAGCATTCTTTCTCCAAGCTAACAATATATTTGCTATAAATACGTTATATGTTGAGTCAGAAACGGTTAATCTGGTTTGGCAGTCCTATCAATAAAAAAAGGGCGTTGCAAATGATTGCTGGAGTGCTTGACTGACGAAAAAGTCTAACAGAAAACTGAACATCCTTAACGGTAGGAACTCGAAGGAAGAGCCCTCACATATCGCAAGGACGTGCTCGGTAAACCGCGACAGTCATCTTTCAGTGCAGAAACCACAAATTCTATGAATTTTATCTTGTAGAGATCGTGCAGATAAAATTAGGCGAACAAGCTCTCGCACAGAAGCGTGTAGTCAATCACTGTCTTCACGTTCCATCTGGGAACGAAAAAGATGCTGAATTGAACTCTCGCACTACCAAGTAGGGAAGGGATAATTTGTGCTCATCTTATTAAAATACCGTAATATACTCACTTACTTTATATTTTATGATTTTGAAAAAAAGTATTTATTGTTTTTAATGAAATTTTCTACCAGACTCCTCAGATGTTTTAAATTTTTCAGTTAAACTTTTCCCACAAATTTAAATTCCAGTTGTAGACGTGACTCTTTACAATGGATGTCATATTCAGCATCTTCCGTCCAGGACCCTATTTACACGTCATTATCTCTTTAACATGCATTTATGAGTGAAAGTCAGCAATAATTAACGAAATTTGTATTCCTTAAATTTTTGTATGGTGGTTACAGAGTAATAATTAACGAAATTTGTATTCCTTAAATTTTTGTATGGTGGTTACAGAGTAACCCTTTGTCATACGAGTTACTGAAGGTGCCCTGGTATTACTAAGAGTATGTTATTTATGTAGGTCAGCAACTACTGACAATTTTTAAGGTGGATGTAAAGTACCCCCCTTTCCCCTTGGAAATACGTGTTATTGAGAATATATTGATGCTGTGAGGGTTAATGTATGGTTCAATAAAATTCTGCCTCATGTTTTACAGTGATTCGCAGAGTACAGATGAAGATACTCGAGCCACTGAAACATGTCACCTCAAGGTCACGCGAGAAACGCATTAAAGTTGGCAATACGACTAATAAACAAACGAGGAATGCAAAACACTGCCGGCTGAACGAGTTACAGCACAGTAACATAAGCCGGTTCCAGCATGAAAGCTACTGCGTTGCCTTCTTCCGGTACGTAAACATTCTGTGGTGGTGTGAGACGGTCTGCTTCTGTGTAGCTGTATAGTGTAGTGTTACTGCGTCGTCTGCAAGACGTAATTCACCCAGGGAAAAGCCGTTGCGGTGTGGAGTGCCGTTAAATAGTCAGGCTTTAGAACTGCTGCAAAGGACGGGTAGGTTTTACAAGCAAGAAAATAAATTTGTTTCTGTTCGTGGGCATCCAGGAACTTCAGCTGATTAAGTTTTAAAGTGTACTTCGAAAACCCGAGCAGTCGGTGAAAGAAGTCTAATAAGGAAAGAGACTTAAAGATACTTTAGTAAACAGTGTGTAACAAAGATCCTGTGGAGGAAAAGGAAACAGTGTATTGTAAGTATCCATGGAAATATAAAAGCAGCCTTGTTCAGTTACAGATCTCGATTCATTACAAGCCGATGCAGTTCGTCGGCACATTTGTGGAGGTAGTAAGGAAGAATGACCCACAATAACAAAGTTACTAAATTACTTAAATGAATGGAACTTTTCTCGGTGTGAAAACAAGACTTAAAATGGTATTAAAGAGTATGGGCTTTCACTTTAAAAAATTAGTTAGACGGATTAGTCACACAGACGAAAACTGTTGCAAGAAAAATCTCATATTATTGCGGCTGGTAGTATTTCCTTATACAAAATCACAAGAAAGGGTAACCATTCAATGATATGGTTAGATGAATCCTGGGTCACTGTTGGAGAAGCAGTTGAATGTTCGATAATTGATACTCCGTATAGCAGTCATCAGCCAAGTGAAAGAGGCTCATGCAGCAGTTTTGTACATGAAGGACTTTTGTTAGTTTTTCGGTCGAGAAGAACCTGTGCTTACCATGAGGAGGTGGAGCATCCACGGTTTCTGCAGTGATTAAAAAATTTGTTGCTACAATTTACAGTTCCGACAGTGTTTGCAATGCATAATGCACCTTATCATTCGTTAAATAAACGCCTCCAATTAGTCACTGAAACTATGCTGCAGTAATTCCTAGCAAGAAACGTTGCTGTGGAGGTGACTACGACAAAGTTACTTTTATATTCACGTGTGAAGCAAAATGAGCTTGTGACATCTATGCACTCCATGGGCCTGCGGTGGCCCGAGCCCCCTCAAAAATTCGTTTTTGGGTGGCAGAGCCCCCCAATAATTTAATAAAATTATTAGTTATAGTACGCTTTGTAAAATCACAAAATTATGTTGAAATATTTAATTTTCCTTGTTTGATGATAGTTAGCTTTTAAAATACATCCAGTAATAAGTTACAACAAATGATTATTACAGTAGTAAGCTGGTTAACTGAAAACGAGTGGTGTGAATAATGACAGTGTTACGGTGCTGCGGGCACACTTAGAATTCGTCCTGGTGCGCGATCCTCCAGGTAAAGTCTGGCGCCGGCGGGCCAGAGCTGCGGCCGCGGTGACATCAAAAGGACTGGAGCAGAAGCGCCTGGAACCCTCCGCCTTGCATTGCCTTGACGCTTTGAGACGTTACGACGACGCGGCTATATAAAGCCCACCCTGCTGTCGCAGTCATTCAGTTTGGATAGTTTCGTTCAGTGCATGCTGCAGATATGTTTCGTGTTCCAACTTTAGTGTCTAGTGGACTGTTTTATATGACTGTATTTTATTCGTTTACTTTAGTTTCTTAGTGTATTGTGAATTAAGTTTTCACTGGATAAATTTGTTACCAAAAAGACGCGCTTAGAAGCTGATAATACCGCATATCAACCTCCAATAATTATTGTCTCGTCAATTGCTTCATCGTATCCAGGCGAGAACCGTTCACAGCCAAAACCTGGACAACCCGGTAAGGGAAGATCATTTCAGAAGTCTTGGTTGATCAAATATACATTGCTAGAATATGAAGCATCTACCGAAAAAGTTTTTTGCAAAACCTGCAAAGAGGCAGACGCTAAAAATCTATTACAATTTTCTTCAAAAAAAGAAGATGCATTTTCTTCCGTAGGGTTTTCTAACTGGAAAAATGCTTTGGAAAAATTCCGTCTTCATGAAAATACGTTTACTCATAAAGAAGGTGTTCTGAAACTAAAGTCTATCCCTAACCGAAGAGTGGCATCCCAGTTGAATGAACAGTTAGATAGTGATATGAAGAAAGGTCGTTTAGCTTTTGAGACAATTTTTACTACCATGCAATTTCTATGCCGACAAGGACTAGCAATTAGAGGGTACGAAGATGTAAACTCAAATTTCTTTTCAGTTGTTGGAACTCCGAAAGAATGACATGCCTGAGTTTAAAGATTGGTTAGGGTGTTCGGGGTATAAGTGGACGTCGCACGATATTCAAAACGAGATCATTGATCAGCTAGAAAAGTCTGTGTTGGGAAAGGTATTAGCTTCAATCAAGAAGACTAACATTTTTTTATTATGGTTGACGAAACAAGTGATTCTTTAAATGATTCAAATGGCTCTGAGCACTGTGGGACTTACCATCTGAGGTCATCAGTCCCCTAGACTTAGAACTACTTAAACCTAACTAACCTAAGGACATCACACACATCCATGCCCGAGGCAGGAATCGAACCTGCGACCCTAGTAGTTGCACGATTCCGGACTGAAGCTCGGCCACCGTGGCCGGCAAGTGACTCTTCGATTCACGAACAAGTGTCATTTTGTATTCGTACTGCCGATGATTCCTTAATCATCAACGAAGACTTCATTGGCTTATACGAGACCTCCAACACTGAATCACAAACTCTGTTTAGTATTTTAAAAGACGTTTCTGCTTGTCTTCATTTGTCAACAGATAACTTAAGAGGACAGTGCTATGACGGTGCCTCGAATATGAGAGGTAAGTTCAAAGTACTAAAAAAGTTAGTTTTGGGTATACAACCAAAAGCACGTTATGTGCACTGCACTGCTCACGGTTTGGACTTGGCAGCTGTAGACAGTCTCCGCCATCTTACGTTTATGAGGGATTTTATGGCTTTAGCTAAGGACTTAATAAATACTGTAAGGGAATCCAACAAAAGGATGGGACTTTTCAGAAGCATACGCTGTGAGAGCGCCAACGACCAAACTGGACTACGACCTCTTTGCCCGATTCGATGGACTATGTGAGCTTCTAGTATCTTGAGAATGCTGCAAAACTTTGAAGAACTACTAGCGTTTTTTGAAACATTTTCTGCAGAGGACAAAACAGAGGCGGGTTACAAATGTGCAGGTTACCTTGAGTCAATGATACAGTTCATGACTTATTTCTTTTTACATCTTTATTGCCATGCAGTGAACCCAGTAGAGGATGTTAATGAAAAAATTCAATGTCCTCACCTAAGTGTTGCTGATCTGGATAAAATATATGAGGGTTTGATTTGTATGTTGAATGGAAGGCGTGATAGTTTTGAACAATTTTGGCAATCGTGTTTAAAAGAAAAAACTTCACAAGATGATGACTCCTTCGCTTCCTCGGAATCGAAGTATACCAAAGAAGTATGAAAACAAAAAAGGCAGCTCACTGCGCACTTTCAAAACCCCAAAGGAATACTACAAAGCTATTTACATTACTGAGCGGTTTGCTTAAACTGGACTCACACAGGTTGTTGCAATTGAGCAAGAGTACTTGCTTTTAGTAAACAGAGGTGAAACAAATTTGTAAAAATCAACTGAGTTCTTCAAAAATGACCTAGACATTGAGAGACTGCGCTTACATTTGAATATGTTAGCCAGTATCGCTAATAAAAAAACAACTGGTCTTAAAAAACATGCGTG
Organism: Schistocerca serialis cubense; assembly: GCF_023864345.2. Lineage (NCBI taxonomy): Eukaryota > Metazoa > Arthropoda > Insecta > Orthoptera > Acrididae > Schistocerca > Schistocerca serialis. Next base: position 808,037,984 of record NC_064638.1, on the reverse strand, counting down.
ATGTAAGAAAGTACATTACACAAGGACCTGCAATTGGAGAAATTTTATGTGAAGCAATGAAGTGCATTAAGCTTCTCCAAATAGTTCCAATCACGACAGCAACAGCAGAACGGTCATTTAATACCCTTAGACGTCTGAAGTCATATCTCCGATCCACATTGGGACACAAGCAATTGAACAACTTGGCTGTTCTTCATGCCCACAGAGATGTTTTGGATGAACTGGATATCCAACCAGTCATCAACGACTTCATATTCAGTAATCCAGTCAGAAGGGTCGATATTTGCACCTTTCTAAAGACACTCTAGCCCTAATAATGGCATTTAGAGCAATATTAAAATATCTTTATAAAATAGAGAATTAAATACATACATAATGTTAAATTTTCAGTTTCGAAATATTAGTATTAGTTTAGTACTATTTTACTAAAGTATTGTATTGGTTATTTTCAAATACTTAAATATTTTTGGGGTGTAAGACCCAATTAAAACCCGCTATTTACATACTTTTTGACTGAAAGTATTAGGCATGCTGTATTACCTTTATTAACTGTGTTAAAGCATTAACTTTGAGATATTGCTTTTATTTAATGAACCCAGAGCTTTATTCAAAGTAAGCTTAAATTAGCTATTTCGCTAATTAATCAAAGTGTGGCAGCAATGTTTTGTTTTATTCTTTTAATGATAGTTTAGGATTTATTTAAATATAATTTCAGTCTTTTCAGAGCTAAATATTCACTGCTCTGTAATAGTCTATAAGCATGATTATTACTGTAAATTAAATAAGTGTTTTTAAGAATATACTGTCCGTGTTTATGTTTTGTTTCTATTTTCAAAGCCAAAAAATGTGTCAGGCTTGTCGAGTTTCCCAGAGTGTCGGGTTATCGAGGGTCCACTTTTCGGGGTTCAAATGTTGTTCATATGACTCTAAAATGCTTAAAAAATTTTAAAACTCACTATTTTTCAAGAAAAATTTAGAAAATTTCCCGGGGCAAGACCCCTAGTATGCCTCCCCTCCCCCCAAATACTTTTTATAAGTCGGCGCCCCTGCACCTACGTATGTGATAGATGAAGTTGCAAGGGAACAGCGTCACATGCTAATTAGGCTCCCACCTTATGATTTCAACCCAGTTGAGTTGGATTAGAGTGATATTAAGCCATACGTTAGAAATAATAATAAGTCTTATCAGAACGGAAGTAGACAGGCTATTACGTGAAGGTTTTGCTACTGTAGACGCCGCGTCGTGAAAGAACAAAGTAGACCACATTGGTTAGCTTATTAAAGCCAAAAAATGTGTCAGGCTTGTAGAGTTTCCCAGAGTGTCGGGTTATCGAGGGTCCACTTTTCGGGGTTCAAATGTTGTTCATATGACTCTAAAATGCTTAAAAAATTTTAAAACTCACTATTTTTCAAGAAAAATGTAGAAAATTTCCCGGGGCAAGACCCCTAGTATGCCCCCCCCCCCCCCCAAATACTTTTTATAAGTCGGCGCCCCTGCACCTACGTATGTGATAGATGAAGTTGCAAGGGAACAGCGTCACATGCTAATTAGGCTCCCACCTTATGATTTCAACCCAGTTGAATTGGATTAGAGTGATATTAAGCCATACGTTAGAAATAATAATAAGTCTTATCAGAACGGAAGTAGACAGGCTATTACGTGAAGGTTTTGCTACAGTAGACGCCGCGTCGTGAAAGAACAAAGTAGACCACATTGGTTAGCTTATTAAAGAAGCTCAGCCTATAACGGTGTTACAAATGAGAATGAGCAGCTAATGATTTCGCTTGATGATGACGACGATGATGATGACAATGAGAGGGTTTTGGTGCCGATTCGGAAGATAGTGATGATGGAGAATAGTATGGAATTGCACCACTGACACCGTAAGTTTATGAGTATAAATGTATCCAGAATTAATTCATTGTAGATCGCATGTTCTTTGTTATGCTTAGGTTTACATTGTTATACCACGATTTATATGCAGCTATTACGGTAACAATTCGGAACGAGTTTTCCTAGGCACTGTCACAAACTTCGGTTTCTGTTTATTTACTTCACGGTATCATACACTGTTCTATGAAATGCATTGTCCCTGTAGTTGTTTTCTCCATTGCCAGAAACATTTTCTTTGTTAAAATTACGTATATGATATTGTGCGACGCTTATATACACAGTGATTCTCAGGTACTATTACAAAGCGTACTTGGGAGATATCAGCTTTGGGCGTGTGCGGTGACAGCTCTTCCAACCTCGCAATTGTAGTATAACTAACTGCACACAAGCTGTCGAGTGACATGTTTCAGCAGCTTTGGTATAGATATAAAAATAGATATTGAAAGAGTAAGAACTATTTTTTTTAAACAATTCTCCACTTCGCAGATGCAATACCGAGGAAATACTCCTTTAACTAAGACAAAAATTTTGGTCACTAAACGTATACTTTTCATTAACAGTTTTCGGTTTTCATGGATTTTCATAGTTACATTTGTGATCAGACGTATCCCGACACTATTATGTGATGCGGAGCTCATCTCTAGATGTGACGAGAGGCTGACCCGCCAGTATACATAGAGGCAGGGAGTATTGTGTTGTCAGTAGCAGCATAATGGATGGCTCTGGGGGGCTCAGAGACTTCGAACGTGGCCTAGGCACTGGATGCCCAGTGAGTATCATACCCATCAGTGACGTTTCAACCCATCTAAAGCTGTCCAGCTCAACTGTTGGTGATGTGATTGTGAAGTGAAAATGCAAAATAACAACAGATAAACCAACACAAGGTATAACTTCTGTTCTGACGGGCAGGAACAGTTGAACATTACCAGGTTTCAAATTACAATGAAATCCAGACCATCAGTTGCTTACAGGCCTTGATAAATATCAGGGGGACAGTTGAAAATGTGTGCCCCGACCGGGACTGGAACACAGGATCTCCTGCTTACATGGCAAACGCTCTATCCGACTGAGCCACTTTTTTTTTTATTAGAATGTCTTGGTACTATCATGACACTTCTGCAGACCATACTCAAATCATCGTGTAATATAACTGCAAATGGGAGGAAAAATTAATTATAATAACAGAATAATAAGTAAAAGGAGGGAGGAAAAAAAACCGAGAACATAGCCGACAAACCACCACCAAGCTCACATGATATGTATCAACAATTATTTTTATATGGTTTTTAGTAATTTTTTATTTTTTATTATTTTGTGTTTTTTATATATTTTTATAGTTTATAATATAATCTAAAAGTAGAAGGAAAACGAAACTAGTTTACATTCGAAATAGCAAACTAAGAAAAATCCCAATTTGATTGCAAGGATTGCATACGCTCATGTGTAGCTATACTTCATCCTATATACATTTTACAATACAACTGGAGCGATGTTGAGTCGAAACCGAAAACAAAACGACAAGGAAACCAGGAGAGGACAAGCCGAAGCAATCAGATGGGAACATACATAACAAAGAAAAACACTTAACACAGAAAAATTGAATTAACCAACACCTTGCCGACGGAAAACAAGATTCAACATGTTGGCGAAGAGGTCTCGATATCGAGGCACTCGCAGGCATGTACAATAGGCAGTGATCATGCACTGCGCGAAGTTCATGTGATCTTCCCCCTCGCCTTCTACAACATAATGAACGAAGTATGTGTTTTCGACCGTGGAAAGAAAGAAGAATCCGGGCGCAATATGATGTCCGTAGTGTATGCAGACGCAGAAGATCGAGTAAGAAAGGCCAATTGTGTCCTGATCCAAGACCAGTTTGCCATATGACCTCCAAAAGTAAAGCGATGTCGTATCGTATCTGGAGACGTATAATGACTACATTAATCCGTGTCACTAAGCCCAACATGGAAAAGCCGCTCGTTCGTTAGAATAAAGTTATTTAATGACTTATACCACGCGGACGCTACGGGCATCGGTAAAATCGGAAGACTGATATTGAACCTAACTGTCGTCCAGGTTGTTTGCGGGGATTCTCTTTCAACGAGGTTCGGGCAAGGGACTGCTTCCTAACGAGTCTTTAGGAATTTCATGGTGAGGGTAGGTCTTCATAAGATGTCAGCCTCTAAATAGCTCACCGCAAGACAGAAGTCACAAATGAGTTTTAACTTATAACTTATGCGACCAACATTAATAGGGGGCTCAAGACTAGCAGGACGGACACAGAGAAATAAATAAGATGTGAATGTGTGAGTTGTTTGAATCATCGTCAAAACAGTACGACGCACATATAGCATCTGCGTCTTCCTTCGTACATCATTCAGGTTCAGCCCCCCCAAAGAAACAAGGCTTCGTGACCACCTCATACCCTAATCGCAATAGATGTCTTTTCCGTAAGAAACGACCCGAAAATTGTTGTAGTTTCTTCGCCATCATGGAGGGAAGCGGATAAACTTGGGCCACGTAATAATCTTTGCATAAGACATATGAATCCAGTATTCGGACTTACTGGAGCAGAGTAAGAGAACGCCTTTCATGCTGTAGTATCGCTCCCTGAATTTTATCCGTAACAGACTTCCAGTTGAGCGCCCCATTTTGTGTGGACAACGATCAATGATGATAACGAGAGGCGTATGCCAATCCACCACAGTAGCCCTTGGAACAACCGCGTCATCAAAACCTCTCAGGGGAAGAAGCTTGCATTTATCTTCATTAAGTTTTGTACCAGAACTCCGACAAAAATCATCGAATACAGCCTTGAGTCGAGGTATCTCAGCAGGATTGCAAAGTAGAACCATGACGTCATCCGTATGTGCACGAACAGCTATAGTCCTACCGGACAGCGTCTAGCCTGTCAGCTGGGATGCTAGCATCCGAAGTAAGAGGCTCAAGAGACAACACAAACAAAGTCATTGACAGCGGGCATCCTTGGGGCACTCCCCTACGGATATTGATTGGGGGCGTCAGTCGACCATTAACAACCACCGAAGCGGAAATACCCGTAAACAGATTTGAGAGCAGTCGTAGTGTGTCGACAGGGAAACCAAGTGCTCCAGAATCCGAAGCAGAAAGTCGTGATTAACATGATCGAATGCATTATCGAAGTCTAGAAAAGCAAGGGCACAAGGGACGGACGTTACAAAATGGCTCTGAGCACTATGGGACTTAACTTCTGAGGTCATCAGTCCCCTAGAACTTAGGACTACTTAAACCTAACTAACCTAAGGACATCACACACATCCATGCCCAAGGCAGGATTCGAACCTGCGACCGTAGCGGTCGCGCGGTTCCAGACTGTAGCGCCTAGAACCGCTCCCGGACGTTACAGCAGCAACCGAAGCCACATCACGACACTCGACTATAGTGATAAGAGTGGTACGACCATGTACGCAGCTTTGATGTTTTGCAACAATTGTCTCCATCAGAGCCGAAAAAAAATGGTTCAAATGGCTCTGAGCACTATGGGACTCAACATCTTAGGTCATAAGTCCCCTAGAACTTAGAACTACTTAAACCTAACTAACCTAAGGACATCACACACACCCATATCCGAGGCAGGATTCGAACCTGCGACCGTAGCGGTCCCGCGGTTCCGGACTGCAGCGCCAGAACCGCACGGCCACCGCGGCCGGCATCAGAGCCGACATCCCACTGTTAACTGCCCTTGCCACAGTCTTATAATCGAAGTTGAACAAAGTAAACAGGTGTAAGCTATCAGCGACAGCCGGTCCAGTGCGTTCCGTGATTAAAACAATTTTTCCCATAATTGCCGCCATTACACAAATTCTTTCTTCCTTCACTTGCTTATTTTTATCATGATCAACAAACCCCCTGTTAGTTTGCTTATAAATCTTATTCCATAATTTATCTTCCCTTATTCCACTGCTTTTGTTTTCATTAAAATACCTCCCATTATTTTACCTAAAACTATAAAAAGATCCACCATTATTTCTACCACAGTTCTTTTCCCATCTCGTGGTCCTTATTCCACTGCTTTTGTTTTCATTAAAATACCTCCCATTATTTTAACTAACACTATAAAAAGATCCACCATTATTTCTACCACAGTTCTTTTCCCATCTCATGGTCCTATTTCCTGCATGGTTTATTGTCCCAAATTGGACCCTGTTTGGAACAAATCTCAGTATAAAGAATTTCATCCCTGTGGTCCCCTTGCATTAATTTCTCCTCTTCCATCTCCCTGTTCTTGCATTGGCCTGTGATCACTCCTGTTTCCACTTCCCCATACACCTCTCTGGTACCTGACGACATCATTAAATCTTTCCCTGTTATCACTCCAAGTTTCATTTTGAATTCTATGACTATTTCTCTCCAATTACCATTCTGATTTCTTTCCTGCTTGAATTATGGTGGTTATCACCCCAACTCACAGTATTTCTTCTCTCTCCATTATTCCTCTGAGTATTCCCTGAATTATTACCCCATGCATTTGGCTTATAGCACATTGCCTGGTCCATCCTCTCAATAAAATCCAAGAAATTTTGTATAGTATCTGTTGGACAACGTATCAGTTCCCACTGCACATTTTCAGGTAACCATCTCTTTAGAGTAGAAATCTCAGCCAAAATTCCCAATGGCCTATCCAAATGTACCAACTTTCTTAATTCCTCCTGACAAAATTCTCTCATAGTTTGCCTACCCCCTCAGTAAACTGGCCCATTCAAAAACTCATTCTGTAATCTGCATTCTTTTGCTTGGCTCCAATACCTATTTATAAACAGCTGTTCAAATATACTATATGATTTAAATTGTTCACTACATTGATTTGCCCATGTCTGAGCAGAACCCTTCAACAACCTTTATTTATTAACAAAAACACAGTTTCTGTCACTCGAATCCCATATTCCGACCTCTCATTGAAAAATCGTACAGATTATGCTAAATCGGCTATGATTGCTCAACGCAGCCCTACTACCTGCATCCATAGATACTTTGTCTATATAAATCGGCCAAAGCATTGCCGAGATATTAGCTTTTGAACTTTCATAAATTTACAATTTTTTAGACAACAATAACTTTTAAAATATTACATATTTTTGTGGCGCGTCTAGATAATTTAGCTTTACATATTTTTTTGTCCATGAGTGCCAACTCGCACCTCGATGTCACCCTTAGTTCTGTTTTTATCAATTTTACTGCGGCATGTAAATTTCCCCAAGAACGCAAACACAGCCATATGCGCCCCTGCCAAGCGTCCACTCGGCTTTTTCCAACGCCGCGTACACGCTAGCCGCTCGCCACAACCCCGTAACAACAGCCAGCCACGTAGTCTGCGGCGAGAAACTGCCGCAGTTTGTACCTCTGCCCACTATAATCATTATTCGCGGCAGTCAATCTACCGATTCCTGTAAGAGTTTGAGCAATGTGAGTGTATCCGCACTGAAGAAGATCATTGGCCAGTACGCCTTATCGACATGAAGATGGTATCTGTTCTTTCGAATGAACAGATACCATTGGTGATCTTGCAGCTCTCGAAGAATGAACTTACAATGAAATCCGGAATCAGTAGATTGTTTGCCGTGAGTAATGAGTATAGTGGGCAGGGGCACTACAAATGTAGTGTGTGGACAGTAAGTTGGAAGTGGGACTCACGGGGAGCGGGCCAGAGATAAGTAAGTCCCTGCAATCGCACTATCCTCTGTGTCCTCGATGGCTCAGTCGGATAGAGCCTCTGCCATGTAAGCAGGAGATGCCGGGTTCGAGTCCCGGTTGGGACACACGTTCTCAACTGTCCGCGTTGATATTTATCAACGCGGGTAAGCAGCTAATGATCTGGATTTCATTTTAATTTGATTCTTCGAGAGCTGCAAGATCACCAATGGTATCTGTTCTTCATACATATTAGAAAGTTTAGTAAAAAATCGCATGAATTCAGCGGAGGAAACACTGGTGAATTCCAACGTTCTACTGGCAGTCTAGCGAGCACAATGACTTTGCGTAGGAGTTAAAAAAGAATGGGATGCAGTGGTCGTGCAGCTCCTCATAAGCCACACATTTCTCTAGTCAGTGCTAAACGACACTTGGTGTGGTGTAAACAGCGACGATACTGGGCAGTGGATGACTGGAAAAAGAGTGATTGGGAATGATGAATCACGTTATACCCTGCTGCAATCGGATGGAAAGGTTGGGCATATATGGACGGATATATATGTTAGTACGGGCGCACGACAGCAAGGTCTTCAGCGCCCGCTCGAAAACAGCTTGAGACGAGCGTCGGTAAAATGCACTAACCAGGAGTGTAAAACAGCACGTAAAATAAAGGTAACAAAAGTTGGAAAACTATGTGTGTATCCACACAGAAGCACGGAACGAGGTACCGCGTCAATATTAAAACATTAACGAAACAGGAAGAAAGTGATATAAGGAGCTAAATTAACATAGTAGATGGATATGGCTGGCCGACTGCAAGAATAAAGAAGGAGGAGGCAGTCACTCTGCAACACACTAAAAACTCCCGCCCAAAAGTTTAGGCCAGAATCCAAAACTTTAAAATCTTGGTCACATTCGTCTCGCAATCAGCTAAAGTAGAGGGCAGATCCCCACCAATATTTGCTTCTGCCCTTGCATCACGTTATTAAATGCACTCTGTGTAAGTAGGCTGTTTAGGTTTTTTATTGGTAACGCCACCTCTATATGAAAATCACTGGCTGTGCTGTGTGCAGTCTGTGGCTGCTTTGCATTGTTGTAATACTCGCCATTGTAGTGTTGGGCAGCGGCAGCTGGATGTGAACAGCGCGGAGCGTTGCGCAGTTGGAGGTGAGCCGCCAGCAGTGGTGGATGTGGGGAGAGAGATGGCGGAGTTTTGAAATTTGTCATGAACTGCTATATTTATATATGATGATATCAAGGTAAATACATTGTTTGTTCTCTATTAATATCTTTCATTTGCTAACTATCCCTATCAGTAGTTAGTGCCTTCCATAGTTTGAATCTTTTATTTAGCTGGCAGTAGTGGCGCTCGCTGTATTGCAGTAGCTTGAGCAGCGAAGATTTTTTTATGTTATGATCCACATTCTTTAAAAAAGGAGCACTTGGAGAGGAAAGAACAATAAGAAGGAACTAGTAACAGTAACAAATAATTTTCTTTTCAAGTACATGGTAATATTTTTTTTTACAATAATTTGTTATGGTGCACCACTTTAATTAGTTAGACATTAAGATGTGATTATACATTTCCCTTATCTGCATTGTTATCTTTAGTGTACTATTTTTTCTGCTTGAGCTATGTCATGTTTAGGTATAAGTTACTGCTGTTTGCCAGGCATAGTGTTACTGAATTTGACTTTGCGTTACGCTGCTAAGCCAGTTTTACTACTCATTTATTTTTATTGTTGCTGCACATTGGCTCATATTAGTTGTAATGTTACATTGCTTGGTAATTTAGATTTACTGTAGCTTGCTTTGCAATTTTCCAATTTTTTGGTCATTGCTGTTTGTGTTACTTATTTTGTGCTGCTGCATTACCTCGTCCCTTAGTTTAGCATCTGAGCTCAGTAGATTTAAGTTAGCTTAAGAGGGGGTAGCCTCTAAGAGAATGAGTTACGATGAATGGGAAGAAATGCATTGAAAAGTTATACAAAAAAAGGTACAGAAAACAGGTTTAGGTAGGATTTTCTTGGAAATAAATGTTGAGGTAAGAAATGTATGAACATATGAATACAGAAAGCATGCTTAGATAGAATTTTTTTAGTGGAAACAAAGGATGAAATAAGAGGAAAGATATATGAAGTTTTGGGTTGGACTGCAGTACCAAATGTTACACTGAAAACGAACCCTGTCCTTTCCTATTGGTGTTATCCCACTATATGTTTGTGTACCCTTGTGTATTTGTTTTCTTCCTGTCTCTGTGTAGTTTCATAGAATTTTTTCTTCTTTTAATATTAAGCTACATTCACTATGATGAGGAATACTGTTATCCTCAAATATAATTTGCATTAATAATATGTTATTTACCTTGTAAATATGCTTAGACATTATTTATTCTGGTTTGTTGCTCACATGTGAAGGTGATGTTTCAAAAGTTCTTGTGATCTTTATGTATTTACTTATGTCATAATTCCTGTAACACTGACGTATATGTCTATTTCTATTCTTTTGTAACGCCTGTTTTACTACAAATGTTATCTGTATTGTTATGTTCTTTAATGATGTATTTTGTACCTTTGTAATTGTATTTTCATGTTGTAAATTTATAACATTGTAATTGACACCAGTTCATCTTATTATTAACTTGTAAGTTACATTTCACTGCACACGTTTCTGTTGGTCATAGTATATGGACAATATGTGAGAAGTTGGGACTGTTAGTGTTTGCAGGTGTGTTACTAATTCAGCAAGGGACTGGATAACAGCATTGCTGGTTCTAAGGACATGTCAAACAAATTTTTTGTGAGTGGACAAGTGGTGGTTGATGGACTTGCTATATTCTCCGCAAGACTCTTCGATGGTGAATGTGCACCTGCACAGTCACAACAGATGGCTGCTGGCTATCTCTCCAAGGACTACAGTGGGTCTACATCTTTGATGGCCCACCAATACCATTATTTCTACAAGGACTGCAGTGGGTCTGCACCTATGATGGCCCACCAAACCCGTAATCTCTACCAGGACTACAGTGGGTCTGCTCTGTGATGACCTACGTACCAATATTCTTCAAAACTTCGACTGACTCTGCTGTGGGTTTGCTCTGTTGTGGCCCATTATCTGTCAGCATGTCAAGAGTCAGCGCTGTGTTTCCGTTGGAAGGACAACACTACTTCTTCAAGACTGCATGGAAATCCACTACTTCCGTGTGCATTTTCTTCTACTGCTCAGACTTTGAGAAAAACACTGCAATTTTACTGTGATGAATCAGGACTGTCTTTATGGACTGTGAGAAATTTTTAGCTTTTGACCAACATTGTATCAATAAGTGTGTGCATTTGATTTCTTTGTTATTGTAATTATGAAAAAAATTTTTCAAATCTGTATTGGCCACTGCCCAATCCCATTTGTAAAAAATTTTTGTGGGGAGCATGGGGGCTATGTAAGTAGGCTGTTTAGGTTTTTTATTGGTAACGCCACCTCTATATGAAAATCACTGGCTGTGCTGTGTGCAGTCTGTGGCTGCTTTGCATTGTTGTAATACTCGCCATTGTAGTGTTGGGCAGCGGCAGCTGGATGTGAACAGCGCGGAGCGTTGCGCAGTTGGAGGTGAGCCGCCAGCAGTGGTGGATGTGGGGAGAGAGATGGCGGAGTTTTGAAATTTGTCATGAACTGCTATATTTATATATGATGATATCAAGGTAAATACATTGTTTGTTCTCTATTAATATCTTTCATTTGCTAACTATCCCTATCAGTAGTTAGTGCCTTCCATAGTTTGAATCTTTTATTTAGCTGGCAGTAGTGGCGCTCGCTGTATTGCAGTAGCTTGAGCAGCGAAGATTTTTGTGAGGTAAGTGATTTGTGAAAGGTATAGTTTAATGTTAGTCAGGGCCATTCTTTTGTAGGGAATTTTGAAAGTCAGATTGCGTTGCGCTAACAAAATATTGTGTGTCAGGTTAAGCACAGTCATGTAGAATTGTTCTAAGGGGACGTTTCATCTGTTAAAATACGGCGTACAGATATGTGCACGCCACAAGCATTACGAAACGGGGTATCCTCTCGCGGTGGTTTGGGTTTGGCGAAACGTTACCTGCCATCATCTGCAATGTCAACAGTGAAGTATGGAGGAGGCTGCGGGTGTTCTTCCTGGTTACGGCGTGGTCCCCTTATTGCGGTTAAGAAAACGCAAAATGCGGAGGAACGGGAACACATTTTACAGCATTGTGCACTGCGTGCAGTAGAGAAACAGTTCAGAGACTCTGGCATGGCAGTGCACCCGTTCGTAAAGTAACATCTGTGAGGCAATGGCTTTGGACAGTAACATTCCTCAAACGGACTGGCGTGGCCAGAGACCCGACCTGAACGCAACGCAACATCTTGGCATGAGTTAGAACGTAGACGTCGCGTCAGACTCCTGCGTCCAATATGACTGTTTTCTCTGGTTTTGGCGGCTTGTGAGGAAGAATGGGTTGCCAGCCCTCAACAGACATTGGCACGCTTCATCGAAACTGTCCCAAGCAGAGTTCAGGCCGTCATGAAGGCGAAGAGTGGACACACCTTATATTAATATCCAGTAATAGGTGTGTAGATACTACTGACCTGATAGTGGATGTATACTGCAGCCAGGGTAGAGCACACCAAGTTCTTGGGCGTACAAATAGATCGGAATTTTAATTGGAAAATTCGTATTTTGGATCTCCTAAAGCGACTAGGCTGAGTAACTTTTGCAGTCAGAATAATTGCCAATATTGAGGATATAGAAATTAGTAAGCTAAGTTACTTTGCATACTTTCACTCTCTGATGTCACACGGAATAATATTTTGGGCTAACTCAACACTTAGGCAAAAACTATTCACTGCTCAAAAGAAAGAGGTTAGAATAATGTGTGGGGCTCATAGTCGCACATCTTGTAGGCATCTGTTTGAAAGGTTAGGAATTCTTGCAACAGCCTCACGGTATATTTATTCTGTAATGAAATTTGTCCTCAACAACATGGACCAGTTAGAAACAACAGTGACGTTCATAATTATCATAGCAGAAAAAAGAGACTTACATTGTCCTCTACTCAACGTACCTTTGCGGCAGAAAGGGGTAAAATATGTTACTGTAAAACTTTTCGATAAATTACCAGATGGAATAAAATGTCTGACAGATAGCAGTAATAGTTTCAAAAATAAATTGAAATCATATCTCCTTGACAACTCCTTCTATACAATAGATGAATTCTTGAATAGGAATAAATACGTCTACGTCTACGTGATTACTCTGGCATTCACAACTGAGTGTCTGGCAGAGGGTTCCATGAACCACCTTCAAGCTGTCTCTACCGTTCCACTCTCGAACGGCGCGAGGGAAAAAGAGCTCTTAAATTTTTCTGAGCGAGCCCTGATTTCTCTTATTTTGCCGTGATGATCATTTCTCCCTATGTAGGTAGGTGCCAACAGAATGTTTTCGCAATCGGAGGAGAAAACTGGTGATTGAAATTTTATCAGAAGATCCCGTCGCAACGAAAAATGCCTTTGTTTTAATGATTGCCACTCCACGTATCATGTCTGTGGCAATATCTCCCCTATTTCGCGATAATACATAACGAGCCGCCCTTCTTTGAACTTTTTCGATGTCATCCGTCAGTCCCACCTGATGCGGATTCCACATCGCACAGCAGTACTCCAGAATAGGGCGAACAAGCGTGATGTAAGTAGTCTCTTTAGTAGATCTGTTGCACCTTCTAAGTGTTCTGCCAATGAATCGCAGTCTTTGGTTTGCTCTACCCACAATGTTATCTAAGTGATATTTCCAATTTAGGTTATTTGTAATTGTTATCCCTAAGGATTATTTAGTTAAATTTACAGCCTTCAGATTTATCTGACTTATCGCGTAATCGAAATTTAGCGGGTTTCTTATAGTACTCATGCGAATAACTTCACACTTTTCCTTATTCAGGGTCAATTGCCACTTTTCGTACCACACAGATGCCTTAACTAAATCATTTTGCAATTCGTCTTGGTCAGCTGATGGCTTTACAAGACGGTAAATGACAGCATCATCTGCAAATACTGTAAGAGGGCTACTCAGATTGTCTCCTATGTCTTTAATATAGATGTATAGGTATAATACATGCATTTTGTATCATTTAAGGGAATGGGTAGGTAATAAAAATTTTAAGCTTAAAAAAAGAAAAGAAAAAACAAACCTCGGTTCATGAGTGGGGGGGGGGGGTGTTTTGGGGGAGGAGACCAGACAGCGAGGTCATCGGTCTCATCGGATGAGGGAAGGACGGGGATGGATGTCGGCCGTGCCCTTGCAAAGGAACCATCGCGGCATTTGCCTGTAGCGATTTAGGGAAATCACGGAAAACCTAAATCAGAATGGCCGGACGCGGGACTGAACCGTCGCCCTCCCCAGTGCGAGCCCAGTGTGCTAGCCACTGCGCCACCTCGCTCGGTGGTTCATGAGTGCATTTCTTATGAATTTGATATGTTCCACATCATAACGGTTACCGTGAGATTGATCAATGGAACACGCAACTAACTAACTGGATGTAGGTAACCGTTTGATATTGTACTACCTGTGGTTAAGTGTGTGAAGTGTAATAAAATTAACGTCACTAGAAAACATTCATCATGTTTTCCAGAATACTGTGTGCACCAACAGCCAACCAACGGATACTAATAACTCTAAACGAGTCTCATACTGCTGCAAACAGTCTATAAATATGTACCATCTGATGATGAATCGCTAGGCGGTTCCAAACCGTTAATGGGATAATAGAAATTGAAGAACAAAACAAAAGGCGACTGGTTGCAGTAATTTTAAGAAACCTTTATTCATCACATTCGCAATGCTTCTCATCCATAATGGATAAAATTTTTAATTTTTAATGGTTTTATTCCGAATGTAACATGTTTGTCTTACTATTTAAAAACAAATTCTCATAATGAACAGTTTAATTTTGCATTTCCTTAAAAATTAACTTGGAGACGGTGCAATATTTATTACGTGTAATGATGCAGTGACACAGAAGATTCACATACTGATAAATCAGAGAAAAATTGTTAAGATTATGTTTAGTATTAATAAAATGTTAGAAAATGAACTACTGTCTTCTTAAATTTTTTTTACATATTTCTTTCTGACTCAACTGAGTCTCATTATAGAAGCACGGGAAACATGTGTGTGGGGAAGCATCTAAGTGTGCTTGTCGCTGGCTTTTTAAAATAAAACGAACGAACGTGTCTAGGTGCCTGTTCCCATTTAGTAAATTTTAACTATGATTTATTAAAATCTATCTATTTGCCATCTGTCGAATTTCTCCAGACTCAGAAGAAGGTCCGGACTTTCTCCAGACAGTTGTATAAACCACTGAAGCGGACACCATCAAAATTAGGAGAAATCCGGGGAATCCCGAATTTATGTGCCCCCTATCCATGTCTGTAGTTACGCCCGTATATCCGATGGTATCACAGTTTAATCATTTGAACGCAACACACTAATCAACAAAATATCTTAAACTAAAACTGCAGGAAGCTCCCCATTATGCTTATTAATGTTGACCCGAGGCTGAACGGATAACCTAAAAATATGGAAAGTCCAAGTATGCTTCAGTGCAAACAGCTGCAGCTCATATTTTAAAGCCCACTGCATTACTTACGCATTACTCTCCAGAAACAGACAGTTTGTGAACAAAATTACAATTTAGACATACTGTATTTCGTATGATGAAATGATTGTCCAATTTTCCCTGTTTCTCTGTTTCTTTCACTTTTCTCCTGAAAACGGTTTTCATTTTCCGGAGAGTCCAACGAATTTACCCTGAATACTAGACACAGATGAACATATTTCAGTACCTCGGTGTTGTGTGATAACGGGTTCCTCAATAGGCACATCTTCGTCCTCATTCCCTGTTGTGCTGTCTTTGTTCACTATATCCACGTCACTTAGCTATTCATAGAGCATCACTGTTTAATCAATCGCGGATGTTTTCGTCATCTACGTCTTTACAATGTGAAATTGGTCGCACAAGATGAGTCAGATAATTCCTCACTACCACGACCTTCGAAGCCGCTTTGTACCTAGGGTGTTTTCTTCTACGAACGACCTTCTCAAGTAGTCCTAAGCCTTAAAATTTATCGTGTACTGCATGCTTTCATTTCGTATCAGCATAGAGTAAGTATTCTGAAGGAACCGTCACAGGAAAAAAAACTCTGATTATTTCTTTTACTAGCGACTTTAATTGAGTTGGAAGTTATCGATCTTCAGCTTTTAGGGAAAGGGATAGGCTGACATTAAAAAAGTCCGTCTTAGACATATTACAAGGATAGCGTCCCTCCATTTGCCTGAAGGTGAAGCGGGAACAATGGAAAAATGTTTCAGGGAAGCCGATGGGAACAGTGCCCGTATCAATTTCTGGTAAACTAAGTCACATAGGTTATAGAGATTTCTAAACAAAAATATTTGTTCTAATTATAATGGAGTACTTCGGACTTCATCTTTTACGGTTCCGTATCCTAATCGGTAGAAGCGAAACACTTATAGGATCACTTCGTTGTCCGTCCACCTGTATCTCTGTCTGTCCGACTGCTCAAAATCCTTTTTCTTAGGAACAGTGAAACGTATCAAGTTGAAATTTGTGTCGTATATTAAGGTCTACGATCACTTGGCGATGTAAAAAAGCGAAGCATCTAAGTCAATGCCATCAAAAGATGCGGCCACTAATGTTCCATATTTTAATACTCGCAAACTCGCAGGATATTTCCCGTTGACCTACAATCATGAAATTTGCCAAGAAGCAAGGTTTCACACTACAACCAAGCAAAAAATAAGAAAATTGTGAATTTGGAATTATATCACACAAAAAATGTTTGTCAATTGTTATCAGACTGTCTGCCCGTTCGTCCATCTGTTGATACCCAGTTTCTTATGAATCTAGCTGAAACAGATGTCAGACACCGAAGTCTATAGTTGCTTGGTGGTATAATAAACGTCAGCTTATAAGACATTGCAATCAAAAGATTCGGCCATTTATTTGACATATCTTGATACTCGCAAACATACCAATCAAAACGTACTGAGCATTGCACATTGGTCGACAGCAGGCCTCTCAAAGCGTGGCTCGCGAGTCATTCCCTTCCACCGAGTGCCTCCCCCTCCGACTCGACTCTTGCGGTGACGTCACGTCCCCGGCACAGCCACGCTTGACGAATGTCAGTCGTCGTAGATGATAGGCTCTATTAACGCGACTCCTTAAACGCTAACGCCAGGCTTACACTACTAAAACGTTGATATTTATTTGGTTATTTGTCCCAAACTCTTTTACTCACATTAATGAGATATTTCTGCTCTGAATAACATGAATGGATCATTTTGTAACCTGAAAACTTATTGACGAAGACTGATTTTCAATGGATTACGCTACAAAATGATATCCGGGTCTATACGCGTAAAATCTTTAAAACGACTGTGAAATTCATTGGTTCACGAATATTGTAAGTAAATCTTGGAAATTTTAGCCTCGTGCATTATTGTTTCAATTCACAGTAACAAGGGAAATAAAATGGTTCAAATGGCTCGGAGCACTATGGGACTCAACTGCTGAGGTCATAAGTCCCCTAGAACTTAGAGCTACTTAAACCTAACTAACCTAAGGACAACACACACATCCATGCCCAAGGCAGGATTCGAACCTGCGACCGTAGCGGTCGCGCGGTTCCAGACTGTAGCGCCAGAACCGCTCGGCCACCAGCGGCCGGCCAAGGGAAATAAAACAAATTTCACTTGTTTAGTTATAATTTAATCAGTGTAAGTTTACGCCTTTTACTGCGGACAACAATCTTGACTTTTCCCACATGGTGCTTACTGATGAATAATGCAATGAAAAATTAAACTATTCCGTCTTTTCTTAACTGATCAACGAAAGCATTTTCACTACCGACCACAGCTTGAGCACCATCGGAAAAAGTTGTAGAGCATTTTTCAACTTTTATAGTCCTGTCTTCCTCAGTTGCGTGTAATATTACGGTATGCTGATAATTTTTACTTATGGACCGTCTGACAGCAACTGAATAAAAAACAATTTTTGTGCCATACGAGTTTCGTCTTTATTTTCTGCAAGGCATCATCAGTGGCCTGGAATATGTACATATGTTAGCTATTTTATTTACATTTTTGTCATTGTGCCTATAGGTTACAAACAGTTCTGGTGGTTGGTATTTCCTATTAAGTAGCAATGTTTTGAACTGTACTTACAGGTTGCGTGGACAATTTCTTACATATTATGCTCCTGTTGCATTTTTGGAGTTGTTCTTCTTCTTCTTATGAACGCCAATTTGCGGTTTTTTCCACATTCCACAGCACTATGCACTGAACGCTTGTTTTAATACACTGTTTTGGGTTCTGTTGCCGACTGTCAAATGTTTTTGCCAAAGATCGAATGTTATTGCCAAACTTATGAGTGTAACTATTGAAGTATCTGTGGTCTGTTCATATATGCATTTGTGTGTGCGTTTGTGTGTGTGTGTGTGTGTGTGTGTGTGTGTGTGTGTGTTTTGGTGTGATATATATTTCTTTGTGCTGTGTGTGTGTGTGTGTGTTTGTGTATTGTGGTGTTATATAAATTTTTTTTGCTGTGTGTGTGTGTGTGTGTGTGTGCATGTGTATGTGTCTCCAGATGGTGTGGGGAAGAGTTTTTTTTGTTTTTCTTTTTTGTTTTATGTTATCATTTCCTTTACTAAGTGTAGTAGGGAGCCTGTGTTGATGTGTGTTTGTTCATTTATCACATGTTTGTTTTCTGCTATGGCTTTCTGGATGTGGAAGTTTTCTTGCATTGGTATACGATGTTTGTCATGGTTGCTTATTCTCATTACTTTCATTTCTTGTTCCATGTTTGTAAGATGATGTTTGTAGCGTTTTAAATGCTCTGCAAATGTGGAATGGTTTGTTTCATACTTCCAACATCTGATATGTTCTTTGTATCTTGTTTGAAAATTCCTGCATGTCATGCCTATGCATACTGCATCACAACTTTGACATTCAAGTTTATATATTCCTGATTGTTGGAATTTGTCCCTCTTGGTAGCTGGCTGGCTTAGGTGTGATTGAAGGGTTTGCCCAGGCTTATATGCTATTTTGAAGCCCTGTCTCTTTAGGATGTTTGCAACTCTGTGTGTTAGTTTATGTGTGTAGGTCATGGTGTACCATCTGGTTCTTTTCTGTGTGGTGTTGTCATTGTGTGTGTTTGTTGAGTGTGTTTGAAAGTTTTCAGCTTGTGAGTTCTTTTGTATTGTGGAACTGTTGTGTTTGTTTTTTATTTGTGTTTTTATTTTTTGATTGAGCTTGTGTACCACATGTGTGTCATACCCGTTGTTCCTAGCTATTTGTGTGATTGTTCTCATTGGCGGAATGCCAATGAGAGCTGTTATCAACTTCAAGAAAGCCCCAACATACCGCATTGCCAAACACCTCCAAAAGTTAGTTACAAAACACTATAAAGTAGAAAACAACAGAACAGTGATAAACACAGGAAACCTAATAGAAAACATACAGAACATACAGGTACCACACACAGCATCACTGATTTCATTCGATATAGAAAATATGCATACCTCCATCCCTATCACAGAAACAATAGAAATCATAGAACAAAATCTCTCATCCCACAGCAACCTCACCACAGACGCATTAAAAGAAATAACAGATATGCTCAGACTGATGACTGAACAAAATTACTGTCAGTTAGAGAAAGAATATTATCTACAAACTGATGGACTGCCCATGGGATCCCCAATATCAGGAAAACTAGCAAACATTTTCATCAGTCACCTAGAAAATCAGATATTTGATAAGATAACCACAAATGAAAGTTTCAAAATCATATATTGGTAGTGATACGTGGATGTCATTATTTGTCTGGTAGATGAGCCAAGTGAAAAAATAGATGAACTCCATTCAGAAATAAACAAAGCTCATCAGAACATAAAATTCACAATTGAAAAAGAAAAAGAAAGTCAAATAAATTTTCTTACATTACAATTAAAAAAGAAAACAGCAAACATATATTTAACATCTTTAGAAAACCAACAGCCACAGACACAATAATACATTCCACATCCAACCACCCCCACAGCCAGAAACTTGCAGCACTAAGACACATGTTACATAGATTAAACAGAATCCCACTCAGCAAGAGAAACTATGAACAAGAAATGAGAACAATCATATAAATAGCTAGGAACAACGGGTATGATACACATGTGGTACACAAGCTCAATCAAAAAATAAAAACACAAATAAAAAACAAACACAACAGTTCCACAATACAAAAGAACTCACAAGCTGAAAACTTTCAAACACACTCAACAAACACACACAATGACAACACCACACAGAAAAGAACCAGATGGTACACCATGACCTACACACATAAACTAACACACAGAGTTGCAAACATCCTAAAGAGACAGGGCTTCAAAATAGCATATAAGCCTGGGCAAACCCTTCAATCACACCTAAGCCAGCCAGCTACCAAGAGGGACAAATTCCAACAATCAGGAATATATAAACTTGAATGTCAAAGTTGTGATGCAGTATGCATAGGCATGACATGCAGGAATTTTCAAACAAGATACAAAGAACATATCAGATGTTGGAAGTATGAAACAAACCATTCCACATTTGCAGAGCATTTAAAACGCTACAAACATCATCCTACAAACATGGAACAAGAAATGAAAGTAATGAGAATAAGCAACCATGACAAACATCGTATACAAATGCAAGAAAACTTCCACATCCAGAAAGCCATAGCAGAAAACAAACATGTGATAAATGAACAAACACACATCAACACAGGCTCCCTACTACACTTAGTAAAGGAAATGATAACATAAAACAAAAAAACAAAAAAAAAAACTCTTCCCCACACCATCTGGAGACACACACACATGCACATGCACACACACACACACACACACACACACACACACACACAAACACACACACACATACACACACAGCAAAAAAAAATTTATCAGACCACAGATACTTCAATAGTTACGCTCATAAGTTTGGCAATAACATTCGATCTTTGGCAAAAACATTTGACAGTCGGCAACAGAAACCAAAACAGTGTATTAAAACAAGCGTTCAGTGCATAGTGCTGTGGAATGTGGAAAAAACCGCAAATTGGCGTTCATAAGAAGAAGAAGAACAACTCCAAAAATGCAACAGGAGCATAATATGTAAGAAATTGTCCACGCAACCTGTAAGTACAGTTCAAAACATTACTACTTAATAGGAAATACCAACCACCAAAACTGTTTATAATCTATAGGCACAATGACAAAAATGTAAATAAAATAGCTAACATTTGTACATATTCCAGGCCACTGATGATGCCTTGCAGAAAATAAAGGCGAAGCTCGTGTGGCACTAAAATTGCTTTTTATTCAGTTGCTGTCAGACGGTCCATAAGCAAAAATTATCAATATGCCGTTGTAGAGCATTTTTTAAAACCGGCGATTTTGTCAACACACTTTTTAACCGCATTAAAAATCCAAACCTGTTGCTCTGAGCATCGGAACTAAAGCGAGTAACTCTTCGCGTGCAGAAAAGCCGTCCTTTACTACGCGAAAAGAATTAATTGTCGGCTAAGATGTGGTCCGTCGTTATTCCCGTCCACACTCAAAAAATAATACCAACAGTTTGTAATTAAATTGTTGATTGTTTTTCATGCTATGTACCATATCATAAATTCACATTGTTATGTGGCAAAGCAGTCGTTTTAAAGTATACGATGGCACCACCGAAACCAAATTTTTTGGCATTGATATTGCAAATTATTTTACTCGTAAGCCGTCTCTGTTGCATTTCTGAGCTTTAGCTCTTTTCTTTGAGATTCGATGGTTCAGGTAACTTCGTCGAGAGAGTAAAGCTTCCGTACTGCTTCATGGAGCGAAGAGAAATGTCGACTTAGGCATTTTTTACATATTAAACATTGAAGTTTTACATGGGAATTGTGTGCAAAAATGTGCTTTTCAGTATTCTGTCTCTTTGACATTCTTAAGAGCCGTACTAGAAAATAGCCACAGTAATAACCAGAATCAAAACTAGAATTATAGCAACAGTAATAAACTCAACGGTAGCTTGAACGATAGCACAATATTAAGGAGAGTATATCGGAACGAAACGGCTAGAGGAAGCGGACTAACTGAACAGCGATGTGTCATCGAAGTCGTCGAGATTCTTTGTCAACGCTGACCTAGAATTATAAAATTTGCCAAGAAGAAAGGTTTGACAGTCCAAGTAAAGGAAAAAAAAATCAGATTTATATTGCACGAAAAACATATTTCTTTTGTATTTGTTATCCGACTTGAAACTCGAAAGTAAAACATTCTTGAAAGTCTTGGAATGCTTGGGATCGATATTTTGCCAGTAACCATGTCGATAACAGGCAAAAATTGTCGAGATCCTCGATTCCCGGGCTGGATGAACTGTGTCTATGCATCATTAAGTTTGTACGGAAACATCGGTGTGCAAGTCCTACTCGCACCTGTTCAATTTTTATTACAGAAAATCGTCGATGAATGCTCGGGCAAACCGCAAACCAGTTAATCCACACCCAGGTAATCGGGAGTTTGCTCTATTTCGTAGACCAAGTTCACAATGACGTATAGTAGGTGATTTAGCAACATGTTCCAGCATAATGAACACAAAATTTCGTCAGTATTTACGCCATCTCTGTGCCAGGCCGAGAACTAACTCCATTGGCCTAGTGCTAGTTCGGTGCTGTGTGGGGCAGGAGCCAGGAGACGGTTGGGTGCGGCCGACTGCACAGACAGCCGTGGCCTACCCCGTGGGACGAGGCGAGCGCGCATGCGCGGGCTAGGGTGCGCACGGGGGCGCTATTTTCATACGAAGAATGTTAATTGGGCGACGGACGGCCGGCCCGCCTCCAGATAACGAGGATTCGTCGATATTAATTGGCCTGTCCCGCCGCCATCTGCCGCCGGTTCGCGCGCGCCGCCGCATTCCTCTGGTCCAGACACAGGCTCCTGCCAGCCTGACCGTCCCGTGTAAATACCCTCTCACTCTCCACACAAGACTGCCGGCTCCATAACACAATGTCTTATCACTTTCTTCGGCGGAGACTTAAAGGCTGGACCCGAACACGGCCACCGTTTGCGGAGTCACGACACTGTAGTTATCAAGTAATAGCGTGAATGTGTCCATCGTAAGCTCACCGAACAAGGTATTAGTCACCACCTAAAAGGCCACTCTCGTCGCTCTGGAATGTTGTAGAGGGTATACAACTGTTACCAGGTTATCATCTGCCTGACTAAGTCAAGGCAGGGAAATGGTGTAAGATGGGCCGACATGGGGACGGCAACAGAATGGCAGAGGGGAGCTCTCGTGTTTGACCACACCGTGAAGTTGCCCAATTTGTTGTTGTACTGACGCGGTTTGCCCGACGTGTCCACAAGCAATGATGTACCACTCGCAGCCAAGTAATCCGGTGTAAGGCTTTCTTCACATGGGACGAGGCAGCTAACGTTGACGTGGACGTGGACGGGACATCGGACCTCACGAGAGAGAGCGCCGTCGGCGCAACAGACGAGCTGGTTAACGTGATTTTCGCTGTCAGCGTTCTCCAGCGGCATTTGTCGGCGTTATTTGGCTCGAAAACCACACAATTTCTTTACGAAAATGGGCTCGCCTGAAATAGCTGCGTTAACTCTGTTAGCGTCTGTCGAAGAAGAGCGGGGAACTTCACGTCGATGTGTTGAATGGCAAACTGCTGGTAGAGGAACACTACATAATGCTGTACAACGATCTGAGATACATACCTGTAAAAGTTATTCGTTAACTCCATTGAATTTTCATCCCATTTTCAGTTTTAAATTCATTATAGTTAAGGTATAGTGTCTAATGTCGGTTTGCACAAGTATAATATCCATATTTTCGATGTTACGTTGACTAGCAACACACTGAAGTAACATAGTTCATCACAAAGATTTGAAGACCGAGATTCGTTTCGTAAAATCATTCGAATAGAAGATAAGATTTTTTTAACCTGCTCACTGTCATTGAAAAACATAATGACAGGAAAGATACGAAAATGAGCCAATTCGTACATCCAGAGATAGGCATATATACAGGGTGGTCGGAAATTCCCGTTAAAAACGTCTAGGACTTGTAGAGGGTAGTGAGGAAAGAACATTTTGAACAGGAACCCTTGTCCGGAATCGTACCGTTTCCGTTCCACGACAGTTTCAATTCAGATGTGTACCTCGTCAACGTCTGCTTAGGGCAAGAGAAACGTCTCAGAGTTTCCTGTCCTGGTATGCAACAGGGTGGACACGATGACCTGTAATACGTCAAACGATCTCCAGATGTCACTTATTGTCCGCTTTGCTGTGAGACCGAGTCAATACCTGTGCATCGCCGATAGAGGAAACATGGTGCAGTACACGTTTGCGGAATACACCGGCATGCTCCTTGTGTATGGCGCAGCTGGAGGTAACGGAAGAGCTGCTAGTCGGCTGTATCACGAACGTTTTCCACACCGTCACACTCCATCGCACAAGCTGTTTGCCCAAGTTACACCGAGCGAGGTGGCGCAGTTGTTAGACACTGGACTCGCATTCGGGAGGACGACAGTTCAATCCCGCGTCCGGCCATCCTGATTTAGGTTTTCCGTGATTTCCCTAAATCACTCCAGGCAAATGCCGGGATGGTTCCTCTAAAAGGGCACGGCCGACTTCCTTCCCCATCCTTCCCTAATCCGATGAGACCGATGACCACGCTGTCTGGTCTCCTTCCCCAAACCAACCAACCAACCCAAGTTACACAACGGCCACGCGAAACGGGCACCTTCAGACTTGAGGAGGAAGGACTGTGGTGCTCCACGGCGACGCCGCACTCCGAATTTGAAGAAGGTGTACTGCGTCGCATTGAAGGTAGCCCGTCAACGAGTTCGCGAACAATTGCGCGTGCGGTGGCTGTTAGTCACAGTACCGTCTTGGACGTCCTGCATGAGCAACAATTACATCCGTACCACTTACAACGGGTACACGCTATGGGTTCGGTTGGGTTGTTTGGGGAAGGAGACCAGACAGCGAGGTCATCGGTCTCATCGGATTAGGGAAGGATGGAGGAGGAAGTCGGCCGTGCCCTTTCAAAGGAACCATCCCGGCATTTGTCTGGAGCGATTTAGGGAAATCACGGTAAACCTAAATCAGGATGGCCGGACGCGGGATTGAACCGTTGTTCTCCCGTACGCGCTATGGGTCCAGCAGACTTTCCACAACGCGTCGCCTTCTGCACATGGTTCCTGCACCGTTGCATCGACGCGCCCCTGTTTCCACATCGAGTTCTCTTCACACATGAATGTAGGTTCACAAGGGATTGTGTGCTGAATACTCGAAATAGCCATGTCTGGGCGGACGAAAACCCTCATGCCACGCATGTTCAGGGATTTCAAGACAGGTTTGGAATTAACGTGTGGGCAGGTATTCTGGACGGTCATATGCTTGGACCATACCTCCTTCCATCCAAGCTCACGGGTCCCCTATACTTAGTCTTCCTACGACATGTACTGGACCCGTTCTTAGAAGCTGTGCCATTGAATGTTCGTCAGGAAATGTGGTTTCAGCATGATGGAGCACCACCTCACTTTTCACTGGCAGTCCGGAGACATCTCAACAGACGGTATGATGAAAGATGGATAGGCCATGGTGGTCCAACCCCTATGCACTACATCTTGTGGGGTCGTATGAAGAGCCTAATTTATGAGACACCTGTAGAGACAGAAAAACATCTGCTGGCGCGAGTTCTGGCCGCTGCACAAGACACTGAAGAGACACCAGGTGGGATGGAGAGAGTGTACCAGAACATACTTCGGAGGTACAATGTGTGTAACAACGTTGGTGGTCGCCACATCGAGCCGCTGTTGTAATACATCGATACGTTGCGGCTGGTGCCGTAGATGCTGTGTTCTTGTTGTTGTCGACTTATGTAAACCATAAGGTGTAAGCTGTAATGCAAATGCGTAAGTAATAACGGAACGAGTCAGTATTCTTTTCAAATAGATTGCAATAATTGTACTGGGCCACGCCAAAGTACATTCCTCACGTGGGTGTGGATCAGATAATCATCTGCATTAAAACTGTCGTAGAACGGAAACGATACGTTTCCGGACATGGGTTCCTATTCAAAATGTTATGTACTCACTACCTTCCACATGTCCTAGAAGTTTGTAACGGGAATTTCCGACCACCCTGCATATTTTACAGAAGGTTTCATAATAGCAAAAACTTCCAGTGTGTAACTTGTGTTTACTTTCAGACATAGACTGGCGCTCTCGACGAGATTTCTGGCCACTGGCAAAACATTCCAGTCGTTGGCCTTTGCAACAAGAATTGCAGAAGATACATGATTTATAATAAATAACATCGACTCGTAAGATAAGACATATCAGATGAATAAGGAAAGACCTACAATCATTTAGAAAAGAAAAAGTGGAAGAAAGTGTGAGGAAGGAAGTGGACTGCAACCTGCTACACTGTCAACTGCGCCGCAGCTTCGACATTGGAACTGAAGTTTCGATACATGTCATACAGTATCTGAACACTATACCTACTAATGTCATTAAATGGTATTGAATATCCACATTGTACCAAAAAGGCACGCTTTTGACAGGTCATCATTATGCCGTAGAATTGAAACGGTATACTTTGGTAGCACACAAGTAATAACACTAAAATTATCAACTACAGGAAGCCTTTACTATCGATATGTAATTTGCTGCCATTTTATTATAACAAATCGTAGCTAAAACAACATGTTTCCGAGAGATCCTCAATTTGCTGATGCTTTGAAATAGCTTATATGCTTACTACGGAATAGTTTAATTTTTCATTGCATTATTCATCAAGAAGCACCATGTGGGAAAAGTCAAGATTGCTGTCCGCAATAAAAGACACACCGAAAATTACTAATATAATACGCTGAGGAAACCGATCATTATCTAACCGAAAATTCAAACAATTTTTGGAAAAAATGAACGTTGTGTACGGAGACGTACTTCCTCATTTCGAAATTGGTCGTTTGAGTGCAGGAAAATATTTAACTAGTTATTTAGTTTAGAATATAACTTTTCAAGTTTTTGAATAGAGAGGTAAAATCTGGTAATACTGAATTTGAAGATGACGTGAACGATCCATCTCTTTTTTTGTAGGAATGAGTGGTTCTAACATATTTGGTGAATCATTTACGTAATTTGCATTTACGTTTGCAAGGAAAGGAACATCCTATCCATGATATGTTTACGGATATTAATGGTTTCCGGTGTCAACTTACACTGTGTAAGTTACAACTAAGCAAGCGAATCTGTGTTATTTCCTTTGTTACTGTGAATTGAAACAAGAATGCAGAAAACTAAAATTTTCAAGATTTACTTCCAATATTGGTAAAGACTCCAATGAGTTTCATAGCCGTTTTAAAGATTTTAACTGTATAGACCCGGATATCATTTTGTTTCGTAATCCAGTGAAAATTAGTCTTCGTCAATAAGTTTGCAGGTTCTCTGTGCGAAAGAAAACCCACCAAGCACTATATACATATTTCTCCCTTTGTTACTAATTGCTGTGTATTTCCTAAGGCACATAAATGTCACGTGTAATACCTGTTAAATATAGCCCATAGTTCAGTAATGTGAAGTCTATAACAATTTTTTCAGAGAGATTACTTACTTGAGAATCATTAAACTAGTAGTTGTTTGCATGTAAGTAAACTGTAATGTCGTCAGCTCCATTACAATCTTTTCGATATATTTCTGCAGTTAGCTGGAAGCGTGTTGTCCCACTCTGAATAATAATAGGGCTGAATATTTATTTTTCACATTGGGCATTCTAATGACTAAAATACAAAACGAAAAGAAGAATGAAGTGTCTCTCCTATTTACAGATGGAAGTACATGTCTGTCTTTTTTATAGATCAGACAGTGTATTTATATTCTACTGGCTTCAGCTAGGTAATCTATTACAAAAAAGTTCGCAAATATTTTGTTCGTGCATATGTTGTAGTTTATATTATTTGATGCATACCTTTTAATTCTATTCACTCTTAATTTGGGATCGTCCACGTCTTCTAAGATTACACACAGCTTGGGAATTAAAATTGGATAAATATTTCGTAAATAATGCATATAAAGAATGAAAAACAAACAGTAGTCTTACGGCGTTTACGAGGTTAGGACATAGCTTGCTTTCTCGCCGCTTGGAGACAGTAATAGTCCACTGTCAAACAGTAGTGAGAGTCATGATGTCTGTGCTAGAGTAATCGCTGTAACGCCGTACGTCACTGAAACAGCTTGGTTACTTGTTCGAAACTGGCTATTTTCAAGTGGAATAACAGTTACCTAACATTGCACTGCATTCTTGTATACAAAAATGATTTCATTCATTAACACATTCTCATATGAGTTTATGTATCTAACATGAAAGTGCTGATACAAAATGTGTGTGTAATCTATTTTCAGGTTGTTCATGTTTTGTTGGTGGTTGTTGTCATTTGTATCTGCATTGACATCTGTATTTCTTATTCAACGATAGTGGTTCATGCTAAAGATTATCATGTGTAGAGAGGCCTGTGAAGGACAATGAGTCTATGTATTTCTGCTTTCTAAAGCTGCTTTTAGCCAGACTCGTCAGACGTATTGGTTGTAGTTAACTTCTACTTAAGTGTTCTTTCGTGGGACATCTAAAATAAGAACAGAATCACGAAAGATTCCGTAACGTTTAGAAGAAGAGATTCTTCTGGCGTGAATGAAGAGCTTAGCTGGTTTTGTGTAATAATTTAATTTATAATAGGGTAGGTCTATTTGCAAATCAATTTAATCTGCAGTACTTGGTGCTAGTATATAGTCACTTACAGAAATAGCACGTAGCGTAATCTTTACGATTCGTTGCAGGTCAAGAAAATTATTCATTCACTAATTTTCAAAGATTAATATTTGAGACGTGCATTACTCATAGAATTCAATGTTATGAAACATTTCTGTTAGCCTATCACCTATTTGGCACTTTTCCGATTATTTTCTTCGTTACCATATCTGTTGTCACGTATTTCATGGCGTACGCCACGTCGTTTGGCGTTCATTGTTATAAGAAACTTTGCAAATGCACTTCAGTATAATTGATATCGATTATCACAGTCAACACAGCCACTAAACATTTTTGTGCACAACAAAGTATCGACTTTGGATCCTGGGAGAGCAAGGGTGCACCCAAGGAGTCACCTGTCTGGCGCGAAACTGTTTGGTTGCACAATGTGTTTTTATTGAAAAATGTTTATGATTACCATCAATCGTAGTCGCAAAATAAGTTTGTTGTGGTGTGCAGAGTCGGAAGCTGCGACTTATTTGAAATATAGGGTGCGGCACGGCAACGTTCTCATTTGAAACGCGCGCCACACAGCGACCACTACTGTTGTGTGGGCTTGACCGTATTAGAAAGGGCGGGACCTAACGTTTTCTTTTAAGGTTAATTTAGTAATGATGTGGAGCGCGCGTTCGCAGTGACGACTTACTTTTTCAATAGCCCCAGCGCGCAGTCCGGGCACAGTTTAATATCGTTCCTGCATGTCGTGTTCTTGTCAAAAATTGATTGTTATGTGTGTGGGCACGTTTATGGAGACTGGTAGTGTGCAGAAAAAGAAACCAGGACTTTCAGCAACCAGCAAAACACCAGGAGACGTCGAGAAAAATAAGGCTGACAGTTTTGAATTCCCTGAACCGATCTGCACGCTAACACTCAGTTGCACTTACAATTTCTGTTCGCATGGTGAGATGAATTCTTAGTGAAGACTTGAAATTTCGTCCTTACAAACAGTCAGCGGTGAAGCTGTGTGTAATATTCGCAAGTACTTAAACATACGCCTGCATCATAGATGTAAGTAAATTACACGCATAATTCTATCCACTTTCTTTTGCATAATTTTTTGTAGCGAAGGAAGTATGGCAACTTTGTAAGATGACTTCATGGAAGACGCCTCTACGTATTATTTCCTAACGCTTGTAAAGTTGTTACTCTATTTTGCTATGAAAGCGGTACTGATAGACAATAAAAGCAGGTTAAAAGATGTGAGCTGTCTGGGGAAGTTAACCGTGCAATACTGCGCAACTGTTTCACCAGGTATCTAGTCTAGGTTTACCAAATTCCCAAACAGACTAACAATTATAATCTTTTAATAGTCATACAACAACCGGTAATATATATATAAAAAAGAGAATTTAAATAAAAAGAAAGAAATAAGTTTATATTTGGAAATTTATTTTAAGATTGATCATTGAAATTTCAGCATATTAAACTCGATTCTTACGGAACACATCAAATATGGAGCCAAGATTGGGAGACTGCATACAACACTGCATTCATAAAATAACACACGAAGAACGTTGAAACATATGCAAGAGGAAATTAACCACAACCAACCGATTCAATTTTCACCCAAAGAAATTACGTTCGTAGCACAATCCTGTCCATCATGTAATTACCACACACTGGTATACTAAATTCATACTAACTCTTTGTGAAATCTTCCCGAAAAGAATAGCTGAGGGCTACTTTGATGATTACACCACATGCTTCATGTGGTCAACTTGTTTTACACAAAGAGTGTAACTCCACAATAATTTTGATAATTAAAATAAATTAGATCGAAAAGCAATTTACAAAAGAAAAACCTCAAACTGGTTACTATCGTCTTACTATTAACCTGATGGGTCAAACAATTGTATAAGCACGTGGTACTGGTTTCACAAAGTACACCCCACGTGGGTTGAACATAAAGAAAAGTTGCTATATTGAAAATTATTGTCAAGACGAGACGTTATAATCTCACGCACATTCTCATTTAAGATTGATGAACTTAGTTAGAGTTACTGATTAACACGTGGTTCCACTTTACTCACAAAGTACTGACAAAGCAACTACCGGAATATATTCTGAACTTCACACGAGAATTACACTGCGCTGCAATTTAAAATAACATTAGATATTTTAGAGCTAAACCTGAAATAAAGGTGATTAAATTTTCAGTTAGGCTGAACTTAAGAAATCCATTGTCCTACGGACTTAGCAGACATGCGCTTAGCCGGAGATCTTACCACTTCAGACGCTCGCCACGGACAGACTGACTGGTTCCTTCCTGAGGGGTGGCTCACAAATACAAACGGAAGTGGCCAGAGGGGCAGCTTCCTATACCAACATGACAACAGACGGACAGGACCATAATAAGGATAGAAACCTCTTTGCTTTTAGAAAGGGTAGCTACCTGTTCCGACGTTGGTCCTACTATTCTCTAGCAGACAGGCTTGTGTGCTACCCTCAAGCATGCAACTAGAAATACATTTGCTCATTCATCCTCTCACACAGAAGGGAAGGGGGATGACAGTATCTTATGATATACAGTATATAAAAGAAAGCGGATGTAGGTTCCGTATGAGACTGTGTGACATGAATTACATATAAACTGTGATTTAAAGTGTAGTAGTGTGACAGATCGTTCTTGTTTATGTGTAAAAGTAACACGTTCCACTACTCAGTCTCCTCCAAGATACTCAGAAACGCCACAGTAAATTTAGAAGAGGAATTTATGCCGTAAATGACAACAGATTTAAGAAATTAAACATGAAAGGAATCCAACAGAGACCTTTCATAACCCCAACGCTCCGGGAAAAGACTGTGCAGGGAATTTTCTGGCCATGCTAGGACATTCCCAAGCAGGCTTCTCACACCCTACTTAAACCAAAAGTGTAAAGAAAAGGCAAAAGGTCACCAGCTACTTGCTAAAACACAATAATTTCAACAAATCTTTAAAATCTACTAATTTCAAACAGAAAAAAAGAACACAATCTGTGACACTTACTTAAAAGATAGTGTAGACCTAATTCGGTCAGCAAGTAAAAACAATGGTTCCTGTGTCATTAATATAAAACAATCTCTGGTTGTTACCCTTATCGAGTTCACCAGTATTTGCTCATTGCAAGAGCCAACTGATCACAGGAAAATTTATGACTGTTTATTAACAAGCAAAATTTATAAAAATAGCAAAGGTGCCACAGCAATTAAAAAAGAACATGAAATAACATCAGTATTATGAAGCAGAACATTACAATGCACAATCCGCAAAAGCAAAAAAATGATTAGAGAAAAAACATGTTTTACAAAGTGGTTATCGCAAAAAAATTCTGTATCTTATAAAACTAATAATTTGTAGAATTAAAATAACTTTGTGGCACTAATTTAATCACTCTACTATATTTCAGTTAGTTAGCAAACAATGACCACTGTGTCATTATACTGAAACTACAATTAATTAAGTGATTGTTACCCTTATGGGGTTCCTCACTATAAAAATGCCCCATGCAAAAGCTAATCGATCACAGTCCAATGAGAATGAATAGCTATCTGATAAACGAAGCAATGCCACAGGAATGAATTTACGAAACAAAATATCACAAATCTAATACATCACACAAGAACAAACATCGATCAATAAAACAGTACAATAGTCAACATCTAAAAAAAAAACCACCAATAAATAAAACACCTACAAAATACAAAAGTCAGTCTAATAAACACCAATAAATCAATCCCCTGCAAAACACATGAGTCAAAGTTTCTGTGACAGAAACACACGTATATGCATTGAACTAAGAACCGTATAATCACTGTTCACTGACACACTCAGTAGTTCCACTGTTCCGAGGCACAATATAAGGGGAAGGGGAGGGGGGGTTCGTCGCCGCAGCTGTCAGTTGGGATTTTTGTCCATCTGTTGTGTGCAATCCCGCTGTCTCTGCCCTCTCATGAAGTTTCTCTTGGTGGCCCGTGTCACGTACATCTCGATTTGGTTCCATGTTTGTGTTGTCAAATTCGTGTGGTATCCTCGATTGACACGCCAGGTTGATATTCCTGGGCAAGGTTGACACTTAATGGCTCTTCTTTGTGCCACCCTTAGCGACCAGAGAACATCGAACCATGACTTACTGTCGCTTGACAGTGGGCATCCGTCAGGAAATGTTGATAGGCGTCGTTGAAGTCTGTCAGTTTCTCTGGACAGTGCGTGTCAAAAGGCTCCACGCCCCTTGTGTCATTACATTCTTGAGTTATCCTCAAATGGCTCGCCGGTTTGATATTCCTGGGCAAGGATGACACTTAATGGCTCTTCTTTGTGCCACCCTTAGCGACCAGAGAACATCGAACCATGATTTACTGTCGCCTGACAGTGGGCATCCGTCAGGAAATGTTGATAGGCGTCGTTGAAGTCTGCCAATTTCTCTGGACAGTACGTGTCAAAAGGCTCCACGCCCCTTTATCCCCTGTCTTCAGTCGTTTCACCGCGCCCGTCTCGCCACGGTCGCGTGCGTGTGGTGCGTTGCCAGCAGATGGATTTCCGCGCGGTGGACCGCTCGCCCATTTCAGGTCATCGCCTCCAGGAAGGGTCGCACGGGGCGGCTGCCCATTAGCTCCAGGTGCAAGGAAAAGTGTTTGTCGCGTGCCCTTCTTTTGTTGACGGCGCACTCCCGAAGTGGCCCGGTTGACAGCGTGTCCTGCTGGGAAACCCGCCAGTTTACAACTAGTCCAGCTGCTCCCGCTGTCTCGTAAGAGTTTAGCCGGTTCGCTTTCACGTTCTCAACTGCATTCACAGAAATTTTTCATCATAGTTATGTGATTACACAATGTCATACATAATACCACTTAGTATTGTCTTTCACAATTTTTTTTTAATTTTTTTTAAATAAAAAAATTAGATGAATCGACAATATAAAATAAAAGTTAAATGACTTGACAATATAAAAAAATAAAAGTGATATGACTTGACAATGTAAAAAAATAAAAATTAAATGAACTGACAATATAATATTTAAATCCACGTCACTAATGTGGTTCACTTACGTTTTAATAAATCAAATGCTAGTTATTAATTCACTAAAATGAATAGGATTATACCTTGTCCAAGTATAGGTCAGGACAGCATAGGGTTCACATGTTATTTACACACACACATACACACACACACATGCACACCTGTCGTCTATTCTACAAACTAACTACCCATAAACATGCATTACTCAAAATTTTACTTCAATCCACTACTAGTTAAGCCAACAAGCTACTTCAATGCTATTTCAACACCGTGTATATACCACTACAACATTGTTCTAATTCGTCCTCTTCTCGACGCTCACGGCATACGTCTTGTCACTTGATAAACATGGAGAAACGTTCCTTAAACATACATAGAAGAAAGAACAATGGTTATTTGCAAATTAAAACATTTATACCAGTTCACACACCTGATAAGAGACTCGCAATTATACACTAATCATACTCATATGTTTATACATAAAACAGTAAGACAATTTCATCTAAAATTACGTTATCACAAGAGTTAATCACGCAGATGACTCTGAGAAGGTTAAATTTTTTTTTTTTTTTTACACTTTATATTACATTTTCGTACCCATTTTGCTGCGATTTCGTTCCTTCTGTAAGTAACCTTTCGCTTCCAAATCAGTTATTTCGCCTGTGGTGGTCATTCTGGATTCATTTCTCATGAATGGCAAAATTGTGGTCACCTCTATTCTGTAAAACAGTATCATCTTAATATGTTGAACTTACAACAGACACAAAAGATTCGAATCCTCCTGTAGTTTAAATGACAAATGTTTTGCTTCATCCTTATTACCTTAAACCAAGCTTTCCTTCGGTCCCATAATCAAAATTATTTAATCTTCCTCTACCTTCAAGAGGGAAATTTCCTCAGTACAAATCATATAGGATGCAGTGCATCCCGCACCAGCGAAAACAGTAAGCTGTAATGCTCACAGCATCAGCAAAACACATAAACGTCGCTTTTCTAGGACAAGTATTAACGCAGAATAATTTTTCAGGCTCTGGCTCAACATCAATCAAGACTACAGAAAGGATCCATATTTCTGTTCCATTCTCCATTTGCTGAAAAACTGCTCGTATTTGACTACCACAATAATATTTCAGGGCCACGTAAATTACACAAACCACAATTCTTCTTTCACCTTGAAGGGAATCAATATACTGACGAAATCCACAGACAGCACTTTACATACTCAGTTATAAATAACAAAAAATACATATATCATCAATATTAACATATCATCGCATATTGGGAAGCCATTGGTTAAACAATCGTATTATCGCATCCTGTTTTCAAGATTCTAAACTTACTCATTCCTTTCTCAGAGTTCTCCTATCTTAAAATATTTATACAACACGCATACTATAGTAAGAGATCCTCATTTATACTGACAGATATAGAATAGTAATAGATAGATAGTAGCACTGAAAGCAGAAAATCGGAAACAAGGCTACTAACAGCTGGGGACCTGTGTTTGCCAGACCCATAATACCCACAGATCGGATATTCCCCTGAGTTTTGCATTAATTCAACACAGATCTTGCTTCTCTCAGGAGCGACTCTTTTCAATTTACACACAAAAAAAAACATAAACAGCATTTCACTCGTTCACAAAGAAACCTTTTATCTTCACATTTGAACCAACCTAAATCCTAATTGCACAAGGAAAGAAAAAAAAATTAAAAACATCATTTCAATCAATCACATAGAAACATCTTTATCATTATTTTTACCAACATATTATTCAAAATGCATTTATCACAAATGTAAACTAATCAATTGTTTCTCTTCACCGTCCTCTCTACTCCTCACTGCCCTTTCTACTCAATGTATGGTTTTACGTGTGACACATGGTGTAGCCCTTTTGATTTCTTCGATCGAAGAGTTTCCACTTCTATAGCGTTTTCATGGGGAATCTTCCTTATCCGATACGGCCCGTTAAAGAGATTAAAAAATTTCTTGCAGACACCTGACCGTTTGTTAGACAGCTTGTGTGATCTGATAAGAACTTTTTGTCCTACATGAAACACTGTTTTTCTCACGTTTTTCTTATACGCCTTGACTCTGGCTTCTGCTGCACGCTTGATGTTGCGTAAAGCTAAGTCAACAATTGCGTTCCGGCGTAGTCTCGGCTCTTGTGGCCAAGGCACCACCTCTTTGATTTTGCTCGGGGCTCCTTGTTTTTTAGCACAGTGATTGGCGGAAGCTTTGTTGACGTATTAGGCAACTCATTAATTATGTTCTGAAATCCTTTTAGGTGTATGTCCCACGATTGATGATCACGACTGCAGTATAACCTACATAATTTTCCTAATTCACGCATAATACGCCCACTGTGGTTCGAGCTGGGGTGAAATATATATGCTGGGGTGAAATATATATATATATATAGGTTAAATCTTCTTCTTCGAAGCATCCGCTGCCAGTATTGCGATCTAAATTGTGGTCCATTATCCGAGGTAACTCTTTTCACGCTCCCAACTTCATGCAGAAACTGCTTTGCAAATGCAGTTGCCACTGCCCTTCCTGTGGCTCGCTTCAACGGAGTCAGACACACAAACTTGGAGGTTAGCTCCACCGCTACGAAAACATATGCAAAACCTGCTTTAGATCGTATTAGTGGCCCAAATAGATCCACGACCGCGAGGTCACAAAGTTTACTTGGTATTATCGGATGCAATGATGCAGCATAAGTCACTGTGGCCGCCTTTGCTCGCTGACAAGGTCCGCACACTCTAAGTACACCACGAATACGCCGTAGCATGTTATTAAAATAGCATGTCTCTTTCAGTTTTTCACAACATTTCTGTGCTCCGAAGTGACCATAACTCAAATGTATGTACCATATAATTTTGTTTACGAGTTCCTCCGGAATCACCAATACCCATCTGGAGTCGTCCGGGGCTCGTTTCTTGAATAGCATTCTATTGCGCACTAAGTAGTACTGGCGTATTCCTACATTATCCTTGTCCTCCCACTTCTTCTTTATATCTTTCAATACTGCGTCCTTATCCTGTTCGTCCGCTATACTCCCTAAAGAGGTGGTAACAAAATTCTAGAACGCTACATTCTGTAAGTATAGGATGCTAAAATTATTTTCACCGAGTTCCCCTTCTTCTGTGTGAACCAAACCTATAGGAATGCGCGATAAAGCGTCAGCAATTACATTTTTCTGTCCAGGAATGTATTCTATAGTGAAGTTATATTCCTGTAGGTATAGTGCCCAGCGTCCTAGTCTCCCATGCGTGATTTTTATGCTCATAAGAAATTGGAGTGCACGATGGTCAGTGTACCTCCTGGTGGTCCTCCCAAATAAGAAATACCTAAATTTTGAGAATGCCCAAACTATCGCGAGTGCTTCGAGTTCCGTCACGGAATAATTTTTTTCACATCGAGAGAGCACCCTGCTCCCAAACGAGATTGTTTTCCAAGTTGTAATATCATCATTTCCTTCCGTTTGAAACAGTACCGCACCTAATCCTGACAAGGAGCTGTCCGTCATTAAACAGAATTCTTGTGTCAGGTCGGGGTGCACGAGGATGGGAGCCTCTACCAATGCCTTTTTCAATTTATAAAATTCATCCTGTGCCTCTTGATCCCAGACCCACAAAGCGTTCTTCCCTGTTAGTCCACATAGACGGGGTGTACCAAGTACACTAAAATTTATAAATCGCTTATAAAAATTACACAGGCCTAAGAATGCTCGCAACTGTTTTTTATTTGTCGGCATTGCACACTCCGCTATCGCCGCAATTTTCTCCGGGTCAGGTTGTATTCCATTTGCTGAGACAATATGGCCTAAGAATTTTATGTTCTCTCGTCCGAACTGTGACTTATCTAAGTTGACTGTTACACCTGCCTTCTCAAAAACATCCAGTAGTCTGTTCAGAACGTCATTATGGTCCTCCCACGACTTTTCCGCAATTAATATGTCATCCACGTAAATTGTCACTCGCTGTTTCAAATCATCAGGTAAAATGCTATTTAATCCCCTTATAAAAGCAGCTGATGAGACGTTTAGTCCGAACGGGAGACGCCGGAATTGGAAACAATTTCCGTAACACAGGAACGCTGTATATAATCTGCAAGATGGGTGTAGCACGATTTGACAAAAACTCGAACGGAGGTCGACAGATGATAGTACCTTTACCCCGTGGAAACGTTGTAAGAGTTCCTCAAGGCTCTCAGGCCTGTCCGTTTCCGACATAATAATTGTGTTTATCTGTCTCGAGTCTAGCACTAAACGAACTGAGTTGTCGTGTTTTGGCACGACAAGCAAGGGTGAGTTGTACGAGCTTACTGCCCGCTCAATTATTCCTTGTTCTAACATCTTGTTTATTTCCTTCTCCACCTGGGCTTTATACGCCACGGGAATAGGGTAAGGTCAAACAGAAAACTTCTGATGGTCACGTACTCTGAATTGGTAAGTAAAACCCTTAATCGCCCCCGGAGTCTCAGAAAATACCCGTTCATGATTCCTAAGTAGGCAATACAATTTCTCCTTTTCCCTGTCCGTGGTTCTGACACCCGCGATGCTCTTTCTCAGTGCATCAGCAAAAGCAACATCTTTCCCCTGCTCACCAGACGTAGAGCACGACTCACTTACATAGTTCACGAGTAGCTCCAGTCTGGGTTGCGACTCGGTTTGAGCTTGAAATTTTAGGCAACTAATTTCTGACTCGGCACGTAATATGCATTCATCAAATACTAAATTAATTGGCTGATCCCCAACTTGAACTGTCATTACTCCTCCACCCATGTCAATTACTGCATGGTGGGTATTCATGAAGTCATTTCCTAAAATCATTGCCACATTCAGCATTGGGAGCACAAAGAAGTTGTACTCAAACTCTCTTCCCTGGCAGATAAAATTAAGCCGAGTCTGCCTTCGGATTTCTATGCTCTTACCGTAGATTGCGCCCTTCACCTTTATTCCTCGCTATTGAAAAACGGGCCAAGTCCCAGTCCCTTCGCATTTTTGAAATGCTGCCTCGCTCACTATCGAGAAAGGGCTTCCAGTGTCAATGACACACTTAAAACATATTTCGTTTACTGCAACTGTCACGACTGGATTTATTCCCGAAATTTTAGCACTCGTAGTTTCTTGCAACAAATCCTCTCTAATATCTTCCTTCTCTATATACCGTATGCACTCCTTTGCCATGTCGTTCATTTGTTCCGATTGGGCGCCTTCTGCGCTGATCGTTTGTCATTGCCGGTTTTGTTCATTTCCATTTGCTGGATTATGTCTAGGGTTAGCTGGCCGAATTTCAACATCATGAGGTGCTCCGCCTATAGTCCTATTCCCACCGTGTTCACCGTAGTATCGATTCTGGTTGCCGTAACTGTTCCGTTCACGATTCTGTCCACGTCCTCGATCATTTCCGTTGTTCCACCTGTGTTCGCGACTGTTACCCCAGTTTCTATACGGCCGGTCCCGATTATTGTTCCGTTCGCGTCGCGACGACCAGTCACGCCGTTGATTAGTACTACGGCCACGACTGCGATCGCGCTGCTGTGCCCCGTAATAACTTTGTGCCTGATTAGGCGGGCATTCTGCTGTATTATATTCCAACTCTTGGAGAAGTGTCTTAAACGTTTCCACGTCCTCTATGCATCGTCCCGCAAGAATGAGTGGCGCAAGTGCATCGGCAATTTGGTGATGCATATCCTAATTAGTTCCGCAGGCCCGTATGGGTCGTATAGAAATTGATTTGCCTGCAGCATGTGGTCGAATAGGCGTGCTGGACTGCCGAAACCAGACTGGTTCAAATTTGGTAGCATAATTATGCCATGCTTGACCCTATCTTGTGCCGCTTCCGACCAATAGGCGGAGAGAAAGGCTTGTCGAAACTCCCGAGTGGAGTTGCAGTGACGTGCTGCCGACCTCATGCGAATCGCCGGTTCGCCTTCCAAATAGCCACACATATATTCTATCTTATGTGAACTTGTCCAGTCGGGGGGAAGACAAAACTCAAATTGCTCGAGCCATGCTCGTGGATGTAATCCTTTTTGCGAATTTCGAAATATCTCAAACTTTCTCACCGTAAGGAAATGTTTGAAATCAAATCCCCGCATTTCCTCCTGGCGAGGCCCTTGAATGTTTCTATTTTTCTCATGTCTGCCCCTCAAATTACATTCTTCCCTGTCGTCAAAATCTCCCTCGTGGCCGGAGTCCCTCTCTGCACTGTTCGTACGGCTATTTTTAGTGCTATTGGCGAGTTCGGAATCACACGCCATTCCAGATGCGCCACGCGTTCTTGTAATTCGCCTGTTACAGCTTTGTGCTGCCTGTTCACTTCGAACTGTCCCTTCTGAAATCTAAGAAGCGAACACACTTCTTCGGTCTCTGCGGCCGCTACCGGTGTAGTATTGTTCTTGCTTTCCGTCAGCTTCATCGTGCCTACAATGTCCGCTAATGTCGCAATCTTATCATGTATTTGTCTCTTGTCCTCCGCCCCAGTCTGCTTCAATTATTCTACTTGCTGTTCCAGCACGTGAATCGCCGGACTGTTGTTCGCTATTTTGTTGCTAACGGACGTGGGACAATGCGTTTCCGCCTCTTGGACCCTCGAGAGTATCTGCTGGTGTTCTCTTTGGCATTCTTCTCCGAGCGCTTGGAAATTCCTAAGTAGCTGTTCTTCGCTCTCTTTCGATTCCGCATCGCGACTCCGCTTGCCCTGTTCTAAGGCTTGCAGACGGTCATCGATTTGTTCAAATGTACAGCCTAATTCTTTCACAATATCACTTTTTATTTCACTTGCCAGATTGTTTATTCTTTGTGAGATATCATCGGACACTCTCTGCATCGACTTGTCAACTTTATTTGTCTGTTGGATTAGTTTTTCGTCTATTTGTTCGCCTAGCTCTCGGATCGATTTTTCTGATTTCTGCGTCATTTGTTCGCCTAGCTCGCGGATCGATTTTTCGGATGATTCTTTTTGTTCTCGGAACGATTTTTCTGATTTCTGCGTCATTTGTTCGCCTAGCTCTCGGATCGATTTTTCAGATTTCTCTGCGTTTTCTTTATTTTGTTGCAATAAGGCTTTCATGAGTTCTTCCAAATCAATTTGGTTAGTTGGAGGAAAACTAATTTATGGCTCTGATGTGAGCCCGTTCGTCCTGTTTTGCATTTCGTCTGAAGTATTCCCCATTGCATTTTCGGAACCGTCCGGCGTTTTAATATTCGAAATCAAATTATCCCCATGGTCCATGTTGCTTAAGTTGTCGGACCGCTTACTTTAAGCTTGGTTACGTGTCTGCATTAGTGCAATTTATACCCGGTACGCGACACACTAATCAAAATAAATGTGTCCCCCAAAAATTACGACAGTCACACGAAAGATACCCAACCCAGTACGCACTTTTTCACACGCAAAACAAATTTTTATCTTTGATCGAAACAGTGGAATTTACAAGCGAAAAAAAACACACACACATATAAAACACACACATATAAAACACACAAATATAGAAAACAAAACAAGACAAACAACACAACGCCGCTCAACAATGCAGAAGTTGTTTGAGCGCTGTAGGAAAAAAAAAATTAAGATTATACAACGCTCGCAATCCAACGTTTCAGAGATTCCAGAGTCTAGCGGAATCACAGAACAGGGTCGCCATGTGTAAAGTTGTTACTTTATTTTGCTATGAAAGCGGTACTGATAGACAATAAAAGCGGGTTAAAAGCTGTGAGCTGTCTGGGGAAGTTAACCGTGCATTACTGCGCAACTGTTTCACCAGGTATCTAGTCTAGGTTTACCAAATTCCCAAACAGACTAACATTAATTATAATCTTTTAATAGTCATACAACAACCGGTAATATATATATAAAAAAGAGAATTTAAATAAAAAGAAAGAAATAAGTTTATATTTGGAAATTTATTTTAAGATTGATCATTGAAATTTCAGCATATTAAACTCGATTCATAACTAAGCTGGTGCCTTATTTAGGATTGTGAAAATGTGAGATTGTAATCTTACGGAACACATCAAATATGGAGCCAAGATTGGGAGACTGCTTACAACACTGCATTCATAAAATAACACACGAAGATCGTTGAAACATACGCAAGAGGAAATTAACCACAACCAACCGATTCAATTTTCACCCAAAGAAATTACGTTCGTAGCACAATCCTGTCCGTCATGTAATTACCACACACTGGTATACTAAATTCATATTAACTCTTTGTGAAATCTTCCCGAAAAGAATAGCTGAGGGCTACTTTGATGATTACACCACATGCTTCATGTGGTCAACTTGGTTTACACAAAGAATGTAACTCCACAATAATTTTGATAATTAAAATAAATTAGATCGAAAAGCAATTTACAAAAGAAAAACCTCAAACTGGTTACTATCGTCTTACTATTTAACCTGATGGGTCAAACAATTGTATAAGCACGTGGTACTGGTTTCACAAAGTACACCCCACGTGGGTTGAACATAAAGAAAAGTTGCTATATTGAAAATTATTGTCAAGACGAGACGTTATAATCTCACGCACATTCTCATTTAAGATTGATGAACTTAGTTAGAGTTACTGATCAACACGTGGTTCCACTTTACTCACAAAGTACTGACAAAGCAACTACCGGAATATATTCTGAACTTCACACGAGAATTACACTGCGCTGCAATTTAAAATAACATTAGATATTTTAGAGCTAAACCTGAAATAAAGGTGATTAAATTTTCAGTTAGGCTGAACTTAAGAAATCCATTGTCCTACGGACTTAGCAGATACGCGCTTAGCCGGAGATCTTACCACTTCAGACGCTCGCCACGGACAGACTGACTGGTCCCTTCCTGAGGGGTGGCTCACAAATACAAACGGAAGTGGCCAGAGGGGCAGCTTCCTATACCAACATGACAACGGACGGACAGGACCATACTAATGATAGAAACCTCTTTGCTTTTAGAAAGCGTAGCTACCTGTTCCGACGTTGGTCCTACTGTTCTCTAGCAGACAGCCTTGTCTGCTACCCTCAAGCATGCAACTAGAAATACATTTGCTCATTCATCCTCTCACACAGAAGGGAAGGGGGATGACAGTATCTTATGATATACAGTATATAAAAGAAAGCAGATGTAGGTTCCGTATGAGACTGTGTGACATGAATTACATATAAACTGTGTTTTAAAGTGTAGTAGTGTGACAGATCGTTCTTGTTTATGTGTAAAAGTAACACGTTCCACTACTCAGTCTCCTCCCAGATAGTCAGAAACGCCACAGTAAATTTAGAAGAGGAATTTATGCCGTAAATGACAACAGATTTAAGAAATTAAACATGAAAGGAATCCAACAGAGACCTTTCACGCTGTTTTGTGAAAAAAGAAGATATGATTGCCACTTGCCACCTCACGTGCTTGGAAGCTACGTGGAACACCTTCCCTATGATGTGGGTTCAATCTCTATGAGCAGTCGACACCATTTCTATCAAGTAGTTGTGTGATGATGTTGGGGATGCATTTCGTCCCTGTACACTACAGGGTCCAGATATTCAGTCTGCCTTGTTAGGCATACTGTGCTGCAGATATCTTCCGTCTGTTAGCGAAGTTATTTTGAAGTGGAAATGCGAGGAACACACTAAGCCTAATCATGGGCATGGTAGGTCTAAAAAATTAAATAAGATCGGTTGTGAAATCTATGACTGTCTATATGACCCACGCTACGTCGTCTGCATTGAGACGATATTCAGCAGAAATGAAAGGATAGTTTGGAGCTATTTTACCTAGTTTGGGCTCAGATTTCTAGTTTCTGTCTACGGCGGAATGAATGCTTCTGCTTAGCTCCTAGGTTGTAATACGCCCCCAACAGAATGACAAAAACGTGGAATCGCTTTTTTCTGTATCAGGTTGATAATTCTTCTAGCCACAAAGAAATAGCCGTTGAAAAGACGATGAACATTATTGTACAAACTCAGTCATTTTACAGTTCCAGTAACATTTGTTGTACATTCTAAATGGTGGCTTTGCTTACAAAGTTTTACATCAATGGTACTACCTGTCTTG
This sequence comes from Schistocerca serialis cubense, assembly GCF_023864345.2. Lineage (NCBI taxonomy): Eukaryota > Metazoa > Arthropoda > Insecta > Orthoptera > Acrididae > Schistocerca > Schistocerca serialis. The sequence continues at coordinate 807,994,447 of NC_064638.1, read as the reverse complement.
AGGAGCAAAAATATTACTAAATCGTATATTGTGGAGCTAAATAAATGAATGGGCGTTACGCAAGATACAGATAGTTACCAAATAATGGAACCATGTACATCATAGGTTACGTACATGCAGCAAATTTTGCATTAATACTGAAAGAAAATTTATCCAAAAGATAAGAACAGCTGCACAAGTAAGAGGAGATTCCACATTCAAGTTTGGAGTTCATTGTTTAATTAAAAGGCAAATAATGTGATGATGACAAAAAAGAAATAACGGAAACAACTGGACATGGCTAAGCGACATACAGTGAAAATATTAGTGTACTTACATATTCGTGCAGCTGGAGTATCCATATCAATTCCATGTTATATCTATCACAGTTTTTCAAATGTATTTAAATTTTTCACACATTAACTGTATATTAGTCACCATGGTAATTATTGGATCTTTCATCTTATACCTTTGATACAGTTGTGGCATTTTAGATGTTAATAACTCAGGAAGCACAGTCACAACATCCAACTTGTTTATATTGGGAAATATAGGTTATAGTCAAACAGCTTAGATCTAAGAAGTACAGAGATGTTACATACAGAGAAACAACAGATATTATGAATTACGAAAACGAAATTGTTAAGTGCTTACGGACCCACACTGTTATTTATAATATATAGAACGGTTACTGGCAAATTATACCAAGCTAGGCCATCATTGTCAAATAACATGTTCAAATAAGTTGGGAGTGAGTGTGATGTGATCTATTTACGTAAGTTGGATTTTTGAAGGATTAATACAAATCAGTTATTTAGATGAAATTATTTTATACTGTAAGGCGTTTAGTGATGCAGCCTTCTTTTTAATTACTAGTTGTGAATGGCTATTCAGTTACAGTTTTCGTTCTGAAATATTTTATCAAAGATGTGTAGAAATTACTTGTTAGCAATGTCTCCTTGTCCACTGAAAATAAGGTGCAGTTAGTTGGAGATATGGATGTAAATGTTGAGGTCTTCAGGAAGATTAATTTTCTTTCCTTAGCTAACAGTGTGTATTATCAGAAGATTGTCATTAGTGGCAGTGGCTGAGTGGCTATGTTCTTTCAGATTTGTTGAAAAACGGATTTATCAAAGTTATTTAGCTGGAAGGCAACCATGTGTTCCCAGTATCTTACAGTGAAACCCCTTCCTATTTGGCCTACATAAGACTGTGCCCAGTTAACCAATAAAAGTTTGTAAATACGTAAATACCTGATTTGCCATCACATTGACTAATTGTCTTGCTGAAGTGAATGAGATGTTGATGAAGCTTCTAGTTAGTGCTGAAAGATATTTGAATACCATTGCCACAAGAAACATTAGGAACTTGGCACAATTGTTTTGCTATAAAGAGCATATGAACAATTATGTATGTTTGTTCTTATGAATCTGATTTAGGATATGTGCTTGTTTCTTCTTGATTTTGTTGTGAAGTTTATCAGTTTCATCTGGATTATATCCATTCCAATGTGCAATTTCTATGATAATGTTAATTTCTTTTTGTTCATCAAGAGGCCTTAGAGAATCTTAAGGCATATTATTAATCATAGATCTGAAGAATAAAATTTTGTGTTGTATTGAGTGACAGAAACAGATGGTTACAACAACATTACGGGTGGTATGTAAGTCTAAAAAGCATGTCTCTTATTTACATTAGAGATTTTAAGATTAAGAAAGTTGATTCTTTTATGCATTTGATCTTCTATCTAAACATTGTTGGGCATGCTATTGAAAGTATTTCAAGTTCTCCACTCTCCTTAGTTGGACGATTGCACTGGATAATGGTATCATTGACATATCTTGTGCAATAAATTATTTTATCTTCAAATAAACATTCTGACCTGAAGAATTGATTTTTTTATGTGATTAACGTAAATATCTACAAGGATTCCAGCCAAATATCTTCCCTTTCCAAGAACATCTTCTCATAGCTATTCTTAATTGAGAAAATCTTTTCTAAATTGCTGAGAATGTCTTGTAGCTTCATGGTGATGAAATGTGATGACTAGTTCTTAAGTTACCTTCATGATGCATAGGGCAGTAAAGCTTATGAATTTCTGGTTGTAAATGTGGTTTTGGTGCTGAAAGGTTCATCACAAGGCATTTTAAGACATCATAGTTAAATAACAGGAAATCAGAAGATTTCAGTAGTTTTCTTAGCTGACCTGAAATTTGGGTGTGGGGTCACTCTGTACTTCATATATGTTGTTTTATGAAAAAATACCAAGGCTCTTTTGACATATTCAGATCCATACATAGCAACAGCCAAGTTCCCTTTGTCAGATTTAAGTATTACAGTTTTGATTTAGGCAGTTCTGCTTTAATATTCCTGAGCAGTTTGGATCAATTTTTGTACAACTGCGTATTTTTGTTTTTGATTGTTTTTGTATGTGATATACTTTAACTTTAAGCCCAATAGTAATCTGTTCATTACTGTTCTCTTTAGCTGAATCCATTTTAGACCAGACAATTAAACTCTTGATATGGTTATTATTGAGAAATGGTGGAATATTATGTTTGAGGTCTTTCTCAATTAACTCAATTTCATCCTTGTCAAATGTGATAGTGGTGGAGTTTATAGTACTGTCACAAAACATTTGTTCTGGTGTAATGGGAGATTCTAGTTGTTGTCTTTTGCTAGAATTGAGAGCAAGTGATTTCTCATTATGCATAGTTGACACAACTAGATTTTCTTTGCTAATTTTGTCATTAATTTTATCCAAAATGTACATGAACTGCATGGGATTCAAGAAGTTGCTTAGTGAAAAATGCAGTTTGAGCATTTGCTTATTAAAGGCATCTTTGCATGTATATAATGATCTGATTCTACATTTTGACCAGATAATTTCACACTTCGACTTGGCAGTTTTGGCTGACGAATGTGGTTGCTTACATTAATTTTAATGTAATTAAGTATTACTTTAGACAAAAGACAGCTTTTGTTAAACTTGATTGCTTGAGCGGTCTTCATCTTCTTGATTTTACGTTTTCTGAATGCAGTGACAGTTCACAATGCATGGCTAGACAATATTAAGTGAATTTTATCCATACTGGTTTCAGTTGAACTCTGTGATTGTTCCTTTAAAGGGTGTACAATAATAAGTGTTACCGATCTCATCAGAAGGTGATGTTATTTAACACACAACACGTTTTGGGATTGTGGCCACATTCATGTGGCTAACATTAATTTACATGTTTCCATATTTAATGTTGGAGTTCACTGTTTAAATAAAAAGCAGATAATGTGATGATGACTAAACAGACATAAGTGAAACAATTGGAAGTGGCTAAATAACGTGTGTTGAAAATATTATTGTACTTATGTGTAGGGGAATATCCACATCATTTCTACATTAAATTTATCACATTTTTACCAGTATTATTCTACATCCTATAAAGGAACACTAACAGAGTTCATCTGCTTCCATTATGGATAAAATTCACTTAGACCATAGTTAAAACATAATTATGTAACATTTTGGGTGAACATTATTCCAAGAGGAACTGATGTTAGACTTGGCAAAGCCGCACTGGAACGCAAGAATTGTGAGCTGTAGCTATATATTGTGCAAATGTGGTGAAAGTATTTATTACACTAATAATTAGGCTTTGGTGGTGTTGGCAAATAACGTAATGATTAATGACACATTATACCAAAACTCCAGGGGTAGAAGAGGCTCTTAAAATACATGTTTCCCAAGTTACCAAAGAATTTACTTCAGTCATCGTAATCGATGTTTTTCGAGGGCCAGCAACTGTGTCAATAATGCTTTCAAAATAAAATACTGCACCAATTACGTTTTTTCATGCATAGCACAACGCACTTCACGAACTTATTCCGATCTTTCAAGAGTTACTACATAAATTAGTATTATAGGAGATGTCTGTGTGTGTGTGTGTGTGTGTGTGTGTGTGTGTGTGTGTGTGTGTGTGTGTGTGTGTGTGTGTGTGTGTGTTGTTCTGCTGCTCTTGTCCTGGAGTCGTCTTTTTATGGTTTTAAGGTGTTGTACATTCAAATCACAGAACCTTAAAACCATAATGCTGCGCCAGTATTAGTCCTAGTTGAAGGAAAGGGAAATTTTGTCAAAATTCAATGAAGGCACGGTTGAGCGATGAAATCTGGGGCCGCTGGCAGAGTGTGGTTACAGTCAACAGCCAGTGGGTCAGGCAAGGTAAACATGGCACTCGCAGGCGCGGAGCTGCGATGGCAGTATTGCATGCACAATTTGTTTTGAGTGGAGCAACAACGAGGTAGAAAACCGCAGTGTTGCTTTAAATTATTACAATGCATGAGGCGGGGCACTAGGCCAGAGCCAAGAGTGACGATTTGTAAGTAGCTGATGCGTAGGAATTTATCAATGCTACAGTTTCTGTCTCTCTCCTACACTACGTCAGAAGTGAGGGAAAAACTGATATAAATAGACGGAAAATTTTAGCTTGGGTTAGAGTGTGCCATCAGGATGGAACTGTGCTGGTCTTTGCTTATAGGGGTCAGTCTGGCAGCAATGTTATAAGTATTTTGCATAATTTTGTATTCTGTTTTGCATGTACTTGTTCGGGCTATATTCCACCTCCGGGGAGACAACACCGGGGCGGGACTGAATGGCAGCCTGGAACTTTGAGATCGCACAGTGTGCCTGAATGAGGGCAGTGACAGTGGACTGCAGTGGGTCCAGGAGGGGCTGGGTTCCACTCGAGTCCACGGGCCACGTTCGCTTCCCACCTGGCGTACTGGAGTCTGGGCGAGGTGTACACTGCGGGAGGTGCAGCAGCGCTGGAATAGTGCCAGAGACTGCGGCAGGTGTTGCCATGTGGTAAGCACCACTAATGGTAAGTTGCGGCACAGCATCCAGGAGGGCACGGGTTCGAGTCCGGTCCTATCCTGTGAGCAGCGGTGGCCCGAGGGCCACAGGTGTCCAATACACTCACTTTCGTCCCATGGTTGGACAGAGCAGGCCAATCGGGGAGGAGGGCAACGAGGACCAGGGACTGTAGCTGTGTCCGGAATTGCGGGCAGCAACGCGGCGCAAGTCACAACGCATCGGCAGATGGCGACCAGGAGAGCGTGGCCGACTGCCAGCAGGGCGGCCTTGATGATGGCAGCAGCGGCGTCGGCACACCAGGAGTCTGCTGAGCCAGCTGGACTAGCAGGACAGTGTGCAGGCTGCATGCCGACACTATGCATCACCCAACGAGTACTGTAAATTATCTGAATAAACGAATGTTACCGAATACCACTGTATCACTCTGCACTGCTCCTTGACGCTCTTGAACTTGCTCGGCGCGGTGGGTCCCGGCTTCAGCTCTGCCATCTGGAGTCCTGGGTTAGAAACTCCAACCCCTCAACAATAAAAAGATAGCTGCAGGGGAGAGAAATAGAACAACACCCAAGCAGACAACACTTATACAATATTAATGTAAATAGCATCAGCTAAAATAGAAATAAATTCCTAAAGTGCATCGTGCTCTGCATGAAAGAAATTGTTTACGTGAAGCCGTATCATGGTTTACTGTACCACCAAAGAAGAACCAAATTCGTTTGAGCACAGGAGTCCAGCTCTGCAAGATAATTCACAACATCTATATCTGATAGGCCGTTAGTACATCACTGCCACTTGTTTTCTATTCGTTTGATTAAAACTGATAACATGATTGTGATGATAACATCCATGTGTTTAAAGAAACTGTTTTTAATTTTTTTCAACAGAACATTTCTGGTAAAATAATGCAGAATATCGATATTGGTGTTATTGTTATCACCTTCAGTCTTAAGTCTTTAATATATATTATCACAAGCAACTTGCCTTGTGCAAGTCTCTTCATCACTGCATAGTACTGAAACTACACATGTATTTGAACTGTTTGCCATATACAATTTAATCCCCCCTCCTCCTCCCCCCCCACTTCCCTCTATTACCAAATTCCTAATGGATCATATCTTGATGCCTCAGGATGTGTCCTATCAACTAATCCCTTCTTTTAGTCAAACTGTGTCATAAATTTGTACTTTCACCAATCATTCGATCTTCAACATTATTCTGTAGCACCTCACTTCAAAAGCATCAATTCTCATCTTAACTGAACTATTTATCGTTGACATTTCACTTCTGTACACAAATACACTCCAGACAAACACGTTCAGAAAAAGATATTCTAAAATATATATTCAGTGCTATCACATTTCTCTCTTTCAGCAACTTTTTTTTGTTTTTTTGTTTTTTTGTTTTTGCCAGTCTGCATTTTATATCATCTCTATCTCTGTCATCATATTTTACTTGTATTTTTCTGTCCAAATAGCAGAACGTATATACTCTGTTTAGTGTCATTTCCTAATCGAATTCCATGAGTATTGCATTATTTTATTTGACTATGTTTCATTAAAGAAGAAGCAAGAGAAAACATTTTTCATTTCTTATAGAAACTTAGTAATTACAATCAGAAAACTGTGTATCTTCTGAGACTTGTACAATCCGGTCTCATTATGTTGTTTCTGGAAATCCTAAAGGCCTTAGTTTCAAATTTTCTCAGGGATAAGAGTGAAATCTGTGAGGGTGTGTAACCTCTACACCTTCTGAAATAACATTATGTTCAGATCTAGTATCGGCCAAAACTGGAAGATTAAAATGTCAATGTCTCTCATGAAGTTATGTCAAGATCAGAGGGTTACGTCTCAGTTATTGATCAGTTGGTGTCAGGAAATTCATACCTAATGAGATTGATCTTCGTATAGTCAAGAAAGTCAGCAGGAAAATTTCACACATTATTTGATGAATATCGCTACACAAGCAGTATTGTAATCATGAAAAGTAAATTTCAGACCTTACCCTCCAGGAACTTAGAGAATTCAGTAACTAAGAGAAAGAAATGCTTGATGGCTATGGCAACAAGTGGCTGACTATGAGATTGCTACATTATGAAATAGAATCTCCTTTTGCCCTTATGTTTAAGCAGCCTTTGGTCCATGATGTGCAATTTAACGAAGTTGACTTCAGAAAGAAGCCTGACTGTCCCATGACATACTTTTGTAAAATGCAGCAAGGACCTCTTTATACCAAACACTGGACCACTAATAAAAGTGAAGAAAAAGGACATGGAGGGTTTATTGCTAAACATTTGTCTATTCAATATGTCAATTCAAATATTTAATGGACTATCATATTATGTATATAATCTTTTAATTTTTTGTAGAACTGTAACATACGTAGTATAAGCTGACATATCCATTCCATTAAATAAAAGAGAAGCCGACAAACAAAGGGTATGGACTCCTATAGGCAAATGTAAACATATACAAGAAAAAACACTGTATGTCTCCATACCAGTATGCATAAGTTATGTTAATTCGGAGGATGACAGGCTATGAGTGTTTTGTATCACACATGTTTCGAAATAAGAAAAAATTTAATACCAGTATTAAGTATTTTTTTTATTCAAGTGAAGTGAAACCATGTAAGGAGGATTTTCTCAATTAGGACACGCACTGCTGTACTTGGAGTCCGCTGCCTGTATCTACAACTGAAACGTAAGAGAAGAAGTTAACAGCCCAAAAATTCGTACAAGCTCAGAACATTTCTAATAACACAACTGTATTATTCCTTTTAAAATTTTCTCATATGTATATATTATTTATTTATTTTATTTACAACATTCATTCCGTCTGTGCATCACCTCTTTCTTCAACAATCTGCAGTGTATTCCGTAACTATTCAGTATAGATAATGATACAAAAGTGCGAGCGACCTCACAGATGACAAACTGATTCCTCAGTCAATCTTGGAACCTGCATATTACCTTAAAGGTGTGTAAAGTTTCTTGTATTTCCTTACCAAGCTTTTGCACAGTGACTTTACTTTCGCACATGAGGAAAATTCTTCCGACGTCTTTTTATAGCCACAATGTGGTACTTCTTTTTTTGACGGTATCACCTACAATTTTATATGATGAACTTTTCTGCTCACTGTCAGTACTGCTTAATGAGGAGGACCAGACTTTATTACCTTTCATTTACAAATGTATTCTTGCTATAAGTACAGCTAAAATACATCACAGTTGATGTGTTTATCATTTCCGTGATACAGTAACTTCCGTTTATCATTCAGAAATACCTTTTGGTGTAGTAACCTCACTATTACTTACGAAAACTACTCAAATATAGTAGTATAGAATTCATAAGACTTCATCTGATAACACATATTTAATGTATAAGTGTCTACAATGTAATATATTGTCTCACAATAAACAATAATTATTCTTAGACATGGAACATTTATACTCAAGACACAACAAATATTCTATTCCATAAAGACAAAGTCTAAAATATTCTTATTTGTGTTTCTTTCTCATTTGGAATATTTTAACATTTGTTACGATGAATGTCATAATTTTAAACATCAGTCTACCCCAGACTTGCAAGAGCAAGCAAATGGAAGTGAACCCATTTTTCTTTGAATCAGAATTTCATAATTTCCTGTTTGGAAATATTTATTGTAAGCAGGCACATGAAATAAAATTACAATTATATATTTAAGTAACATATTTTCTTTACTGTTTCCTTGGTAAAACTAGACTAGAATAAAGATAAAGATACAGGAGCACAAAAGAAACATGTCCAAAATTTTACTTTTCTCTTCAAGCTAGCATGTAATAGCACTTACATTTACCTTCCTTCAGTATGAGAATACATCATACAAAAATCTTCTATCATTCAGACACTTAATAATGGTATAAACTGCTCCCAGTAATTAATTAGTCAGAAAAACGTAAGTATGTTTTTCTCAAATCTTTCTTATCCTGACTTGATTCCTTTGTGTACTGAACGGCCCAGTTTACTGCCACCTAATGTGAGCACACATGCACAAGAATACTGGGTTACTTATTTGTGAACAAACTTATTTGTATTAATTATAAATGGTCTGAGTGTGACCAAATGTTTATAACATTCTTTTCGTTCAATATTGTAACACCCTGTTAGTTTAGTGTGAAAAGTGATCAATTTGAGTCAAATCATATCTGTAGCAACATTATCTACGTAAATTCAGTGGGGATGACATTCAACCAATGAGAATTACACAGTGGCGGAACACTACTGGAGTCAAGTAAAGATAGACACTTTTTGTGAGATGCACTCAAGGAGGGGGGGAGGGGGTGATTCAGGACACTTCATGTTGAAATCTGGAAGAAGACAGGCCTGAGGTAATCTGTGATATTCGATGCTGTAGGCAACAGATTCTCGGCAGTCAGGAATCAGTACAATTTTACCGTTTATTGTTTTCGAGAAATAGACTTAATGTTTCGCACGTCTTGGATAACTACACAAAGCTCTTGCTAGTCCGGCCTTCAGTAATCTGGCCTCTCAGTAATCTGGGCCTATCCTAAATGGCTTACATCAATGAATTATCGTCCACAACAATGTTAGTTGATTACAATGTTAAACAATGCTATTGATATTTGAAATTGTGGCATTCTTTATAGATCACTATCATGTCTTCTAAAAGGAAGCACGTTACGCTGAACTTCAAGCAGAAACTCGAAATTTTAGATAAATTGAAGCAAGGCTCTTCGCAGAAAGCAGTTGCTGCTGAGTACAGTGTCTGACGAGCAACTATTTATAATACAAAAAAGACAGTTGTTCTTCGTCAGTGCTCAACCCAAGTGCATAGTGCATTAGGAAACAGAAAATTATGCGAAAGAAAGAAAATCAAGGACTAAAGTAGCTGCTTATAAATGATTCACACAATAATGCAATAAATTAATTACAGTTAATGTCGCGACAATGAAGGAAAAAACAGTTGCATTTAACAAACATCTTGGCGGTAGTAACATGTTCTCAGCGAGCGAAGGTTAGCTGTCGAGCAGGAAAAGACGAAATGGTGTTCGGCAGCCGATAGTCACTAGGGAATGTCGCTCAGTTGACGAAAAAGATACAGATGAGTCTGTAAACACGATAGGGAACATAAAAGAGGAAGAAGATTTAACTGCTGATGCCTTGTACAATGCTGGTGAAATTGGACTCTTTTTACAAGACGCTGCCTGTAAAACTATTAGCTGCCAAGAGCGAAATGGAAGCTCTTAGGTACAAGCAACAGAAACAGGCGTAACATTAATGGCTTGTTGTAAAGCAAATGGGAGTCATAAACTCTCGCTTGTGGTGACTGGGAAATCACAACATCCACGTTATTTCCGACGCAGTGACAGAAATGCACTATTAGTGGCATATTGTGCTTAGAATAAAGCGTGGATGGACGGAGAAACATTTTCTCGGCGGTTCCACGAAACACTTGTATCAGTAGCGAGAAAATAGCTGACGAAGAAAACGCTTCCACTGAAAGCTACCCTTGTTATTGCCAATGCTCCTGGTCGTTCTTCCGATGTCACTCTAAAATCTGATGGTATACAAAGCACTCTTTCTTCCATCTAGTGTGACAGCCCTAATTCAACACATGGACCAGGGAATTTTGGTATCAATTGAATGTTACTATCGACATGCACTTCATGTCTTCCTGGTGGAGGAATGTGAAGACGACTCTGCCGAGATTGTGCTCAAGATGTGGAAAGCGATCAACGTACACGATGTTTTCCAAGCAGCTGAAGCATGTGATAAAGAGGAGAGCGTTAAATTGAAGAGCTGGAGAAAAGGTGGACATGCACTGGTGCAGTACTGAACAACAGGGATGAGCCATTTAATTCGGATTGCTGATACCTTGAACTCTGACATGCTGTACAAACTTTCGGGACAAGGAGAAATTGATGAAGATGTTGCTAAGTGAGTGAATGAGGAAAAGCGTGATACAGACCAAACATTAATAGATGAAGAAATAATCAAAAGTGTGCAGGACTGTTCTGATGAAAGTGATGAAGACAAGGACACAGGATAGAGCGCGAAAAGATTTCTCATATTGCTGGTGCTTATGCTGCGTATCTTCCTGGAGCACATTACACAGCAACCAGATAGATGCACTACCGATGTAATGCTTGTAAAGTGGTTGCGTGATGTATGCTGCCATCGTGTGTGATCATTGTTACAATTAAAAATTATGGATACGTTAGACAATGATAATGCTGTATAATTATGTACACGCTCAAGAACAGTTTTCTTTGAAAATGGACGTATCTTTTGATTTAAAAAAGTGTAAGGTTTTATTTCTGTTTGAATTAGCCTATAATTGTTAGTTATAGAACCGCTTTGAGGCTGCTTGCTTGAATAAACATTATTCTATATAATTCTCTGCTATCGTCTACATCAACCTTTATTAGCTATTCACGTGCCTTTTATTTACTATTTCTGATTATTTTATTAATTCGCAATTTTAGCCAATATATAGACTATTTGACTGCGGATCACAGGTAAATGCTCTTATTTGCAGTAGGTTTAGCTGCAAGGTATAAAAGCAGATATGTAAGGCTCGATCTTACGGCTTTATCGAGCCATCCTTTTTAAGCAGAGACATGCACATCACTATTACCTCGGTATATCAATACTGAGGTAAACTTGCAATTGGCGTTTTCTCGTCCGGGATACGAGCCTAATACTTTCAGAATTGCAATTGTAATTCAAATATTTTACAGTATTCCGTAACCTAGGTCCCAAATCTATTGCATGATAGGCAGTTTGCGTGGGGGCTCCAAGCATAAGATTTTTGCGGCAGTTGAATGCATGAGAATTGGCAGCAGTAATTACGTGTGGGGACCTAGGCACGGAACTACAAGAAGAAGAAGAAGAAGAAGAAGAAGAAGAAGAAGCTTTGAAGAGGTCAGCAACAGTCAGTGGCAGATACTTTGATAGTTATACTAGTGCCAGCCATCACAGCAATGCAGGCCACTGGCAGCGACTTCAGAGTTCATCAACATTAGTGTCAGCATAGGTAGTATCCACATTTTCGGCAGCATCAGCAGCACAACAGAAACATCGAAGCAGTGATAAGTTAAGTAATTGCACCAGCAGCGTTAATACGTGTGAATCCGCAGGGTTATCGTCAGTGATCGAGCTTACAAAGGCTAAGCAATCGCCCAGTTTGTGTGGTTCGGATTGTGCTAGAGGGCCAGTTAGTCCTAAAGTTGAAGGAGGTAGTACTGATACTGACATTATTAGTGCGGCAGATAACCCAAACTTAGAGAGAGGAAGTAAGTTTACATATGATTACTCATCACAGATGTCGCAAATTTCGCTAGAAATGCGATCTAGTCTAACGACATGGGGTACAGAGTGATGCTCATTAAAAACAGAACTGGGAACAGTAAAAACAGACGTAGGTTCAAAAATTGTGAATGTGGACACAAAAGTAGAAAATGTAAGAGCAGAGGTGGAAAAAATTAAATTCGCAATTGAAGGAATGACTGATGCAAAATTAGGGTTGATAAGGGCAGACGGGTAGGCTGGCCTGTTTAATACCAGAGTCGACACAGTGGAAGAAGATTTCAGGGAAAAGTTGGAAAAAATGCAGAACAAACAGGGTGGCGATGTAGAGAATTGTGCACTGAGAGAAAATACGAGGAAGTGATCATAAAGATGTTAACAACATGCCAGACAGAGTGATAGAATGTGAAAAAGGGGTGGTTAAACATAGGCAAAAATTTTAATCAGGAATGAAGCCATGCTGAATGAATAGCAGGTTCAAGATGTACAGACAGAATTAAATTCTTTAGCAGCGATTTGATTACTACTGTGATAAGTGTTCCATGGGCTAATTTAGGATCAACAAAGTGTTTCGCACATGATACAAAACAGCATCCAGCTGCTTTTACTGCTGATTTTATGTGAGGAATGTTGGATAAGGCGAAAATTAAATTCGAGAAAAGGGATGAAGAGGGCAACACAAAATCATGAGCAAATTTAATGTGTGCTTCATTTATTACCTATGAAGGACTTAAGAATTGCTTCTTGAAGTAATTCTGGAGTGAAGCAAAACAAACGCGACTTCTGAATGAGTTACTAAGCAGATCAAGTTTCAAACACTGATGTGCATGAACTGGTTAAGTTGAGCATACAGGTCGTCCGCTGGGAGTGTTAACAGAAATCACTATGCTCCAGAATCGACTACCAGTATTTTTACAAAGGGATTTTGTCCAAAGTCTGAGAAATGACACTGATGAATTTTTAGATTTTACTGAAAAGCTAGAACAGGCACTGAAATTCAAGCTGTGTAACGGAACCAACAGAGAGGGAAATGCGAATCAGAACAGGAATTATAATTATCATCAAAGTAATTATCATGATCATAATCAAAATAATCATCACCATAATAATAATTATCAAAGAGGAAATGGAAAACGGAATCTTCAAAATGGGAATCCAAACTGTAAATGAACATTTGAGGGGTAGGCGTCTCTCAAAATGCAGCACGAGAAGAAGACGTCGAAATAGTAGATGTGCCCGCAATTTATATCTGGAGGTGACAAAATAAACCGAGTTTTAACTGAATGTCAAAAATTCGTCAGAGAAGCCAAAAATGATGTAAATGGATATACTAAGAAGTAAGAACAAAATTTGGAATAATTTGAAGTGACATAAGCATAAAGAGACCGCAAGGAATATTATAGAATGTGTTGAGAAATTTAATGATGGTGATAAAGGGTGAACATTTATTTTGTGAGGGAGAATTGGAGGGACGGATGAGTGTATTTGAAGCAAAACTCTCTGATCAGAACAGAGGCCGAAGTGGATCTGAATTTGCTGGAGGTGAATTGCATGGTGAATTCTGATGACATACTAGTCTGTAGCAACAATTGCAGTAAAGTAGGTGAAAGTAATGTAAATGATTTTGTATTGTCAGAAATTGCTGAAACTATATATCTGTGAAGGTGGCGTAGCAGTAGCCTCAACAGCTGGAGATAATTTATTGCTAAATGGAGGTAAAGGTGATCTTTTGGTGCTGAACTTGCGAAGATTGAAACTATTGATTTGGATACTTCAGAGGAAGGAAATTGTGTATTTATTTATATTGATAGGAGTTAAACGATGGTTCTCGATTCAAAGTTGAGATATGATGGATGTTAAAGGATGAATGTGAAAACAATGTGTTAGACAGTAGATTAGAATGTTAAGCTGTGGAGGAGTGTGAGAGGAAAGAAAATGTAACAGAGGCAGAGGTGGATATGTGTGTGTTGGAATTCGAATGTGTTATAAATTTTTATAAAGTCCAATGCTGTAGCAGCAATTAGACTGATGTATCGGTGGAGGTTGATGCAGTTATTGGTGATTATTTTTATAATATACTGACAGATGTAATGGAAGTTTTAAGTGATATAAAATTTTTTTGAATATGGTACCACATCATAATACATTATGACATAGTACCACACTCAGAAAACGTTTATGTCAGCTGCCTAATTATAGAAGTTTTAAAAAATGAAATCTATTGCATATTGGCAGATGTTGACGGAGTTATTTGTGATGAAGTTTGTGGTGACTTGGTGGAAATAATGGATCTTTTGCTTAAGGTTGATGAAGTTTTAAGTTGTGTATTTAGGTGTGAGATCGTTGCAGTTTTTGATGTCCTTACTTCAGCGGATGAAACAGTATATTTGATTCTGAAGTGAGCAATTAAACGACGGATTTTGAGGATGATTTAAATTCTAAATATGATTTGGAGGTAAATTGGGAGAATCGAGAATTGAGTGACTGGGAATATGTTGGTTTAGGAGATAATATTACTACAGAATTGTACCTCAAGGAAGCAAGTGCTTATGCCATTACTAACTATAGATGGTACTACCTCACCGGTGTGCAGGGAAGAAATTTAATCTAGCAAGAGGTCTTGAAAGGAGAGAAGATGAAATTGGGGTGAAGAAAGTGGTGTGGCCGTGCGGTTCTAAGCGTGTCAGTTTGGAACTGCGTGACCGCTACGGTCGCAGGTTCGAATCCTGCCTCGGGCATGGATGTGTGTGATGTCCTTAGGTTAGTTAGGTTTAAGTAGTTCTAAGTTCTAGGGGACTGATGACCTCAGTAGTTAAGTCCATAGTGCTCAGAGCCATTTGAACCATTTTTTTTGAAGAAAGTGTTTAATGAGTGAGACTGAGGTATGGATTGAAGTTATAATGTGTTCCATAAATATTGAGAAGAAAGGAAGGGATATTGAAAATGATCTTTTTGAGGGAGCAGTTTTCAGAGAGTGGAGAAATAATAAATATACGGCCTTTCATAGAAATCGATGTGGATAATGAAAGAAAGTATGTGCTTCTCAATTCAAAATGAGGTGCCTCAGCAGTGTAAATGTAAGGATCTATTGGTGTACAAACAAAGAGGGATCAAATCAGAACAGCTAAAAAAGTGGAAAAGATGAGACTGACAAGATGCTTAAATTGTAGAGAAAAAGTGTTTTGAATGGCAATGATGACACAGCTGTTTTTGTGAGTTTAAGCATGGTGTATGATGTGTTAAAGCAGTAAAAATTTGGGGGTTATTTCTGTTTTGATAAGGATTATTACTGATGACTCTAAGATGTGTGTGATAAAGTTTTTTGGCACTACTGAGTGCAAAGAGTGAGTAAATATTGGTTACACAGTTTTGGTGCGTGGAGGTCATAAGCTTATAATTAATTTCCTTATTTATAAAAAAAGAGGAATCTTATTTGTACTGCATATAAGAAGATGCAGGGGAAATTTTAAGGGGTTATTTAAATGTTTTGCTTATATTATTTTGGATGGGCCTCTCATGCAACACACATAGTTTAACTGGAGTTATTGTCTGAACGAATTTTGGTACATGAATCTCATTAAAATTTTTACTTGTTTGTGAGAGTAGAAAAAGAAGTTATATGCAAAGCATAAGCAATGTTTTAGGATGCATTTGTTGGATTAATTCAATAGTATATGTTAATTTGGAATGGTCTTAGATAGATTTATGTATGTAAAATGTGGGGATAAATTTATATAAGGTTTATGAGAGTGGATTCTGGGGGTAAATGTTATTGTTATACAATTAGGGATGAATGTTGACAAATCTACTGTGCAGTTTATCTGCTGAATTAAAAAGAAAGCTTAATGGGATAAGTCTCCCGAGATTTGTTTAATTTCTTTTACATTTCTGATTAGATGCATTAAAATTGTGAAAATTGATAAAATGTTGACTAATGCCATCAAACAAATTTCATAATATGAAATATGTGTTTTCTAGTAGGAAAATGGACAGATTGTCAGAGATGTTGAACTGAATGAAATGTATTTTACCAAAGTTGTAAATCAGTTTTTTCTTTACTATGCTATTTGTGGATTCCATTGGAGAGGGCGTTCAGTGCCTGATATATGGAATATCAGGAAGTCATATGATTATTGATAACTACATTACTGTCCCACTTCGGCAGGTATTGTCCTGCAGTGCTGACAGTGACTGTGGATTGACTCACATTTAGGCGCACTACATGACCAATGGGGTCATCAGTTTCAGCAGAGGCAGCTGGACAGCAGACAATCTAATCTTTGACAACGAATCCAAATCATGTGCTGGATCAAAATTGTGATAGTTAAGGGCAGTGATGATATGGGCAGCGCAAGAAGTGCCTTCAAATTAGCAAAACAGTACTAGAAACTCATGTTAAAATTCAAGTTGACTCAAAAGATTCTTTAAATTTTTATGTTTTATGTTTATTAGGGTACTTATTTTATGTTAAATAACTCTTTTACTTTGTGTTAGATTTGGAAACGATTACTGCTGACAATATATGGCATGCCATATCCTATGAGGTACATGGTGCTGCATACACCACCACACTACTGTTCAGACACACAAGTAGGTTATTCTGTTTATTATGTTATTTAACTTATTTGAAATTTTGGTGTGGCTTAACGTCGCAAGTTAGTATGATAATATGCCTTGTTAAGTGGAGGTGTGTAACGTTACACGTGTTTAGACGAGCTATTTGGCTGTCTAGTGTTGGAACTGAAGAGAGGTAAATTTGTTTGCTTGCTTTAATGTAAGTCAGAAAGGTATGGAGGCCACTCAGCTGCTCTTGGCAAACTCACATACAAAGGCAGTCAGCATGTGTCTGAATATGGATAATACCTGATCAGGGAGACTTTTGACAGCAGTTCATTGCATGGCCAGAAGGCATAATATGTACCAGTAGTGGCGTAATCTAAGGCAGTCTTAAATGTAACTGATGTTTAAAGCTTTCCCGGCGTACTGATTATTCCATAAAAATATAACTGTTTACAAGTCTTAGAAATTCAATAATAAATCGCAGGTCTGCAGGAAAGCAAATCTGAATATGTATGCAATCTCAGAAAATTGGGGCATATCCAGTGAAAAAGAATATTTTCAAGATCTTAAAAAGTGAAAAAGTTAATAATTTACAGCGATTGAATATCTTCACAATAATCCTTGAAATTAACAATCACATCGATTCTGCAGCAGCCAAGAGAATTAAGAGACAGGCCAGCCTTGCTTTGGTACGTGAGAGGGTGCACTTTAATCGCCGCAGCCTCGAATACAACTCCCAGGAACTATTTAAACTTCATCTTAAACGGACCAATCGGTTTAATTCCTGGACCTGGACTGGGTGGATGGTGTTACCTGGACGACAGCCGATTCTGCACATAAAAAGGCCACTGGACGTCAGATTTCAAAGTTCTCACGTCTCTCGGATAAACCATCGCTGGAGGCACCATGCAAGACGGTCGTCAATCTCACTGACATGGAGCTGTCTCATGAGGCGGTTTCAGCTCTGGAGAAGGGACTCAACTTTGCTCCCACCCCTAGGTTCACGCCGGTCGCGGACATCGTCAGTGCAGTGGAACAGGTTGCAGCGCGATTACCACCTGAAGCAGCAGAAGAAGTGCGTCGGGAAACCTGCCGGGCTCTGACCAGAACTAAACCTACGAAGACTAACATTACCAGTAGAGAGAGTGCTCTGAGATTGTTATCTTACCTGCTAACAAAGGCAATGCCACTGTTGTTCTTTCCCATAAGGACTACATTGAGAAGATGCAGCGCCTGCTAGATGACGACTCCTATGGGAAGATCAACGATGACCCCACGACCGCCATCAGGAGCCCAGTTCGTCAGCGTACCTGACGATGGCGACATGTCTGATCGCCGAAATATTGTGCCCGTTGGACAATATGAACCGGCAGTATACCCGTGGACTGTTGGAGCAACAAATGCGCCAGGAGAAACTGAAGAATCACAACTTTTAAACACTTCATGCGATTTGAGCAAACAATGACTTGGGTAATTACATAGCACTATAGTTATTATTACTGCAAGCTATACATCTTTATTTATTTTGTATACTGATTTTTTACACTTTTAAATCTTTTTCATTACGTAAATGTCTATCAGAACAACAGATACTCTTTTTTTCACAGTAATTGAAAGCAGCAGGAATGTCATATCTTTTAATAGTTGTGCAGTTATTTAATGAACATTTTACTGCTTTTGCCAGCAACTTTATTTAAAAGTTGACTGCACTTGATATTAAAAACCATTGTAATTTAAAAGTAGTCAAATCTTGCATTAGCTAAAAGTCATTGAGAAGAATGCTTAAAAAAGCTTGTGTCACGCAGGCCAAGTAATTGTTTAACCAATATTTAACAACATTTTACTGTCATTTAACGTGAACAGACACGTGCAAGAAGGCTGGCATATTTACTTATAAAAAAACTACTATTTACACTTAATGTAAATGACCTGTATGTGACTAAGCGTTTATAACATTCTCTTTATTAAATATTCATATACTTTATACGTTTAGCATGGAAAGTAGTAAAGTCGACTCAAATCATGTCTGCTGAACAAAAGAACAGTATAAATTTCTTGGGGATGCCTTCAGTCAATGAGAATAAGACAGGGGTAGAACAAAACTGAAGGCAGGTAAAGACAGGCACTTTTTGTGAGATGCACTCAAGAGGGGTGATTCAGGACACTTTATGTCGAGATCTGGAAGAAGGCAGGCCTGAGGTAACGTGTGATATTCGATGCTGTAGGTACTAGATTCTGGGCAGTCAACAGTCACTAGAATTTTAACTTTACAGTTCAGAATGTTAACTTTTCCACTTGCATTACGGACTTAAAATTAGACAGAGTTTCTACTCTTTAACTGTCATGTGTTGATGTGTAAGTTGGTATGCTGAACTCTTGAATTATTTTTAGCTGGCGAATTTTTGTTTTTGTTTTGATTACAAAACGGACTTAGTTTTTCGCTGATCTTTGAAAACTATTTAGCGTAGGGATTCTCCTATCATTATTGTAATGCACTTAACGCAACTTTATTGCAATTCAATAAAGTTACATTTCTGTCTGAATTATAAGTGTTTGTTGGACGGCCGCTTTCGATTTATTTGAGATTACTTACTTGAATAAACATTATTCTACATAATTCTCTGGAGTCGTCTACATCATTTCAGATGTTAAAATAAAAACCTTTTATTAATTATTAATTTATCTTTTATTTACTATTTCTGATTATTTTATTAATTCGCAATTCCAGTCAACACATAGACTATTTAACTGCGGAATCACAGGTACATGTTATTATTTGCAGCGAGTTTAGCTGCGGCATAAGAAAGTAGTAACGTGGAGCTCGATCCTAAAACTTTACTGAACCAACCTTTCCAAGCAGATCAGTGCATTCCCCAATTATCAAGGCATATCAATATGGATGTAATGTCACAATGGTGATGCACCTAGGAATAAGCATTCAACTGAAATTTAACAGCATTGCAATAGAGAAAAACTTGGCGACACCGTATTTCATAATCTATCTGTTACAGTATTACTCTAACACACACCAATAATCAATAAGTGAAATCATATTAAGCAGAAGCATTATCAAAAACCATTTACAAGTTAAATACATTTTGAAATAAAAGCTGTTGGAAACCAACACAAATTTCCATTATTCATAGCAGGTAAAATTGTTAAGAAATTAATGTAACTGGAATGAGATTTTCACTCTGCAGCGAAGTGTGCGCTGATATGAAACTTCCTGGCAGATTAAAACTGTGTGCTCGACCGAGACTCGAACTCGGGACCTTTGCCTTTCGCGAGGAAGTGCTCTACCATCTGAGCTACCGAAGCACGACTCACACCCAGTACTCACAGCACTCACTACAGAGTGAAAATCTCATTCTGGAAACATCCCCCAGGCTGTGGCTAAGCCATGTCTCCGCTATATCCTTTCTTTCAGGAGTGCTAGTTCTGCAAGGTTCGCAGGAGAGCTTCTGTAAAGTTTGGAAGGTAGGAGACGAGATTCTGGCAGAAGTAAAGCTGTGAGTACCGGGCGTGAGTCTTGCTTCGGTAGCTCAGATGGTAGAGCACTTGCCCGCGAAAGGCAAAGGTCCCGAGTTCGAGTCTCGGTCGGGCACACAGTTTTAATCTGCCAGGAAGTTTCATATCAGCACACACTCCGCTGCAGAGTGAAAATCTCATTCTGGAAACATCCCCCATGCTGTGGCTAAGCCATGTCTCCGCTATATCCTTTCTTTCAGGAGTGCTAGTTCTGCAAGGTTCGCAGGAGAACTTCTGTAAAGTTTGGAAGGTAGGAGACGAGATACTAGCAGAAATAAAGCTGTGAGTACCGAGCGTGAGTCGTGCTTCGGTAGCTCAGATGGTAGAGCACTTGCCCGCGAAAGGCAAAGGTCCCATAATGTAACTGGGTTCATTTGCAAGATTCGGATGTTCCATGGCAAAAGACCACCTCCTGTTTCGAAGTACAAGATGGTGCATGACTGATGAAGTATGGCTTAACTGTCCACATTTTACGTAAAGAAGTTTTAGAAGTATATAGAATTTTGCACACCATAAAATTCTGTATCTGAAGAATTAATAGTATTTTCGAAATAGTTTTGATGTATAATAAAGCAACCCAAACTCGGCACATGGATTAGGCCTTAGACCTGTTATGAGTGTTGCCTACAGGGCAGTTGAGAAGCGATCTATTATTGCGGGACTGCCAGTAGATGAATCCTGATGATGCAGCTGTTTCTCTATTAAGCAGCTCCCCATTTGGCCTCACAAAGGCTGAGTGGAGCCTGTACTAGACCTCTGCATCTCAGAAAAACGTCGAACGCTGGTCGTTCCACACTGAAGACAGTGACACTATCTATGCGGCTACAGAGATAGTCTTTAACGTATTGATCGGCACTTAAATGCATAGATCACGAAATACACTCTGAGGAGAGAAAAAAAAAATCGACGCACCACAGAGCAATTATCCGAATGCTACGGAAATTTGTGGATATGATGTACATGTATGGACAAACAGATAATAAGAGTTTCAGAAAAATTGAACGTTTTATTCAAGAACAAGACCTTCAAAAACTTCATAAATCAGTGATACATCGGTACGCCTCTGGCCCTTATGGTAGCCAGTAATTGGCTTAGCATTGATTGATACAGTTATTGGATGTCCTCTTGAGGAATATTGTGCCAAATTCTGTCGAACTAGCGTCTCAGATTGTTAAATCCGGAGCTGATTGTAGGGTCGTGCCATAAACCTCCGCACGTTCCCAATTGCTGAGAGATCTGGCAACCTTGCTGGCCAAGATAGGGTTTGGCAAGTGCAAAGACCAGCAGTAGAAACTCTCACCGTATGTGGGCGGAAATTATCTTGCTGAAATATAAGCCCAGAATGGCTTGCCGGCTGGAGTGGCCGAGCGGTTCTAGGCGCTTCAGTATGGAACCGCGCGACTGCTACGGTCGCAGGTTCGAATCCTGCCTCGGGCATGGATGTGTGTGATGTCCTTAGGTTAGTTAAGTTTAAGTAGTTCTAAGCTCTAGGCGACTGATGACCTCAGATGTTAAGACCCATAGTGCTCACAGCCATCTGAGCCAGAATGGCTTGTCATGTAGGGCAACAAAATGCGGCTTAGAATATCGTCGAAGTACCTTTGTGCTGTAAGCCTGCCGCGATGCCAATCAAATGGATCCTCCTATGAGAAGAAATGGCATCCCAGCCCATAACTCTTGGTTGTCCGGCCGTACGACGGGCGACAGTCAGGTTGGTACCCCACCGCTCCAGACACGTCTTCGGCCCAGAATCTCATTTACTGTAGTAGAACTGTCTTCAGTTATGAGTCATGGTTCTAACTGAGTCCCGATGACCCGCGAAGACGTGTCTGGAGGCTTTCTGGACAGCGGTGCGATATCATCCTGCCCGTCGCCTGCCACACGGCCCGAAAGCCAGGATTGGTCTGGGTGCCGTTTCGTTACGTAGTAGGTCCCCTTCGGCTGTCATTCGCGTGAGCCTTACAGCGCAGTGGTACGTCAACAATATTCTATGCCTCCTTCTGTTGCTCTTCATGTCAAACCGTCCTGGGCTCTCATTTTACCAAGATAATGCTCACCTGCAGACGGCGATGGTTTCTACTGCTTGTCTTCGTGCTTGCCAATCCCTACCTTGGCCATCAAAGTCGCTGGATCACTCACCAACTGAGAACGTTTGGAGCATTATGGGCCGGGCCCTCCTACCAGCTCGGGATTTGGACGATCTAACACGCCAATTGGGTAGAATATGGCGTGATACCTCTTGGTAGAACTTCCAACAACTATACCAATCAGTGCCAAGTCGAATATCTGTTTCCATAAGGGCTGGAGGTAGACCAGCAGCTTACTGACTTGCTCAATTTATGAAGGTCTTCCTCTTGAACAAGTCATCAAATTTTTCCTGAAATTGTAATCATTTGTTTGTCTGTACATGTGTACCACATCTACCAATTTCCGCCCTATTTGGGTAATTCCTTCGTGGTGCCTTTTTATTTGCCTTGCAGTGTATTTACGGTACAAGAAAGACAACCTGAAGTTTAACAACAGAAACTGTAGAACATGGCGGAAACTGCTTACGGTGGTCTCTTGAACGAATTCCTTAATGTGATTCCAAGACCAGTCACTAGACTGAAGCACCGAGCAATGAAACT
Organism: Schistocerca serialis cubense; assembly: GCF_023864345.2. NCBI lineage: Eukaryota > Metazoa > Arthropoda > Insecta > Orthoptera > Acrididae > Schistocerca > Schistocerca serialis. The sequence continues at coordinate 807,971,579 of NC_064638.1, read as the reverse complement.
GTGTGCTCTTAGGTACACTATGCTCTGTGTACATAACTCTCCATTACTAAATTGAATCAGGCAGAAAAAAAATTATGTCATAAATTGAATAACAAACGGTATAGGTTAATAGAACAGATTTTGCGGTATCAATGAATTGTCAGTTTGGTAATGGACGGAAGTGTGGGGCATAAAAATTGTAGAGGGAGACCGAGGCTTGACTATCGTAAACAGGTCCAGGTAGATGTAGGTTGCAGTGTTATTCGAAAATGAAGAGACTAGCAAGCTATATACTATAGACCAGGCTATGGAGGATTGTACCTAACCAGTTTTGAGACTGAAACCCACAACAATAACAAAGCATTTGGATCAATTCGCTGTGCAGAATGTTTTTTGGAAATCTTGAGAGCAGGGGTTGCTCAGTGGTTGTCAGATATTCCTCAGAGAGAAGACAGGTTAATGCGTGCGTGGGCAGTTATGGCGCCGCTAGCACCTGTAGTCGATTGCGCGTGCGCGGCGGCGCGTTTTTGGCGCGTTGCGTCACGCACCGTGTTAGCCCGTTGGCCGCGCCCTGATTTGTATGCGAGCTGGCAGGACAGAGCGGCAGAAAGGCCGATTAATGCTGGCCAATCAGCTGGCCGCCATTGTGCCGCATCTGGTCGGTTCTGGCAAAGGAGCGAGCCACTCCCTCCTCTGGACGGCAACGCCGATGCCATCGGCACCAACGCAGGACAATCGACTTGAGATTTGCGCTTAATACTCTCCACTTTGTCTTCACATCGATGTCAAATTGAAACTAATCGCAGTGTGATTTTGAACGATAGGAACGAACCACAAGAGACTGTCCCTTAGTGGATAAAGAAGAAATACACTGCAAAAATATTCATTTAGATGTTGCTAAAATTTCAAAGCGGTGCAAAGATTGGCAAATTGCTGTAAATGCCCAGAAATGTAAAACTGTACACTTCTCAGAGAAATGTACAAAAATGCCTGAAGCGTGTTTCTATAGACGGCAAACACTCAGAAACATTTACAACCAACAGAGGGGTTCGGCAAGAAAGTGTGGTCTCACCAGTGTTTTCTAGTATAGTCACAGGCATCACAAGGAAAGTTCACCACAGCTCTACAGCAGATGAAATGAAAACCGTAATATACCCAGGTGGTGTGATGGTTTGGAAAGAAAACGAGCAAAAATTGGAAGAACATCCAAACAATTTACAGAGAGTAACTAAAGAAGCAAGCATGGACGTAAGTTTAACACAAAGAGACATAATGAAATTCAGCAGGAAAAATGAATAAATGAAGGATATAACTTTCAAAGGAAAAATTATAAAAGAAGTAGATCCTTTCAATTATGTAGGAGTAAATTATCCAAGAAAGGGACCATCAAGAATAAAATTTTCGAGATTTTGATATTGCCTATCGGGCATAATTAGAAATTTGAAAATACCTGCCAAAGCAAAGATCATGATGTCCAAGTCATATTATCTGCCAATTTTGACCTATGAATAAGAATGTTGGACTTAGACAAAAAAAGAAATCTGAGTGGAACATAAGCAACAGAGACGTACTTTCTACGAGGGATCCTCGGTAAGACGAGACGGGACAGGATAAGGAATGGAACAATACGAAACATCTTGCAGATCAAAACCCAAAAAGAAACTATGAAGAGAAAAAGTCGTAAACGGTTTGGCCACATTAGAAGAATGGGATCATAAATACTTCCGAGAAGAGCCCTGGCATGGACAAAATATGGAAGAAGGCCAATTGGAAGACTATGAACAAGATGGAGAGACCAGGTAAAGGATGATGTGAACCGAAGAAGACTGCGGTGGGAGGAAATGCTAAATGGTAGACTGTGGGAGAAAAGAGAAGCTTGGAAGAGGCTCTGTGAACGACTTGCATAATCATAAACGTTTTAGAAAGAAGAAGGCAAAACAAAAACACACAGTATCCAGTGAGAGACAACTGGAATCAGTCAGCTCATACAGATACCTATCCTTTTCATAATGATTGACCCATGATTTGGAGCTCATATTTTGGTTACACTGCGTGACGAACGTAGATGTGTTGTGCTTTGCCGGAGTTGTGGAAATGTCTACTTTTATTCAGTGTATGAAAATTTTACTGTAGTTGAAATGGAGGCGATATATGGGGTAATATTTAACAGAAGGCGTACTTGTTCAAGCATTCTTTGGTGGGTACCAACTTTGAGGAATTATAGAATCCGATTCTAATTAGGAGAAAAATTTCCTTTACACAGTTTAAAGATATATCCTATCTGCAGGCGGATTTTCGCTATTTTCTGATTAGGCGTTTCAGAGCTAAAGTCAAACGTAAAACGCGTCGCTTGAGATTACCGTTGTAGCTTTGCGGCGGAGAAAGCACGAGTATAAGATAGAAATTTTGTTGGTTACATTACTTGTGAATAGTCCTCGTGTCTGTCAGTTAAGAGTTTGTAAATTAACTACGTTAGTAGCTGCAGTATATCAATACACGCGAGGCGGTGGTGCAGCATCGTTGTCATATGGATGCGCCGCCATTGTTGTAATGTCAGACAAGCGCCTATGCACAGAGAAGAATGGCAACTTTGCAGTCGCATTCCAACATAGACAGCACTGCTGCGTTCAGTTGTTATTCGGGTAGAGGACAATAATACTCAGGGCATTCAATAAGTAACACTTTTTTCTGAAAGCAGGTTGGTTTTATTCAGGATTAAATTACACCACACTATTCCCCACTCTTTTGGCTAAATAACTTTATTTTTCAATACAATCTACGTTGAATGCGACTACCTTACGCCACCTTACCGCGAGGGCCTATACGGCTACATGTCACCACTTACTGGTCGACGACGGAGCCAACGTCTTGCAGCGTCAGCAGCCCCCCCTCCCCCTCCCATCATGCGCGCACTGCTTCCCGCGGAGTGCATCCTTCATTGGGCCAAACAGAGGGAAGTCGGAAGGTGCGATATTCGGGATGTGTGCTAAATGAGGAAGAACAGTCCATTGGAGTTTTGTAATCTCCTCTCGGGTGCGCAGACTTGTGTGAGGGCTCGCGTTGTCATGGAGAAGGAAAAGTGCGTTTGCATTTTTATGGTGACGAACACGCTGAAGTCGTTTCTTCAGTTTCCTGAGGGTAACACAGCTGTGTGCGGCTGCCCGGCACGTGGGAGATTGGACAGGTTTGCGTGATGTTCTTTCGATGATGACAGTTGTCTCGTCCAACGACTCACAGTGCTTTTGTTCACTGCCAGGTGTCCGTAGACATTCTGCAAGTGTCGATGAATATCTGAAATGCTGTGGTTTTTCGCCAATAGAAACTCCCTGGCAACTCTTTGCTTGGAACGCACGTTTGTTACAGACGCCTTTTTAAAGGCTAAATATAGCGCCGCCACCAGTCGGAATTGGTGGCGGCGCTGAAGCGGGAATGTTTCACAGTGTCCCACAACAAAGTCTACATTTTTCAACCGAAACTAGGCAAGAAAAAGAAGTGTTGCATCACTCACTGAACTGTTAAACTGCAAGTGAATGCTCAATGTACGAGGAGCGCTCAACAAATGATAATGGAATGTACATTTTAACAGTAAATGAAAAATTAATTTGTAGGTGAGAATGATGTATGAAATAAAACCTACCTTAATAGTCTTCGCAGCTGGCTCAGGTGTCGCTGCTGCTAGTGCAGTCGTCTACTTGGACCAGCCACGGTTCTGTTGCTATATCAAGACCGTGGACTCTTTGTGCATGACTGTTTGTAAGTTTGTGTACATGACTCACCGAATTTTTCCAAACCCTTTAGGGAACACTTTCCAGAGCGGAGCGACAGAACAGTAAAGTATCATATATATTAAAATTCTTCTTCTCCTTTGCTGCCTTGTTCCTGAAACATTCCCAAATAAGTTCACAGGCGTTGAAATCGAAGTGTGCTACAGGCAACCACAGATATTTAATTTCATTTTCCACTGAGCGTAATACGCTTTCCAAAAGTTATTCTTGTGAACTAAAGTGCGGTCGCCCGTGTTCCAGTTGACCAGCTGTAGTAAATTTCTTGTATTATGACATGGCATTAGATGGAAGGTCTGCATTACCGCTTTCCATCCATTCAATAATATAATCCTTTCTCCAGTTCATAGATGGGTTTCGGGATAATGGATTTATAGTCGTTTGATATGCAGCTTGATATAAAGCAATCACAGATCTCTTTGGCAATTTTTCGAGAAAGTTCCTAAACTACTCTTCAGTGTTTGGGATTCATGTTAGAACGATAATCTGCACCTCCTTTTTGTCCAATAAAACATAAGCCAGCATTTTTCACGAATCATCTTCGTTCCTAATGTGACACATTATAGCCCTTTTTTCAGATGTTTTAGTTCCTCCTTTCTAGCCATTCCACTTGATCACTTCCTCTGTGATAATCGTGTACAGCTCCGTACACATAAGGCATTTCTTTCCTTACCATTCTAACTTTCTGGAATGACTTGCACCACACCAACTTTCTTCAGTATATTAAATAGTCCACCCAACTTCTTATTCCTCACAACTGCTGTTCTGCTATTTTACATCAGCATAGGAATTTTGTTAAACTTTTTGTATCTGAAGCCCAATTACCTAATAGCATACCAAATGGATGTTTCACTGATCTCAGGAAAGTCTTCCAGTTAAGTACTCAACTTTTCCAATACAGATGCTACTGTTGGAAACTTCGTTTCCACGTAGAAGTCGTCGATTTTCCATCTTATGACTCCCTCTATAAAATCATCCAGTGCAAAATCGAGTAGTCTGCCAGAACCCCGTTTGGTGATACAAGATATGAAGTAGTCTATATTCTCTCGAAATTCGCTTTATTGTACTTTCTCTAGTACTGAGACATTCGGAAGTCTTGTTTACTGGCTCTGATACGGAACTGCTCGCTTCCTTTTCTTGTTCGGCCTCAAAATAAGCTTACGCACTGTTCATCATTGATTTTTCACAACTCCGTAAAAGACGCATGGATTCATACAAGTACAACGCAACTAATTTCGTCACGAGGAGTGTCTCACACGAGTTCACAGCAACGAATGGGAAGAAAATTGTTTCCTATCTGATGGGAAGCCCGTTGTAAACACTATAGCAAAGAATTGGAAATACCGTTCTGAGGTCCAGCAAGAATGCGCACGCGAGGACGTGGCGCAAGAAGACGCTAAAGTAGGTAAATTAAAGATTTGATATTATCGCTTTATGTAAATTTGTGTGTATGAAATATAATAGCTCTGAAAGGCAATAACAGACCTTGCAATTACGCTTTTTTTGTTAATACCTATCATCATTAGGCAAACTGTGGCAATCTACATCCACGATTATTGGAATAAAACGACTAGCAACGAAAGTTCGTCTGTAAGTATAGAATAGTTGGATCTTTAAATTGCGCAAAGGAAATTTTGTTCTTAATGTGTAATGGGAAACCATCAATATATACCAAAAAGAGAAAGGGACGTAAAATAGAGCCCTGTGGAACACGATTTAATCCATATGGTTCTGAAAGATGTACCTGGAGTTCATTTCCTTCCATGTAGCTAATTTCAGTCACCTGAGAGCGTTATTCCAGATATGATTTAATCCTCTGATTTGGCACGCATCTTACACCATACCATCCAAGCTTTCTCAGGAGCATAGAATGATCAATCACATCAAAAGCATTTGTTAGATCCAAGAATAAACTTGAGATTTTTCTGTGGTTGTCCTCTGCACTTAAGATATGGTTTATCAGGTGGAAAGTAACTGTTTCAGTTGACTGCTGTGGCGTGAAGCCATGTTGACATCCAGAAATAATATTCTTGTTGAAGAATGCATTTAGTTGTGAAAGGAATACTCTTTCAATAATAAACAGTAGTGACACAGGCCTAAAGTTACCCATACATTGCTGATCGCCTATATTATATAGGGGTATTACTTTTCCCATTTTCAGTTGCTGTGGGATGACACCACATGATAAGGATGAATTGCATATTTAAAATAAAGGAGAGAGTATGTGTCTTGCTGGTATTTTTATAATATAATCTGGAACATCGTTAATACCCGTTGAATACTTACTCTTCAGTGAATTAATGATATTTAGGAGTTCTGTTGAGCCTATTGGAGTGAGCAACATGGATATATTACTTCTTTCAATAGAGGAAAGTTCTTTCAATGTTGTATTAGGTGAATTACCAAATCTTTCCTTCACTAATTTTCCAGAAACTGTTGCATAATAAGAATTGAAGTCGTTTGCAACTGCCCTAGGATCAGTGACATTCTTGCCATAGTTTGATATCACAATATTTTTGTGAGTTGTCTTCTCCATAGGATCCTGCACAGCTTTCCACATGGATTCAGTTTTATTGGATGACTTCTTCTTCTTCCTGCGTTGCCTCTGTCGGACCACGGGTAGCCCCTTTGTGGACTGCATTTTCCTCTTCTTCTCCCAGAACCTCTTCAATCTTTCTCTTCTTTTCTCCCACTCTTCTTCTGAGATCTTCAGTTTCCGTTTCTCCTGTCGGCTCCACTGGTGACACTATAATCTTTTCCTGTATTCTTCTGTGTCATTGATCTCCGGCATATTGGTCGGTGTATATTTGTTCCTCCAATTTTCCTTTCCTTCGGCCTTGATCCCCGATTCCAACCAGTCCTTCCGAAGTTCAACAACCCACTTGGTTCCTGGCGTTCCCCTTGTCCTCCCTGTTGTTTCCCACACTCTCTTCTTCATTCTGTCCATACTCATCTTAACTACGTGTCCAGCAAACCTTGCCCTTTTGAGCCTGATTTCCCCAGATATTGTTCTCATGTTGCCGGCCGCGGTGGCCGAGCGGTTCTAGGCACGTCAGTCCGGAACCGCGCGACTGCTACGGTCGCAGGTTCGAATCCTGCCTCGGGCATGAATGTGTGTGATGTCCTTAGGTTAGTTAGGTTTAAGTAGTTCTAAGTTCTAGGGGACTGATGACCTCAGATGTTAAGTCCCATAGTGCTCAGAGCCATTTGAACCATTTTGTTCTCATGTTCCGGTACAATTCTTCCGTAGGTCTTCGGATCCACCTCTCTCCACCTATTTTGGGATCTAGTATTTTTCTCTCTTCTTTCTCTAGTTGTTCTGCCCCATTTCTTCCTAGTGTTATCGTCTCAGCAGCATATAATACTGCATTCCTCACCGTTGCCTTGTAGTGGCGTATCTTTGCCTCTGTGGATATATTCTTTTCATTGTATATGTCTCTCATCATGCAGAAAGCTGACCTCATCTTCTTTATCCTCTCTGTTATTCCCTCCTTGCTCCTGTTCCTTCCTGTCATAAATTCACCCAGTATTTAAATTTGTCCACCATTTGCACAGTGCCTTCCGGTGTTTCGCAGTCTGCAGTTGTATTTAATGTATTTGTCTTGTTATAGACGATCCTCAGTCCCACCTTTCTGGCTATCTTACTTAAGTTGTCGAGAAGTCTCTTTGCGTCTTCTTCCGTCTCACTATTGCTATGTCGTCTGCAAAAGCTAGGCAGTCCACTTGAGCCCTGTTGTCCTTTTTGTCCCCCTCATGGGTCTTTGGTATTCCCATTTCCTCGTTTATTGCTCTCCACTGCCTGATCACTTCGTCCAGTGCTATATTGAACAACAATGGTGACAATCCATCTCCCTGTTTAACACCCTCTTGATCTCAAATTCTTCTGACAGTGCTCTTCTGAATCTCACCGTTGCTTTTTTTTGTCTGTCAGAATTTCTTTTGTGAGTTCTTGTGTAGTTCCATCAAGTCCTCTGTTCTTCAGGATCCTAACAAGAATCTCTATGTCGATGGAGTCATATGCCTTTGTGAAGTCCACGAAGGTTATTACTGTCTTTTTGTTTTTTAAGGCCCTATGTTCTATCAGTTGCTTCAGGATAAATATCTGGTCTATACAGCCTCTTCCCTTCCTGAATCCCACTTGGTAGTGCCAACTGTACTTTCTACCTGTTCTTCTACTCTCTTGAGCAATAGTTTTGACAGCACCTTGTATCCGACCTCTAGTAGCGATATTCCTCTGTAGTTGTTTGCATCTCTCTTGTCCACCTTCTTATGTATTGGTACTACAATTGCATTCTTCCGTCCTTCTGGCAACTTCTTTGTTTCCAGATCTGGTGAATTATGTTGGTCATGTTGTCTATTACTTTGTTGCCTCCCCACTTTATTATCTCGGCTGCTATACCATCTTCTCCAATTGCCTTATTATTCTTTAGATCACTTATGGCATGTGCGACTTCATCTCTGGTTGGAGGGCGTGGCTCTCTCTGTTTTGTGTCAGTCCCCAGTTCCAGCTCTTCTTCAGGTGGTTCACAGTTCAGCAGGTCGTGAAAGTGCTCTGCAAAAATCCGACAGTTCTCCTTAGCACTAACAGCCAGCTCCCCTTTCTTATCTCTTATAAACAGTTCTCTACCCCTGTATCCAATCAGACTCTTTTTGAATTTCCTGAAAAAGTGTCTGCTGTTGTTTTTCCTGAAGTTGGTCTCAATCTCGTCCAGTTCCTGCTTCATCTTCTGTCTTCAGGTCCATCTTATTGTTCGGGCCGCTTCCTTTCTTGCATCTAAGAAAACTTCCCATTTTTCCGGGTCCTTCTTGCTCCTCCAGTCTCTCCAGGCTTTCCTGCCAGTCTACTGCTTCCTCACATTCCTTTTTCTGCCACCAGTGTTTCCGTTTCTTTTCTTCCTTTCCGCATAGTTCAGCCTGTTTCGCCATATTTCGCTTCATGTTGTCCCATTCATTGAATGATTCAATTCCTTCCTCACATCTGGATCGATTGTGTCTTAATTTGTCTCTGTCTACATTTATGTTTTCTGTTCTTCTATTCGTATGTGGCAGTCTGTCCCTGTTTGGAATCCAAAGGCACTTAACTTCTGTAAGATAGTGATCCGATTCTATTCTTGTGTTCTTCCTGACCTTTGTGTTCATGATCTCTTTAGCATTTGTCCAGCTGATTGCTATGTGGTCAATTTGGAATTCCTCAAGGCGGGTGCATGGGTTTGCCCGTATCTTTTTCTTACGCGGTTTGGCCCTGAAGTGTGTTGTCATCAATCTCATTTTGTGTTCTCGACGCAGTTCAATTAGTCTTTCGCAATTTTTGTTTGTCCTCTGGTGTGCTTGGTTCTCGCCCACTACTCCTTTATGTTGCATCTCTCTTCCAATCTGTGCATTATAATCTCCTACGAGTATCTTTACATGTCTGTATGGTATGTTTTTCAGTGTATCATCTAGCTCTTCCCAGAAACTATCTGCAACTTTCTTGTCTTTCCTGTTCGTGTCATTTGTTGGTGCATGTCCATTTATTATTGTATACTTTTTGTTCCCTGCTTCAAATGTCAGTGTTAATATCTTTTCTGACCTGCTCTTCATTTCAGTTATGCCATCCTCGTATCTCTTATCTACTATGAACCCTGTACCAAAGCATCTAGGTGCATGTCTTTCCTTTTCCACTTTAACTCCTGGTTTCCCCTTCAGTATTATGAAGCCTTCTGACTCCACTGTATCTTCGGCAGTGTATCTTGTTTCTTGCATCGCTAATATTTCAATGCTTCTCTCTTTCATCTCGTCTATTACCTGTTTAAGTTTACCAGTCTTAATCATTATCTGTACAGTTATGATTCCAATTTTGAAAGTCTTTATTTTAATCTTCTTTGAGGTTCTTGGAAGCTCCGACTCTTCCCTTATGCACTTTCTGGCAGGTCCCCCAGAATCCGAATGCCTGCTTGCGTCGACCTTGGTCAATGGGGGATTGTCCCCCTGGGGTAATCTCGATTCCATAGTGCGATCCATTCCATGAGCTAAAAAATTTTTTTTCTTTTTTTTTGATGAGACGGCTCATGTCCGTCCAGTTATACGACTGAAGTTGTTAGCCCCAGAAGAGGTGTTCAGGCCGCCCCTGACATGGGGACACAGACGCCTTTGGTAGCCGCCCCTAACATGGAGTGCAGCCGCTACCTGGTATGTTTCAGTGGCTCTTCCGCTCTCTCTGCCGTTGGGAAACGCTGTTCCTCTTCCGCCTTCGAGACGGTTGGCCGGGCTTCGCCCAGGTAGGCGTCCTAACTGGGTGCTACCATCCGGAGCCAGATGGACCCAGGTTTTTTTACGAGGTTGTTACTCCTCCCCCTCCTCCTTCCCCATGACTTGTGAGATGGGACCCCGGGCTTGGGACCAGCAATGGCGGAGTTATTGGATGACTTCATAATATATTTGTAATTTTCTTTAATTTTTGCCTGTTTTATGACTCGTTTCAAAACTAACTTGTATTTTTTGAAATAACTGAGAAATTCTTGAATGCTGTCAGTTTTTGAGTGCAGAAAAAGTTCCTGCTTTCTTTTACAAGGTATTCTAATGCCTAATGTAACCCAGTTTTTCAATCTGTCTGTGCTTCTGGAAATCACTTTCTTTTGTGGAAAAGCTATGTCAAAGTTATCACTGAAAATGTTCAAAAAATTTTCCGTCATTTCATTGATAATAGAGGTACCATATGCTTCTCTCCAAGATTGTTCGTTGATTAGATACTGGAAGTGTTCAATATTTTTCTTACTATAACTCCTTTTATGGACAATATTTTGTACAGGTCTGGTTTGTAATCCCGAAAGGTGGTCACTATAGCCGGTATCAAAGTTTTCTCATTTACACTTATCCATGTTTACTCTAGTTTTCGTTACATGCCTTCGAGAGCTCAGACATAGTTGTAGGCTTTTATAATATTTAAGAATTTTTTGCTGTGAGGGCTATGGCTCAGAAAATTAGTATTAAAATATCCACACAGTACCACTGTTTCCCCTGCTGCCCAGCTGTCTTGAATTTGCCTAAAGTAAGGTCCAGTTAAAAAAAAAATGCTAACAGAAGATCTACATACATAAATTAAGAGGTTTTCAGACGTTAACTCAACAGCTGAGATTTCGGTCTCTTTCACAACCTAGATGCATTCAGAGGCTGTACTCTTATAATCTTCATTTTCTTTTACATATACACAAGGTTAAAATACAATATTTTTAATTGTTGAAACCACTCATTTTGTTTCCAATGTTCACAAAAACATAAAATTGAAACATCCTTCCATTCAAAATTGAGGAGCATATTTATTTCTTCAACTGTGTTTGTTAATGACTGTACATTCTGGTGTACGATATTTAGTGTGTATCTGCAATTTAGTTCTACGTCACGTTCTTTTGTGATAGAGTCTCCTTCCCTAAAAGATGTCTTTCGCTCTTTTTATGAGACTTTGCTCCTTCTTTATGATCTATTTGTCCAAAGTATTTTGAACTGCATTTATACTATGTCTCTTGTGACTCAAATATACTAAATCACCAAAAACTGTTTCCCACTGTGATTTAAATGAAGGCTATGGATCTGTGTAACATGCTTACGTTTATTAAGTTCACATACAGAATATTTTTGTATACTTCATCTATCTCTTCGTTTACTCTTCCTATTTATTTACACATGACCATGGACGTAGGTCATATCTGTGTGGTTGATTTACAACAGCTACATTTGTGTTGGCCTAATTTGAATAGCATACTTTCAAGAACTGTGATGAGTTCACTATCCTTATCTCTGGCAACATTATTTACACCTGCACAATACGACACAGTTTTTTGAGCCAGGGTTTTCACACGATTTCACCACTGTTTTTCTCACTTCTTCAACACCTGCTCCTGTCTTGACAAAGGCCTGAACACTTACGTTAGTTTGTGTATCTGGTATCTGTCACCTTTTCTGCTATCTGACGTTCATGATTACCGGCAAAAATTTAGACTTTTGTTCTTTTCTGCACACTTGAGACCCATCGATTGAGTTTTTAATCGCATTTCTTTGTTTACTACGCGACACTCGCAAATTTACAGTTCACTGCTGTAGTTGTTTGTAATTATTATCTGGACTCATACTTTTCTGAGTGTGATAGTTTGAAGAATCGCTTTTGTCGTTATAGCTATTTGATGTATTTACTTTTATATTTCCAGGTTATATTCTGGTTCCCACTGTGGTTCTTGCTTTGTTTACATCACTGGCAGCACATATTTCTTTGAGGTTGAGTTGATGCTGTGTTTGTTGAATTTTACAACCAACGATTTGGAGCTATTTCTCCAATAAGGCTACAGTGCTTTTAAATTCATCGATTTTTTTTTTTTTTTGTAAGTTAAAACGAGACGAAAGCCGGCGTAATGTGTAGATGTTGATGTCACTGAACTTACATTTGAAACAGTTCCTTCATTAGATTTTGATCTTGTAATAAATTCGTTTGCATTTCTTGCTTCAACTTTGCAGCAGTAACATTTTCCGAGTCGAACCACGATACTTCTTTTGTACTGAATAGATAAAGACTTTCTTTTTTACGTTTTTAATGGAACTCGATTTTCAGGTACTTTTTTCACCACCATTTCTGTGATCTGTTTATGCGTGTGTATGTGTGTCTGTTTACAGGGTGATTATAATTAACTCCAGGTGTATGTCCTGTGTGTCTAGCACGCAGACAGGATGGTTGCTGCCCCTCAGCTGGCCTCCTTATAACCAACACACGGCCACCACTGGCACTGAAGCAGAACTAACTTTCATCAGAAAACACAGCAGACCTTCACCCTGCCTCCCCACTTGACAGCACAGTGGCTACATTCCTGCCAAGTCTTTCTGCTGTATTGCAGAAGGAACATCCAGCCCTATTACACTACCTTGTTCAAACTCAGTGAGTGCAATGCTGATAGTGGTGTCTTTGTCACCTTAAAGGCATTCTTTACTAACGTCAACTCATCAGGTCCAATCACAAAGGTAGCTAACGCTCATGACTGTTACAGCGCGTATTTAAAGCATACCTGATTTACATTTTCATAGTGGCGCTACTAGCGCCACTCTTATACGACTGGCGCCAAATTTCAACAGACATCGTCTTTCAGACGTAGAAACACCTCTACCAAATTTCGTTGATGCACAACTTCTGCTTGGTGTTACGTTTTCTTATCCGTCAGTATAGACCTCATAGGGCTTTTGTAGAGCGAAGCTGTTCCATGCTGCTGTTTGCTGAAAACATCGTAAAAGAAGCTGTGTGGTGGAAATTCAATCCGTCGCCTCTGCCCACTTATACGTGCAAAACTAGAAGTTAACTGTCGTTGAAGCAGAACTTGTCACTGGCAGCAGAAAGCGTTCCTCGCTTCTTCTAATTTACAACAGTCCACGTCTAAGAAATACAATGCAAAATGGTGCTCTTGAAAAGAGGTGCTCGTGTGTACAGATGGCTGTTGGAGCTTCGTGGAGAGTCGACGCACCTGCCGTGGCACAAAGCCACCGCGCCAGTGCCTGTGTGGCGCGCCCCACGTAAATAAATGCTAATGCGCGGGCGGGGGCTTTGCCGCGACTACCTGCTACCTGGGGGTGGCGGCTGGCGGGCCTAACGGTACGGCAGCAAGGGGGTGCCGGCCCCCGCTCGGGAATGCGGACGCGCTGCCCTACCTGCCTTAAAAAGGCCAGCACGCAACAGTTCGTCCTCAATAATTATCAGTTCGGCGGGAACCTCCACTCTATGCCAAGAACACTGCGATAAACAAGAGCTGTTGCAACATTCTTTTCAAACATAGAAATCTACAGTAACACTTAGACTGAGGAACCCAGTGGTACAATAATCGTCAAATAAAACAGTTGTTGTCGTGGGCTGCAGCCCAAAGACTGGTTTGATGCTGCACTCCAGGCAACTCTATCCTGTGCAGGCCACTTCATCTCAGAATAAGTAGTGCAACCTATGTCCTTTTGAATCTGCTTACTGTATTCGTCTCTTTGTCTCCCTCTACGACTTTTAATCCTGCTCCCTCCCCCCTCCCCCTACAAACACACACACACACACACACACACACACACACACACACACACACACACACACACACGCTTCTTATCTACTCAATTCTAATCAGTACCTTCTGATTAGCTACACGATCTATCCATCTAATCTTCAGCTTTCGTCTGTATGGCTCTGAGCACTGTGGGATTCAACAGCTGTGGTCATAAGTCCCCTAGAACATAGAACTACTTAAACCTAACTAACCTAAGGACATCACACACATCCATGCCCGAGGCAGGATTCGAACCTACGACCGTAGCAATCGCACGGTTCCGGACTGAGCGCCTAGAACCGCTCGGTCACCACGGCCAGCTTTTCGTCTGTAACACCACATCTCAAAAGCTTCTATTCTCTTCTTCTCTACGCTGTTTATCGGCCGTGTTTCACTTCCATACATGGCTACACTCCAGACAAATACATTCAGAAAATGCTTGCTAGCATTTAAATCTATATTCGAAACTAACAAATTTCTCTTGTTCCGAAACGCTGTTCTTTTCATTTCCAATCAGCATTTTATATCCTCTCTACTTCGGCCATCATCAATTGCTTTACTGCCCAAAAAGCAAAACTCAACAGAAACCAGATGGCAGTTATGAGTCGAGGGGCATGAAAGGGAAGCTGTGGTTGGGAAGGGAGTGAGACAGGGTTGTAGCCTATCCCCGATGTTATTCAATCTGTATATTGAGCAAGCCGTGAAGGAAACAAAAGAAAAATTCGGAGTAGGTATTAAAATCCATGGAGAAGAAATAAAAAATTTGAGGTTCGCCGATGACGCTGTAATTCTGTCAGAGACAGCAAAGGACCTGGAAGAACAGTTGAACGGAATGGTCAGTGTCTTGAAAGGAGGATATAAGATGAACATCAACAAAAGCAAAACGAGGATAATGGAATGTAGTCAAATTAAGTCGGGTGATGCTGAGGGAATTAGATTAGGAAATGAGACACTTGAAGTAGTAAATGACTTTTGGTATTTGGGGAGAAAAATAACTGATGATGGTCGAAGTAGAGAGGATATAAAATGCAGACTGGCAATTGCAAGGAAAGCGTTTCTGAAGAAGAGAAATTTGTTATCATCGAGTGTAGATTTAAATGTCTGGAAGTCGTTTCAGAAAATATTTGTATGGAGTGTAGCTATGTATGGAAGTGAAACATGGACGATAAGTAGTTTGGACAAGAAGAGAATAGAAGCATTCGAAATGTGGTGCTACAGAAGAATGCTGAAGATTAGATGGGTAGATCACATAACTAATGAGGAGGTATTGAAAAGAATTAGGGATAAGAGATATTTGTGGAACAACTTCACTATAAGAAGCGATCGTTTGATAGGACATTTCGGGGACATCAAGGGATCACCCAATTTAGTATTCGAGGACAGCGTGGTGGGTAAAAATCGTAGAGGGAGACCAAGACATGAATACCCTAAGCAGATTCAGAAGGATGTAGGTTGCAGTAGGTACTGGGCAATGAAGCAGCTTGTACAGGATAGAGTAGCATGGAGAGCTGCATCAAACCAGTCTCTAGACTGAAGATCACAACAACAATAATAACGTTCCATTATCCTTGTTTTGCCTTTGTTGATGTTCATCTTATATCCTCCTTTCAAGATACTGTCCATTCCGTTCAACTGCTCTTCCACGTCTTTTGCTGTCTCTGACAAAATTGCAATGTTATCAGCAAACCTCAAATTTTTTATTTCTTCTCCCTGAACTTTATTTCACACTTCAAACATTTCTTTGGTTTCCTTTACTGCTTGTTCAATGCACAGGTTGAATAACATTAGGGATAGGCTACAACCTTGTCTCACTCCCAACTCAACCACTCCTCCCTTTTCATGCAGCGCGACTCTTGTAACTGCCGTCTGGTTTCTGTAGAAGTTCTAAATAGTCTTTCACTCCTTGTACTTTATTGCTGCTGCCTTCGTAATTTCAAATCGAGTATTCGAGTCAACATTGTCAAAAGCTTTCTCTAAGTCTGCAAGTGCTACAAACGTGGGTTTTCCTTTCCTTAATCTATCTATCATAGCATCAATATTGCCTTGCGTGATCCTACATTTCTCCAAAATCCACAATACAATTTTTAGAATAGGGAGCGTATGTAACACCATAAAAAAACTACAGTAACAAAGAAATGACACCACATTGATTTTCTTTAGTGCCTCAGGATCCTGTGTGAGATATGAAACAGTACATCATAGGACAGCCTATGTATGTCACTCTTGTAAGGTACAGATATTTACTGAAGAATGTAGTATTCCTTTAAGAACGAAAAGTTGCTAGTAAACACAAAAGAACTGACGTTTTGCAGAAAGACTTCGTATCTCTACCCAACAACACAAAGTTTTGTTCGCTACACTTACAGCCAAGTCAGTGAATGTGGAACGTGGGAAACTTGTATAGCATGTAATGGGTACAGGATTTAACATACCAAATAAACCCACAGCACAGACTTTATACTAAAACGTCAGAATCAATAAAACTGCTTCCCAACACAGAAGAAACCAATTCCACACCTGTTGCTTGACTAGAGACACAAACGACAGCTAATCTTGAACACTCGCTTTTGAAGCAAAAGTAATCACATTTACAAAAATATTCGTGTATTGTGAAGTTGAGTGAGATGTAAGACCTGGTGAATTATTACACTAAAAAAAATTTTTTTGTACGTGTGAAGGAAAGTGCCTGTCATAGTAACAGTAGACAACAAAAGAAATACATGTTTCTCGTGCATGAAGCATGTGTGCTTGTATTGTCTTCCTTTCAGCGGAGTAAGCTACAGTTATATTCAAAAGTATTTCTTCATGAATAAGTTGTAGCTTACGTCAATGAAGCAGTGAGATTCGTCTGCTTTTACATTTATATGATAATATTTCATGTCTCTTGGTAATTTACTAATGCACAGAATGCGAAAATGTAACAAATGTTCCGCTAATTAAGTAGTTAATAATTAAAAACTAACATTATCCTTACGACGCAGAAAGCAGACAGTCAGTCTGCTTTCTCACAGCTTGGAGCGCTAGTGACGCTCCAGCCGTCAAACGGTAACAACTTTCGAGCAGAGAGTGTCACCCACTGCTTGTATTAGACTGCGCTTATACGCTTTAAGTATTTGCAAAAAGTTTATGTACGTAATAAAGAGCGCGCCTTGACATTTAACTACGCAATCTAAACAATTAATATCTCTGTTCTGTTTAATACACAAATGTAAAAATAGCAATTATATACTTCCTACCCCTTTCCCACGCTAAGATGCTACACCAAACTTCAATGGAGTATTAAGCTCTGTTTCAAAGTTTTCGAAATTCGATCATTTGACCCAAATTTGTTTATGTACGAAGTAAAATAGCAAAGTTCTGTTTAATCACGAGTCAGAGATACTGTTCGCCTGAGAAAGCTCAGTTTCAGGAATAGATTATCGTTGAACTACAGTGAAATTTTGTTCTTTATTTTCCTTTTGCAGTTCTTAAGTTTGTTTTCTACACGTGTCTCTTTGTCTTTACAGACTAAAGTTTAATTAGTAGCTGACTTCGATTTTTCTACTGGAACAACAACCTGATCTGAATTTAACGTATATAAGTATGAAGAATATTTTATCTTTCTTTTATTTGCTCTTTATCTTTAATTTTGCAAAAATAATATTTTATTTTTTGAATTATTTCAATAGCATTCTTCTTCTTTCTTAAGGCCCATAAAGATTTATTAATAGATGCACTAGCTTAGGAATGACCTAACGTAGCTTTAAGCCCTCCCTCCTCTCCTCCCTTCCCCCCCCCCCCCCCCCAAAAAAAAAAAAAAAAAAAAAAAAAGAGATCTGGGAAGCATGCCACTGCCACTTGATCCCCAGAGATTTAATATTCGTGAAAATCTGTACCTTTTCACACGTTGGCGGCTAACTAACGTTATATCCCAATATTTGTTACGGAAGTGGTTACATACTCTATTCAGTCTCTCATAAAGTGACTGTCTCGGTTAACAGTTCCTTAAAGCCACAATTAAAATTAGAATTCCGTAAACTAAACTTGTGAAGTTCGAGCTAAATATGGCTCATTAACAACTAAAGAGTTCCGACAATAATAAAATACTGCCTGCCAAAACAACAAATCTGCTCATGGGTAGGCCTGTCACACACGTACTCAAAACAGGTTAATACGTCCTTCATACCCCACAAAATAAAAAGTACTCTCCCTCAAAATGGTTCTGCGTAAGGTCACTTCTACACACATCAAAAAACTTTTGCATCATCCCGGTTCCCAGAACTCCTGAAAATAGACATTGACTGTGGATATTGTATCACAGACACAGTCCCTTTGACTGTTCACAGATGTCACGAAACCCGCCCAAAGATGTAAAGAACCGTGCATGATCAGCGTCTATTAGATGGAGGAGGTCCGACAGCCAATCAGTTGCAGTCATTCCACCAGGAGGGAGGTAGACGGCTCGTGTTGTCTGTAGTTCAACCATGCCTAGATGATCAATACCGCGGTTCGATCGCCTCCTCGTCGTTACTTTTTGCCAGGAGAGACTCTCAACAAGGGAAGTGTCCAGGCGTCTTGGAGTGAATCAAAGTGATGTTGTTCGGATATGGAGGAGATACAGAGAGACAGGAAGTGTCGATGACATGCCTCGTTTAGGCCGCCTGTTGAGTGGTACTTAAGATAGGTAAATAAATTAGTAAAATCAATGTGAAGTAGAAATTAGGAAATAACTGAAAAATTTAGTTTAGAGGAGTTACACACTAGCAAACAGCGGGCAGAGCAGCATTGGCAACGGCTGGTGCTTGCAAGTCAGCACTTTCAGGAGAAGCCATCGCCCTCCCCATATAAGCGGAAGCTGTCGATTCAGCCGTCAGGGCATCACCCGACCAGCTCACGTGTTTCTCAATTGTCACATGTGATCAAAGGCCCTCGCCTACATTCCAAGAGCCAATGACCGACGTTAAGAAGATTCTTCGAGAAGCTTTTCAACGTGACAGAAGAGGTAATGACTGTGAAGTCGTTCACCTCCAGTGAGCTGAAGTAATAAATATGTGAGATGCAGTGGGCCCGACAGTAGTTTTCAGTTCAGTTCGGTTCGAGTTCAGTTTCAGTACAGTTCAGTCGGTGCTGAAGACCGTCATGCAGGAAGAGACTACATCGTACACAGAAGCACCAAGTCCACCGCTGTAATGGAATAGCAAGCAGCAGCCTCGCCGCCAGAAGACAGAAGTTAGAAGGCATTTAAAGACTGATTTTTATGTACCCGGGTGAATCGTGAGGGTGGGAAGGAGACGGCCTCACATCAGCAGTCACCTGTGAGCTGCTGATGAAGTTCTGACAGCCAAAGACTGGCAGGCTGGAGTCCGTTGTTCGAGTCCAGGACACTGGCCTTCCCCTGCCGCGCCGCTCTGCTGGCCGACGCACAACACTGACCCACGCGGCCGCTTAGAGAAGAGGAACACTGGGACTCCACATCCAAGGTATCACCATCCGATTCACGACATCGTTCTCAATAATTAAACGGGCCACCTCACGATGCGCGTCTCCAGTCAACTGGGTGAAACAGCGACATGAGATATACACTGCCAGGCGTAATCAGAAGCCACCGCCCACGCAGCAGAAGGCTTCGCAAATGACACAGCTGCCGCTCTCCCAGCCAGAACAATCCAGTAAGGAAACCATTGTACAAATCTTTCAATAAAATTTATCTTATATAAAAATGCTGTTTCATTCTACCTCATACCCGAGCCAAGGAAGAACCCACCCTGCCCACATGTTGTTAAGAGAGAAAAGTAATTTATTTAGTGTTTCTCACCCTGACATAACGCTTTAGAATCAAATGCCCTTTGTAGTAATGCTCATCCTGACAACTGACTAGCATCAACAGAGGTTACCCAGTTACACCGCCCAAGGGCTACTACTGCAGTGGACGACAGCTACCTACAGATTATGGTTCGGAGGAACCCTGACAGAAAAGCCTCCATGTTGAATAATGGTTTTCGTGTAGCCACAGGACGTCGTGTTACGACTCAAACTGTGCGCAATAGGCTGCATGACGCGCAACTTCACTCCCGACATCCATGGCGAGGTCCATCTTTGCAACCACGACACCATGCAGCACGCTACAGATGGGTCCAATAACATGTCGAATGGACCACTCAAGATTGGCATCATGTTCTCTTCACCGATGAGTGTCGCATATCCCTTCAACCAGATAATCATCGGAGACGTGTTTAGGCTGAATGCGTTAAACACACTTTCCAGCGAGTGCAGCAAGGTGGAGGTTCCCTGCTGTTTTGCGGTGGCAATATATGGGGCCGACGTACGCCGCTGGTGGTCATGGAAGGCGCCGTAATGGCTGTACGATACGTGAATGCCATCCTCCGACCAATAGTGCGACCATATCGGCAGCATATTGACAAGGCATTCGTCTTCATTGACGACTATTCGCGCCCCCATGGTGCACATCTTGTGAATGACTTCCTTCAGGATAACGGCATCGCTCGACTAGAGTGGCCAGAATGTTCTCCAGACATGAACCCTATCGAACATGCCTGGGATAGATTGTAAATGGTTGTTTATGGACGACGTGACCCACGAATCACTCTGTGGGATCTACGCCGAATCGCTGTTGAAGAGTGGGACAATCTGGACCAACAGTGCCTTGATGATCCTTTGGTTAGTATGCCACGACGAATACAGGCATGCATCAATGCAAGAGGACGTGCTACTGGGTATTAGAGGTACCGGTGTGTACAGCGATCTGGGCCACCACCTCTGAGGGTCTCGCTGTATGGTGGTACAACATGCAATGTGTGGTTTTCATGAGCAATAAAAAGGGTGGAAATGATGTTTATGATGATCTGTATTCCAATTTTCTCTACAGGTTCCGGAACTCTCGGAACCTAAGTCATGCAAAACATTTTTTGATGTGTGTAATGACTGGAATTAATCGGAACTTCTGCCGATCCAGATATTATTCACCATACACTCGTAAAATTGCATTCGAGTTGTTATCAAAAATTGATCGTTTTACGAACATCGGAGGTTTTGGCAATCGAATATTGATCTAGTACGGTAACCTTGAAATAACCAATCAGTCGAATTTCAGTAATTACTTAACAACAGAGGAACAATATACACCAATAGATCTATGGCCCATGAAAAATCGATTTAGCTAAATCAACATGACGATCTTATAGCAGTAACCCGAAGCCAAGCTATCGAGCCGACTTACCTAACCTCGGTCCGCAACTCGACTACGCGAAGATCAAAAGCGCTGTATACCAAAGTTACACTGTGGCTGTGGTCGATCTGGCTGCTTGTTGGCGTATCTTTCAGCGGTCGGTTGCTGGTTTATGACGATACTCTTTGCCGTGACGGCTTTCAGTACAGCAGAGTACCCTCGGCACCAACAGCTCGCGGCGTCTTTCTTCTTTTCATCTACAACAATTTTGTACAAAAAAACTACATCAAGAAAGCACAAAGGAATTAATGAACCATTAATTCATATTCTTATACTTATTCCCGCACTGCTGATCGGCGAATAAAGTTGGGCTACTTCTGTTTCGCCACCCACGTAAATTTTAGCACGTTACAACGTACTACAAGAAATATAAGGGGCGCTCAAAAAGTTTCCTTTTGAGGGTGTGACTGGAGTGTATACGCACTGTAGCGTGATTGCTATGCGATATTTCAGCACGGACATATAGGCAAGGTAGTAGCGTGTCATTCGCTTCTTTCCGACGGTCGTGCGGTAAATGTGGGCACGTGAACTATGGCAACGTTATTACGAAGTGCGTCCAAACAGGCTCAACGTGCTGTTGTTGTTCTCTTTGTTGCTGAAGGACGAACGGTGGTTGGCATCCTCCGGAGAATGAAGAGCCGGCCGGAGTAGCCGAGCGGTTCTAGGCGCTACAATCTGGAACTGTGCGACCGCTACGGTCGCGGGTTCGAATCCTGCCTCGGGCACGTATGTGTGTGATGTCCTCAGGTTAGCTAGGTTTAAGTAGTTCTAAGTTCTAGGGGACTGATGACGTCAGAAGATAAGTCCCATAGTGCTCAGAGCCATTTGAACCATTTGAGAATGAAGAACATGTATGGTGAAGCAAGTCTGTCGAAAACCACAACTGTGGAAAGGAGCGCCGAGTGACGTGCTGGGTGCTGCTGGTTCATGGCAGCGCACGCCCCCATATCGCACGCGTCGTAACGTAGAAGGTATGCCATCCCAAGTGGGAGGAACCCGAGCACCCGCCCTGTAGTCCTGATCTCTCCCCATGCGATTATCACGTCTTCGGACCCCTAAAAAGGCCTTGAAGGGTCGACGATTGCTGTCGCACGAGCGTGTGCAGCAGGCAGTTACACGATGTTTTACCAAACAGCTATCTTCAACCTGGTCCTTCGAAGGGGTGATTTCTTCAGTGCTCAAGCTAATTTTGTCTGTTGGAATACCGATTATGTACTGTAAGGCCTTCTAACGGAAACTTTTTGATCCTTCCTTATAATACGAGGTGCATTCAAGTTCTAAGACCTCCGATTTTTTTTCTAATTAACTACTCACCCGAAATCGATGAAACTGGCGTTACTTCTCGACGTAATCGCCCTGCAGACGTACACATTTTTCACAACGCTGACGCCATGATTTCATGGCAGCGGCGAAGGCTTCTTTAGGAGTCTGTTTTGACCACTGGAAAATCGCTGAGGCAATAGCAGCACGGCTGCTGAATGTGCGGCCACGGAGAGTGTCTTTCATTGTTGGAAAAAGCCAAAGGTCACTAGGAGCCAGGTCAGGTGAGTAGGGAGCATGAGGAATCACTTCAAAGTTGTTATCACGAAGAAACTGTTGCGTAACGTTAGCTCGATGTGCGGGTGCGTTGTCTTGGTGAAACAGCACACGTGCTGCCCTTCCCGGCCTTTTTTATTGCAATGCAGGAAGGAATTTGTTCTTCAAAACATTTTCGTAGGATGCACCTGTTACTGTAGTGCCCTTTGGAACGCAATGGGTAAGGATTACAACCTCGCTGTCCCAGAACATGGACACCATTTTTTCAGCACTGGCGGTTACCCGAAATTTTTTTGGTGGAGGTGAATCTATGTGCTTCCATTGAGCTGACTGGCGCTTTGTTCTGGATTGAAAAATGGCATCCACGTCTCATCCATTGTCACAACCGATGAAAAGAAAGTCCCATTCGTGCTTTCGTTGCGCGTCAACATTGCTTGGCAACGTGCCACACGGGCAGCCGTGTGGTCATCCGTCAGCATTCGTGGCACCCACCTGGATGACACTTTTCGCATTTTCAGGTCGTCATGCAGAATTGTGTGCACAGAACCCACAGAAATGCCAACTCTGGAGGCGATCTGTTCAACAGTCATTCGGCGATCCCCCAAAACAATTCTCTCCACTTTCTCGATCATGTCGTCAGACCGGCTTGTGCGAGCCCGACGTTGTTTCGGTTTGTTGTCACACGATGTTCTGCCTTCATTAAACTGTTGCACCCACGAACGCACTTTCGACACATCCATAACTCCATCACCACATGTCTCCTTCAACTGTCGAATTTCAATTGGTTTCACACCACGCAAATTCAGAAAACGAATGATTGCACGCTGTTCAAGTAAGGAAAACGTCGCCATTTTAAGTATTTAAAACAGTTCTCATTGTCGTCGCTGGCGGTAAAATTCCATCTGCCGTACGGTGCTGCCATCTCTGGGACGTATTGACAATGAACGCGGCCTGATTTTAAAACAATGTGCATGTTTCTATCTCTTTCCAGTCTGGAGAAAAAAAATCAAAGGCCTTAGAACTTGAATGCACCTCGTATAGTTGATCACGAAAGATCACCCACTCCGTCCTTGAGGTATTATGAAGAAACTATGTCAGCTCCAGAAGACACTTGAAATGTACACCCCATGAGGTCGCCGGCGACTACTCATTTTAGGAGCTCCAAATCGCTTCAAGAATTTATTTTACATTTGAGCTTCCAGCTATTCATACTTAGGAGCAGAATGGTTGAAATGGCTCTAAGCACTATGGGACTTCACCTCTGAGGTCATCAGTCCCCTAGACTTAGAACTACTTAAACCTAACTAACCTTAGGACATCACACACATCCGTGATCGAGGCAGGATTCGAACCTGCGACTGTAGCAGCAGCTCGGTTCCGGACTGAAGCGCCTAGAACCACTCGGCCACAGCGGCCGGCGGAGCAGAATGAAGATGTTTAATTTCCCATTGTCTGTTCCCACTAACAGCGCCCTTTAAAGTACTCCTACCATTAGGACTCTTGATAGTTTCTTACCAAAAAATGCTAGGAAACACCTACCACCAGTGAAAGTGACAAGCCTTAAGCCAGCCTGTTAACCTCAGACCACCAGCCATTTAGAAGGATCAGCTAAATTCAAGCCCATAACTCCCACGCTAGACAAAAAATTTCGTTCCCTAGTTACCGGAAACTGGATGTGAATTCCACAACAGTGAAGAGGTCGATCACGCAAGCGTGGACAGGAAATGATCGGATACGAAATTTCATACTATATAGGAAGCTTTTTTCTTAAAGCGTCACATATCGCTACAGGAGGTAGTACTGGTCAAGACCAGAAAAAAAGTTTCTATAATTACGTGTCTGGAAACCGATACCTTTTAAGTTATGGGCCAATCTGTCCTCTCATTGCCGTCTATCTGTTACATAGAAGTGGACGCTGTAGGTAGTATTGCATGTAGTTACCACACATCCTGACACATCCTTCAGCCCTTTTCGCAGTTTAATGTCTTTCAAATACACCTGATTCCACTCTGACAGCAACACAAGCATTGGATACAAGCTCCTCTGACATCTACACATTTTCGATGGGTTGGGCATTAGTCAATGCTTGTAAATGCCCCGTAGACAGAAATCCAACACACTGTTGTAGAAATAAACGTAAATGAATGTGTAAAAGAGAGACTAGGGGCCGACGACTTCTCCTTGTTTGTTTGTCTGGTTGTTTGTTTTGCTCCTAATTAGAACTGCACATCACTCAGTGTTAGTCCATCGTGTATTTTACATCCTTCCAGAATATAAATTGCATTTTGCAAGTAATAAAAATTAGTTGATCATGTAACTTCTGCGCTTTTATGTAACTAAAGCAATTACTTTTGCTGTAAGTGCAGTTTACTTGCACAAACATAAAAAAATCTATATACACTCCTGGAAATGGAAAAAAGAACACATTGACACCGGTGTGTCAGACCCACCATACTTGCTCCGGACACTGCGAGAGGGCTGTACAAGCAATGATCACACGCACGGCACAGCGGACACACCAGGAACCGCGGTGTTGGCCGTCGAATGGCGCTAGCTGCGCAGCATTTGTGCACCGCCGCCGTCAGTGTCAGCCAGTTTGCCGTGGCATACGGAGCTCCATCGCAGTCTTTAACACTGGTAGCATGCCGCGACAGCGTGGACGTGAACCGTATGTGCAGTTGACGGACTTTGAGCGAGGGCGTATAGTGGGCATGCGGGAGGCCGGGTGGACGTACCGCCGAATTGCTCAACACGTGGGGCGTGAGGTCTCCACAGTACATCGATGTTGTCGCCAGTGGTCGGCGGAAGGTGCACGTGCCCGTCGACCTGGGACCGGACCGCAGCGACGCACGGATGCACGCCAAGACCGTAGGATCCTACGCAGTGCCGTAGGGGACTGCACCGCCACTTCCCAGCAAATTAGGGACACTGTTGCTCCTGGGGTATCGGCGAGGACCATTCGCAACCGTCTCCATGAAGCTGGGCTACGGTCCCGCACACCGTTAGGCCGTCTTCCGCTCACGCCCTAACATCATGCAGCCCGCCTTCAGTGGTGTCGCGACAGGCGTGAATGGAGGGACGAATGGAGACGTGTCGTCTTCAGCGATGAGAGTCGCTTCTGCCTTGGTGCCAATGAAGGTCGTATGCGTGTTTGGCGCTGTGCAGGTGAGCGCCACAATCAGGACTGCATACGACCGCGGCACACAGGGCCAACACGCGGCATCATGGTGTGGGGAGCGATCTCCTACACTGGCCGTACACCACTGGTGATCGCCGAGGGGACACTGAATAGTGCACGGTACATCCAAACCGTCATCGAACCCATCGTTCTACCATTCCTAGACCGGCAAGGGAACTTGCTGTTCCAACAGGACAATGCACGTCCGCATGTATCCCGTGCCACCCAACGTGCTCTAGAAGGTGTAAGTCAACTACCCTGGCCAGCAAGATCTCCGGATCTGTCCCCGATTGAGCATGTTTGGGACTGGATGAAGCGTCGTCTCACGCGGTCTGCACGTCCAGCACGAACGCTGGTCCAACTGAGGCGCCAGGTGGAAATGGCATGGCAAGCCGTTCCACAGGACTACATCCAGCATCTCTACGATCGTCTCCATGGGAGAATAGCAGCCTGCATTGCTGCGAAAGGTGGATATACACTGTACTAGTGCCGACATTGTGCATGCTCTGTTGCCTGTGTCTATGTGCCTGTGGTTCTGTCAGTGTGATCATGTGATGTATCTGACCCCAGGAATGTGTCAATAAAGTTTCCCCTTCCTGGGACAATGAATTCACGGTGTTCTTATTTCAATTTCCAGGAGTGTAGCTATTATTGTTATTAGTAATCAGTAGAACGTAATTCATTATGATTAAGACAAGAACTTCCTGTTATTACTGAAATTGAGGAAGTTGTATATGAATAACAGAAATATGTTTTACGTGAGTGTTTTGCGTTTTTATTATTTTAATTTTATCTTTTTTGCGGAAATTGCGTTTTCTTGCACTATTGTTTTTCTTATTTTTATTGCAACTTCCCTCTGTTTCACGTTAAAAAATCAACAATTTCCGAATAAATCCTGAACTAAACATTGACAAATTCAGGTCTGCTATAAATACTGTTTATTCTTAAGTAACAGACAGGAGGATAACTATGTGGAAGAAAAATGTTATATAGGTTATCCAAGACCTTAGTACATCCCCAGTCAGTTTCCAGACGGTTCATCGCTTTCAGCTTCTCGGGGAATCAAGTAACGCATAAGTAAACAAAAAATATGATGTAACCTCCGATAGGTGTGCAACACACCTAACGTACAGGTAATGGTCTTCACTGATGAAGGCTACTAAGAAAACTACCGGAGTCTGCTCTTACTTATGACAGTCTACAGTAGACTACTGTAGTCTTACAACTCTAGCTACAACTGCAAGATTTCTGTACAGGACGTGTCACAATTAATAGTGGCCGCTTGAGGCGCCATGGTGAGAGGGGCGCCAGGGCGTCCAAGCGCAAGATTTGTGTACAGTGTGTATCGCAATTAGAAGCGACAACTGACACAACTGAAAGAGTATGATAGAAAACGATGAGAGGGCGCGGATGCGGTCGCCAAAATATGCTTGTGTGGAAGAATGTTCTGGAACCTGCCCTGTCTCTTGTGAATCCTGTCTACACCACCGAATACTACACATTACCCATAACAAGTAAAACGGCCCATATCTCAAGAGGTGTTGGTTCGCAGACATATACTTATAGGAACTTTTCTGCAAGTTTTGACCTCACGAAGGAATTCTGACACTATTTCTAAACGTCCAGCCCATTTCACGACCGAGCACAGTCTCTCCGACCACTGACTCTTCATTGGTGGCAAAGGCTTGCCTTAAGCCGTCGGCACACGGACCTTGCTGTCGGACGTTAACGTTGAGCGTGCCAAGTTCAGCGTGCTGCTGAACGCTCAGGAACGATGCGACTTGTGCATACGGTACGTGGGCCCCAACGTGGTAAACGCGATGGCAACGCACTCCAGCGGCAGTTGAGGGATGTCTCTAGTTCGTAAATCACACTGTTCACTCAACGGGCGCGCGTAAAATTCCCACGTTAGGTCTATTAAAATGCACATTTCCTCCATCGTCCACGAAAAGGAAAGTACCATATCCAATCAATAAGGACACAGGCTTATAAAAGTTCCATTTACAAACAGCGCGGTACAAATTTGGAATACTTCTCTGCATAAGATAAACATTATTTCATCATTCCCACATTTTAGTAAAACCCCAAGGTCAGTCTTACTTCATCACTGTTCCTACCCAGTAGCAGAATCTTTGCAACATGTGAATTACGAAGCGTAAAAGAAAAAGGAGCAAAATATCCTGTAGATTACGCCAGTCGAACAGTCACCTCTCAAAAAAAGATGAACTTATATTTACATAACATCAAATATTATAGCATATACTTATATTAAACTAATAATAACCTATAAGAACCTAATAAACGCGAATGTTAGGAAAAAAAATTTGAAAGTGTTACGACGCGAAACACCTCCCCAGCATAATGTCAGCGGTGAACAACGACGCTACACATTACGCTAAACCAATATCTTCCAGCGAGTACTTAATCATATTGTGTTACTGGTTGCTAAAAACGTTAATGGTAGATAATTATGTTACTAATTGAAGTTTAATTATAACAAATAGTACCAAAAACAATGTGTTTCTCTTGGATCTTCAGTGTGTCGCTGCCTTCAAATAGCCTACTCTCATAAAACGCAAGTTACAATAATTCTTTTGCCACGAATATGAGGTTTCTCATTATTTTACTGGAACGAACGGGTTTTCCAGTGATTCTCAATTTTCTGGTGCTCAGAAACGGCATATATACATATAGGCTTGAAATGATCGCCAATATGGCGCCTCACAACTCTGTACTGAAGGGAGACGGCGTGCTTGTGACGTAGGTGGCGTTGTGCCATCTCATTGGTCAACGCTCAGACGCACGCTCAGAATATCTGACGTGCCAGATACTGCTCTCCACGTTCGGAAAGACTCCCGAACGTGCTATTCCACTATGTGGAATACATTTCACATAAATTTTCTCAGCATGTTATAGTCTTAGGTGGAGATTTCAATTTACCAGATATAGACTGGGACATTCAGATGTTTAGGACGGGTGGTAGGGACAGAGCATCGAGTGACATTATACTGAGTGCACTATCCGAAAATTATCTCGAGCAATTAAACAGAGAACCGACTCGTGGAGATAACATCTTGGACCTACTGATAACAAACAGACCCGAACTTTTCGACTCTGTATGTACAGAACAGGGAATCAGTGATCATAAGGCCGTTGCAGCATCCCTGAATATGGAAGTTAATAGGAATATAAAAAAAGGGAGGAAGGTTTATCTGTTTAGCAAGAGTAATAGAAGGCAGATTTCAGACTACCTAACAGATCAAAACGAAAATTTCTGTTCCGACACTGACAATGTTGAGTGTTTATGGAAAAAGTTCAAGGCAATCGTAAAATGCGTTTTAGACAGGTACGTGCCGAGTAAAACTGTGAGGGACGGGAAAAACCCACCGCGGTACAACAACAAAGTTAGGAAACTACTGCGAAAGCAAAGAGAGCTCCACTCCAAGTTTAAACGCAGCCAAAACCTCTCAGACAAACAGAAGCTAAACGATGTCAAAGTTAGCGTAAGGAGGGCTATGCGTGAAGCGTTCATTGAATTCGAAAGTGAAATTCTATGTACCGACTTGACAGAAAATCCTAGGAAGTTCTGGTCTTACGTTAAATCAGTAAGTGGCTCGAAACAGCATATCCAGACACTACGGGATGACGATGGCATTGAAACAGAGGATGACACGCGTAAAGCTGAAATACTAAACACCTTTTCCAAAGCTGTTTCACAGAGGAAGACCGCACTGCAGTTCCTTCTCTAAATCCTCGCACAAACGAAAAAATGGCTGACATCGAAATAAGTGTCCAAGGAATAGAAAAGCAACTGGAATCATTCAATAGAGGAAAGTCCACTGGACCTGACGGGATACCAATTCGATTCTACACAGAGTACGCGAAAGAACTTGCCCCCCTTCTAACAGCCGTGTACCGCAAGTCCCTAGAGGAACGGAGGGTTCCAAATGACTGGAAAAGAGCACAGATAGTCCCAGTCTTCAAGAAGGGTCGTCGAGCAGATGCGCAAAACTATAGACCTATATCTCTTACGTCGATCTCTTGTAGAATTTCAGAACATGTTTTTTGCTCTCGTATCATGTCATTTCTGGAAACCCAGAATCTACTATGTAGGAATCAACATTGATTCCGGAAACAGCGATCGTGTGAGACCCAACTCGCCTTATTTGTTCATGAGACCCAGAAAATATTAGATACAGGCTCCCAGGTAGATGCTATTTTTCTTGACTTCCGGAAGGCGTTCGATACAGTTCCGCACTGTCGCCTGATAAACAAAGTAAGAGCCTACGGAATATCAGACCAGCTGTGTGGCAGGATTGAAGAGTTTTTAGCAAACAGAACACAGCATGTTGTTATCAATGGAGAGACGTCTACAGACGTTAAAGTAACCTCTGGCGTGCCACAGGGGAGTGTTATGGGACCATTGCTTTTCACAATATATATAAATGACTTAGTAGATAGTGTCGGAAGTTCCATGCGGCTTTTCGCGGATGATGATGTAGTATACAGAGAAGTTGCAGCATTAGAAAATTGTAGCGAAATGCAGGAAATCTGCAGCGGATAGGCACTTGGTGCAGGGAGTGGCAACTGACCCTTAACATAGACAAATGTAATGTATTGCGAATACATAGAAAGAAGGATCCTTTATTGTATGATTATATGATAGCAGAACAAACACTGGTAGCAGTTACTTCTGTAAAATATCTGGGAGTATGCGTGCGGAACGATTTGAAGTGGAATGATCATATAAAATTAATTGTTGGTAAGGCGGGTTCATTGGGAGAGTGCTTAGAAAACATCAACAAAGGAGGTGGCTTACAAAACACTCGTTCGACCTATACTTGAGTATTGCTCATCAGTGTGGGATCCGTACCAGATCGGTCTGACGGAGGAGATAGAGAAGATCCAAAGAAGAGCGGCGCGTTTCGTCACAGGGTTATTTGGTAACCGTGATAGCGTTACGGAGATGTTTAATAAACTCAAGTGGCAGACTCTGCAAGAGAGGCGCTCTGCATCGCGGTGTAGATTGCTCGCCAGGTTTCGAGAGTGTGCGTTTCTGGATGAGGTATCGAATATATTGCTTCCCCCTACTTATACCTCCCGAGGAGATCACGAATGTAAAGTTAGAGAGATTGGAGCGCGCACGGAGGCTTTCAGACAGTCGTTCTTCCCGCGAACCATACGCGACTGGAACAGGAAAGGGAGGTAATGACAGTGGCACGTAAAGTGCCCTCCGCCACACACCGTTGGGTGGCTTGCGGAGTATCAATGTAGATGTAGATGTAGATGTGACGTCAGATACTCGGCACGCTCAACGCTCAACGTTCGGATGCACGGTCCGTGTGCCGACGGCTTTAACGTGATTCGGTAACACACTTAGACGTCTTACTTGGAACAACCACATAATGAGAGCTAGAAATCTTAACGCCTTCATATTATGCCCACTCTCTGCTCAGACACCAATGGCTAACTACTGAACGCAAGCTGCTATTCTGGCTCTTGTCTATGCTTCGGTTCGTTCTGTGTGGCTTGGAATGTGGATTATGAAGTCAAACACCAATTTCTCGCTGCCCCAAACCTTCCAGAACAAACCTCTCCACGTAATGTCAAGTGCTGACACGTACATTCTCAACACAGATAACAGCGCAGAGAACTATGATTCGTCAACTCCTTCGTTCATAAAGAGTCAGTGAAAATTCAAGAGAAATTACAAATTTCATCCCACGACACTATCAAAAATTTAGGGAACAGACCACCTGATGCATCTTTGAAAAGACTAAATTTGACTCTCACACGCCTCTTTAGAGATTAACACCCATCCATACACAACAGAAGCAGTTACACAACACTCATTTGTCTAAATTCCACCTTCTAGACCACCTACCTCAAACTGATGTCGGACCGTCATTGGCCAAAAATGTGTGTGTGAATTCCTAAGGGACAAAACTGCTGAGGTCATCGGTCCCTAGACTTACAGACTACTTAAACTAACTTATGCTGAGAACAACGCACACCCATGCCCAAGGGAGCACTCGAACCTCCGGCGGGAGGGGCCGCGCAATCCGTGACACGGCGCCCTAAAACGTGCGGCCACTACGCGCGGCCGCATTAGCCACTGGTGCTTCAAAATTACAGAGCATATTGAGAGATGTGGTTGAAGTTGAAGAATTAATTAATGTGTACCACTGTAAAACTGAAATACGGGACATTATATACAAAAGTTATAAAGACAATGTGAAGAAACATAATACCTTAACGGAAATGATGGAAGAATTTACTACGAGCGTGGAAAAGATTCAAAGAAAAGTTCGGGATTTGAGAAATCATTTTAACAGTGAATTTTTTTTAAAAAAGGCCTATAGACAAAACCCGGGCAGAGCATTGAGGAATTTCTGGTATCAAGATGGTCTTATTATTTGCTGTTACTTCCACAAGGACGCTCATCGTGCAAACCGGCAGTAGGAAAGTTGCTTTTACACTTTTTTTTAATTATCTTTTTGAAATTATTCAGTGGCACTGAGCGGGCATTTTTTAGGTATGTAATTAAAATATATGAGACAAATACATTTATAACTTTTGTTGATTTACCATATGGCTTTTTAACTCCATCGCCATATCTTGTGTTATGGTATGGACATCCTAAGGTAAACGTCATGCAGGTTATCTTTAGCATTTACTACGTAACTAGAAATATATATGCTAGGGACTGTCGTAATATACATTTTCTTCAAATAATATTTACCTGTTTTCCTTAGTATTAGTTCCGCAATGCATGGGATACTGTTTTTTTTTTCGTGATTTAAATATAGTCCTTGATCCAGGTGACCTTCCCCATAGCCAAATTCCATTCCATATGTCGGATGGGAACTGAAGAAAGAAAACTTTAACTTGGGGACATCACTCTTCTGAGTGGTCGAAGCGGCCCGCCACAAATATACACTGATCAGCCAGAACATTATCACCACCGACCTACTATCGATATGAAACCGTCCACGCGTTAGCAGCATCGCCCGGCGAGGAATGGCTGCTAGTCAGACACGCGCACGGTGCATGTAGTGTCAGTGAGCGTGCTGTCCGTGTGTAGAATGGGGAAGCCGCACGATTTGAATTTGATCGAGGGCAGATTGTGGCGGCTCAGAGATTCGACACGAGCATTTTGGAAACTGCACGAGTTCTCCGGAGATCGAGGAGTGCCGTGGGGAATATCTTCAACATGTGATGAAACCAAGGTGAAATCACGTACAGACACGTGTGTGTGTGTGTGTGTGTGTGTGTGTGTGTGTGTAATTTTATGGGACTTAACTGCTAAGGTCATCAGTCCCTAAGTTTACACACTACTTAACCTAAATTATCCTAACGACAAACACACACACCCATGCCCGAGTGAGGACTCGAATCTCCGCCGGGACCAGCCGCACGATCCATGACTGCAGCGCTAATCCCGCGTGGCCCACGTACAGACGTCTTGGGGTTTGGCGGCCAACCCTCATTCAGATGTTGTACGTCGTAGGCTGGATAGATTTATGGGCAGACTGCTAAAACAGGACAAACGGCGAACTGTGGCAGAACTAACATCCGACTTTAATACTGGGCAGAGTATAAGTGTGAACACACAGTGCACAGAATACTGCTAACGATGGGCCTCCACAGCCGATGACCCATGCAAGTTCCAATGATAACACCACGACATCGGCATCTACGACTGAAATGGGCACGTGACCATCGGTACCAGGCGCGGCTCGTTATTAAAGGCTCTGAGGCGGAGCCGTCCCAAAATATATGTTAAAGTAAATTTCGCAAGAACATATTACAAAATTTAAATTATCAGGAAGAATTTCGCACATTTCCCATTCCGATTAAAATAACGACGGTCAACGTTTTTGGAACTGTTTGTATCGATAGATGTTTTCGGAACGGTTAGTAGTGTTTAGGCTGCGCCTTGGAACGTCCGTAAGCTGCATGTAGTAGCGGTTTGGGGGCGTGGCTTCTACATAGTACCGCTCTTTATGGGCGACCCGAAGGCTCAGAGCTTGCAGCCTAAGGGTGTCATACCAACCATCACACGTTTTTCACGTTCCACTATCTATGTAATAAAGGAATGCAGAGTGGCCGAAACTTCGCTATCCAATCTCTGTCTCTGCACATCTCTACTACGCTTCGATGCGTCATTAATCGACGTTTAGTATTATTGTTTTGATAATGTTTTACATTGTTGTTTTGTTTCTACCATTGGCTATTTTATCCACATTTAGAATAAGTTTGCAAATATCCCGCCAGAGTGCACTAGACTACCGTAACTACAGGCTCTCTAACCGTAACAACAGTACTGCCATCTAGCGAGAGTTTCATAAGTGATTAGAGGACAAAGCGCGCGAAATTTGTCCCGTGACTTTCCTTGCTTGCTGATGCTGACTGCTTTTGTTGATATCGTGTGATATTAGCAAGTTTCTTTTTCGGAGTGTATTTTGCAAGATTTTAGTGAGTTTTACTTGCTTGTGAAACCAGCGCAATATGAATTCAGTGTGCAATTCAATAGGTAAAAACTTGGAACACGACCATAGGATGCAAGTGAAAGAACTTTGTGCACCCAGACCCGATCTAACGATCAATCAAGAACAGAAACAGTGCAAATCTAGGCAAGGATACAACCGCAGTTTTAATAGAGCAATGTACGATGCAGCCGAGTGGTTGTGTGGTTGTGAAGTGAAAAATGCATTTTTCTGTTTCACCTGTCTTCGTACAAATAGTACTGACAGTGCCTGGACTGAAACTGGTATCACTGACTTAAAGAATTTTCACGCAAAGGTGAAAAAACATAATTCCAGCGAAAAACATTTAACTTCGAGCTTTGGAGGTAAACTACAATAAACGCCTTAAGTTTAGAACTGAAAACACCAAAAATATTAAGCAGCCGCAAAGTTAACATTCAACGCATTAAAGATCTCTCCGAAACGCGTCTTTTCATATGATTTGCTGCAAAGTGTCAGAAAATGTAATGATGACGTATAAAAACACTAACCAAAGATTTTAACTCGAAGTTAGCCTCTAATGATATTTAATAAATACCTGATTATAGAAGACACAGTACGTAAAATTATGGGTAGAGAGTGATCTGCCCACCCCCCTCCCCCTGAATTCTTAGTTGTTTATGTCAGACTAATCTGTAACGTAACCAGAGGTCTATATTCGCTCCGATTGATAAATGCCGCAGCCTTCCCCAGTATAGAAACCACGAGCCGCGCCTGATCGGTACTGGTCATCGGCGCAATGGCAAAGCGTTGCCTGGTCCGATGAAAGCCGATACTTTCTTCATCACGGTGATGGGAAGGCGCGAATCCGTCGTCTTCCAGGCGAACAGCTGCTGGACACCTGCACTTCAGGATGGAGACAAGCTTCTGGCGGCTCCATTACGCTCTGTGGGACATTCATAAGGGAATCCATGGAGCCACTGGATCTTGTGCATGGCACAATAACGGTCAAGGAGTATCGCACACTGGTTGCAGACCACGAACAGCCCTTCATGATCATGTTTCTCGACAGCAGTGGCATTTTACAACAAGATAATGTCCCGTGTCATAATGCCAGGAGTGTGATGGAGCGGTTCGAGGAACAGATTGATGAGTTCGAGTTGATGTGCTGAATCGCCAACTGGCCAGATCGAACCCAGTGGAACACATCTGGGATGTGATCGAACCTGACGCCAGAACTCGTCCCCTCCCTGGAATTTACGGCAATTAGGTGACTGTATGTGCAGGCGTGGTGCCCATCCCCTCCAGCGACTTACCAAGGCTTGATCGCTTCCATACCACGATGTGTCGCCGCTGTTATCCGCGCCTAATGTGGACGTACTGACTATTAGGCAGGTGGCCATAATGTTCTGGCCAGGGATCCCCTCTTTGCCTGCACTAGTTTGCTTTTTACATCCTCCTTGCTTCCACGGTAGCATACTTCCTTGTGCATGAAGCACGCACAACACGGTCGTAATATTCTACAATATTTATTATTTGTTTCGCGAACTGGTTTTCGGCTGTTAACACCGTCATCAGGTACAGAGATAAGTATATGGTGCAGTGAAAATTAGTGGCATAAAAGATTTTAAACTAGTGTACCTACATAATATATCCATTTCCAGTTTTTAGTTTATCATCTCATGTTGAATAGTGGATTATCCTTCAATATTCTCATATTCTCTCTCTCTCTCTCTCTCTCTCTCTCTCTCTCTCTCTCTCTCTCTCTCTTCTGTTTGTGACGTCGGCATGTATACGTGAACTACTATTGTTGGTGTTGGTTTGCTGTCATTTCTGTTGAGAACAACCCTATCACTAGACTTGTCGCAGTAACACTGTGTGCCCTACTTCCCTGTTCGTAACGAATCCTACGCTCGCTATACCATTTTTGGTGCTATTGGTATTTTCCTACACTCGTCTGACCAGAAATCCTTATCTTCTTTCCATTTCACATCACTGGTCTCCACTATATCCAAATTTTCCCTCTTTCCCACCACATTTAAACGTCTGACATTCCATGCTCCGACTTGTAGTATATTACCCTTCCTTTGCTTATTCAGTCTTTTTCTCATGGTTACCTCACCACTGGCAGTCCCCTTCCGCAGATCCGAAAGGGGGACTAATCCGTAATATTATGCCAATGGAGAAATCATCATGACACTTTTTTAGTCAAAGGCCACAGGTCGTGTGAATACTCATTGTGTTATCTTAGCGCCGTAGTTTCCATTGCCATGTGCATCCGCACGCCGTTGTCATTGCTGATTTTTCTGTCTTTTAGGGTCAGTATCCCATTACGACGAGTCTCCGGCTGCAATTGCTGGTAATTTGTATTCGAAATTTAAGCAACGGCTGAATTCGAACTCGGGTCTGAAGACCCTTTGATTACACTAGTCTGAAAGGTATCAGATGACTCAAAACTAAAATATGATACTACCTCAATTTTTTGTGCTGGTTTCAAATCTGCTTTCAATTTTTTCTATCACGAACAGTTTTGCAGGAATTTGATTTCAAAGCTACATTGCTGTGTCAGAAGGTTACGCGCATTGTAGGAGGGAAATTTTTCAACACGGTCCTGTATACCTTTAGATTGTTACATTTGTTAATGCTAGTTGTATTGTATGAAGTTGAAAGTGTTGTTTATCTCACAGGCTTGCATCACCAATGCTATATTGTGAGTGTTCTGTA
Organism: Schistocerca serialis cubense; assembly: GCF_023864345.2. Lineage (NCBI taxonomy): Eukaryota > Metazoa > Arthropoda > Insecta > Orthoptera > Acrididae > Schistocerca > Schistocerca serialis. The sequence continues at coordinate 807,934,653 of NC_064638.1, read as the reverse complement.
TATTTAAAACAATATTGATAAAACCGTTCGCATGTTGTTTGTAATTACTACAATGTCAACACGCAAGTGTTTGAACAACTCAAACGTTTTCAGTTACATTTGTGGAAATTATGCAGTACCTAAGCGGAGAATGGTTAAAGCAAAGGAAACATGCATGCCATTTGCTATTCCAGTGGTGTGGAAGGAGCATAAAAATCACCTTACTGACTATTATTTCCATTTAGTAAATTTTCAGAGGTATATTTCGAAAAATAAGAAACAAATTGTGTGTTCAAGCATTGATTCAGCCATTTTGTTAGCTGCTCACGGAGAAAATCTGATTGCTTCTCTTACCCCAGTTATTTTAGAGAACGTGATATAAGATGGTGATGAAAATAAAGTCCATGAATTACCGAAGAGGATAGTGATGTCACCCAGCCGGATTGCGACTTCACTGCACAACTGTTTTCTCAGAGTGAGCTTAATGATCTCAAACGAGATTTGAATTTGCCTAAGGAATCTGTTGAATTACTTGGCTCCCGGTTAAAAAGTAAGAATCTTCTGGAACCAGAAACACATTGCTCATTGTACAGACATAGAAAGAACTAGTTCCTTTATTCTCACAGAACGAGTTATTCGTTTACTGCAAAAATATAAACTAGTTAATGAACCTCTGTGGCACTGAACATGATCCTATTCAGTGGAGACTTGTTCCAGACTCATCAACGAGGAGCTTGAAAGGCGTGTTACTGCATAATGAGAACGTGTATGGATCCATTCCTGTGGCTCATTCAGTTCAAATGAAAGAGACGTATAGTACACGAAGATACATTTTACAGGCAAGCAGTATGAGGAACAAAAATGGCTTATCTGCGGTGACTTCAAAGTTCTCGGAATACTATTAGGATAACAAGCTGTGTTCAGAAAAAATGCCTTGCTTTCTATGTGAATGGGATAGTCGGGCAAGGCAAAGACATTGGAGTGTGAGAGTTTTGCCATAGCGGAGAAATTGAGCCTGGAACTAAAACCATCCTGCACGAACCGCATGTAGAACCAAAAAAGAAAAAAAAACTTGCTTCCACCACTAAACATAAAACTGGGGTTGATGAAAATCTGTTAAGGGCTCTACCACTGGATAGACCCTGCTTCAATTACCTTTCCAAGTTTTTGTTGATTCTCAAATAAAGAGATTGGTGAAGGATGAAGATTTTGATAAAACAATGAAGAAGAGAGAAAAAGGCGTATGGACTGGCCTCCGATAAATGCTGATAAACTTTCTAGGGAATAACAAAGATCCTAATTAAATGGCCATTGTTGAAAAAATGTTGCAAAACTTCAAGAAGATGGGTTGTAACTTGAGAGTGAAAGTCGACTTTCTATACTCACGTATCGACAACTTTCCGGAAAATATGGGACGTTACAGTGAAGAGCAGGGTGAACGTTTTCACCAAGATGTTGAGGAGATGGAAAGAATGTACCAGGGGAACTGGAATGCAATTATAATGGCCGACTACTGTTGGACGTTGAAGAGGGACAGTCATCAAATACAAGGAAGTCAAGGAAGAGGAAGTCTAAAAATTAATGGAACACTGTTTCTTCCAATGTGTGGGAGTTTTGTGGAGTATAATTTAAATGTATTTTATTTTTTAAATGTGTTTTCATTAGAAACTCACCTTGTTTGAAATTCTGTTTGAATACATTTGTGGGCTCAGAACTTAAAATCGTCAAAACATTACTTCTTATTTTGTATAAAAACCTGATGAAATAGACAAAACCGGGAGTTATTTCTAGAATCAGCCTAAAATTGATTGACGAACATCTACTTTTACTAAATCATCTGACAAAAAGTTTTCAGATGCATAGTACTGTTACTAGGCAAAGATCCCATAACCATTTTTTTTCTTGTAATATTGCTACAGGAATTTGCTATGCTGAAATCGGGTGCTAATAGTAGAGTAAAAGCGGGTTAAAAGCTGTGAGCTGTCTGGGGAGAAGTTAACCGTGCATTACTGCGCAACTGTCTCACCAGGTAACTAGTCTAGGTTTACCACATTACCAATCAGACTAACATTGATTATAATCTTTTACAGTCATACAACAACCGGTAATATATCTGTATATATAAAGGATAATTTAAATAAAAAGAAAGAAATCAGTTTATATTTGGAAATTTATTTTAAGATTGTTCATTGAAATTTCAGCATATTATACGTGAGTTATAACTGAGCTGGTGCCTTGTTTAAGGATTGTAAAAATGTGAGATTTTAATCTTACGGAACACATCAAATATGGAGCCAAGATTGGGAGACTGCCTACAACACTGCATTCACAAAACAACACCCAAAGAACGTTGAAACATAAGCAAGAAGAAATTAACCACAACCAACAGATTCAGTTTTCACCCAAAGAAATTACGTTCGTAACACAATCCTGTCCGTCATGTAATTACCACACACTGGTATACTAAATTCATATTAACTCTTTGTGAAATCTTCCCAAAAAGAAAAGCTGAAGGCTACTTTGATGATTACACCACATGCTCCACGTGGTCAACTTGGTTTACAGATAGCGTATAACTCCACAGTAATTTTGATAATTAAAATAAATTCGATCGAAAAGCAATTGACAAAAGAAAAACCTTGAACTGGTTACTAACGTCTTACTATTAACCTGATGGGTCAAACAGTTATATAAGCACGTGGTACTGGTCTCGCAAAGTACACTCCACGTGGGTTGAACATAAAGAAAAGCATAAAGAAAGTTGCTATATTGTAAAATATTGTCAAGACGAGACGTTATAATCACACAAGCATTCACATTTAAGATTGATGAACTTAGAGTTACTGATCAACACGTGGTTCCACTTTACTCACAAAGTAATGACAAAGCAATTACCGCAAAATAATCTGAACTTCACACGAGAATTACACTCCGCTGCAATTTAAGATAGCATTATATATTTTAGAGCTAAATCTGAAATCAAGGTATTAAGTTTTCAGTTAGGCTGAACTTAAGAAATCCATTGTCCTACGGACTTAGCAGACACGCACTTAGCCGGAGATCTTACCACTTCAGACGCTCGCCACGGTCCCACAGCAACCGCCTACTGCCGAGCGTGCTTCCTGAGGGTGGCTCACAAAGACAAACGGAAGTGGCCAGAGGAGCAGCTTCCTATACCAACATGACAACGGACGGACAGAACCATACTAAGGATAGAAACCTCTTTGCTTTTAGGAAGCGTAGCTACCTGTTCCGACGTTGGTCCTACTGTTCTCTAGCAGACAGGCTTGTCTGCTACCCTCAAGCATGCAACTACAAATACATTTGCTCATTCATACTCTCACACAGAAGGGAAGGGGGATGACAGTATCTTATCATATACAGTATATAAAAGAAAGCGGATGTAGGTTCCGTATGAGACTGTGCGACATGAATTACATATAAACCGTGTTTTAAAGTGTAGTAGTGTGACAGATCGTTCTTGTTTATGTGTAAAAGTAACACGTTCCACTACTCAGTCTCCTCCCAGATAGTCAGAAACGCCACAGTAAATTTAGGAGAGGAATTTACTCCATAAATGACAACAGATTTAAGAAATCAAACATGAAAGGAATCCAACAGAGACCTTTCATTCTTAAGCATTGTTTTCTCAAGAGAACGGCAGAGATACCTGTTGGTGAAACCAAACAATAATTCTTTTTTTGTAAGTTAAATTGAAAATTTTAATTTACGTATGAAGGCTAAATGAAAGCAAAATTGTGCATGTGTTTTGGAAGCAGAACCGTTTTATACTGTTGTAATTGAGCAAAGGAGATGATAAAATTAAATATTATTCTTGATATAAAACAACAGTTAAACATCGTTGTAAATTGTGTTGAATTTTAGGACGCTTATTTAAATAAAAACATATTGTATGTAGCCACTATATATGGATTAGTTTTCGCAACTGTATAAAATAAATACTGTTCAATGAACCAATTACATATGTGCTTAGTGATGGGATATAATTTAAGAGGGGCTTCCATTAAACAATGCAAAACATTTTGTTTCTCGGCAAATTTCGGTTGCAAATGTGGATTTTGTTGTAGGACGTCGTGGAATATTCCCGCTTCAGCCCCTATAATTTTATGAAGCTGCGTTTGGTGGCGGTGCTATACGTAGCCTTAGAAATGGAGTCGATAACGGATGTGCTTTCCAGGCAGACAGCTGTGACAGCTCCGTTTAGCAAAAAACCAGAGCGTCACAGATATTCATAGGTGCTTGCAGAATGTCTACGAAGGCCTGGCAGAGAACAAAAGCACGGTGACTCGTTAGGTGAGGCGTCTATAATCATCGCAACAAGATCGCGCAGACCTTTCCGATCGCCCGCGTGACGACCGGTCGCACACAGGTGTCACACCCGCAATGTCAGAATTGAAGAAACGACTTCAGCCCGATCGTCGCCACAAAACTTCCCACGAACTACTCCTCCTTCATGCCCACCCGAGATGAGCTAACAAAACTTCATTGGACTGTTGTTCCTCATCCACATTACAGCCCAGATCTCGCACATTTTGACTTCCATCTGTTTGGTCCAATGATGGGTGCGCTCCTCGAGAAGTGGAACGTGGATAATGGGGTCGTTATTGATGCAGCAAGACGTTGGCTCCGACGTCGAAGAGTAGAATGGTGGCATGCGGGCATATAGGCCCTCGCAGTAAGGTGCCGTAAGGTCGTCTCACTGAACGGAGATAGTGTTTAAAAACAGAGTTTTGTAACCAAAAGAGTGGGAAATAATAACGTGTATTGGAGTCCTGAATAAAATTACTTATTGAACGGCCCCCGTACAATCTGGCTGGAATACACCTTTTATCGTAATGTTGTTCTCAAAGGTTTTATTGACGATGATCAGTTTTTCCTCGCCGACGTCCAGATCAGAATATTTTCTCTATCGGTGAGAACTTGTTCTAGGCTCTAGAGTTTCCACCGGTTGACGGGAATCACAATATCGTAAACACCTTGGGTATATTTTGTGCAACTTGTCACCCGTGGTGACCTTTCATTAAGCGCGCCATACGAAATAGAACTTACATCCGATCAGAAAGTAAGGTGATATACTACCTATCATTGTCCAGTTTTTATCTTTATTTTTCATCTCGGCCGTATTCCTGAGGTGAGCTTTCGTAAGAGTACAGTGTAATGTGCATGTATGCAGTACTAGAATATTTTCTTGTAGGAAGCTAAGTTCGACGTAATATTTTCGAACCACGGGTGTAGTATGAATGTCGTATGAGAGTACGTAATGCTGAGTAGGGATCCCGCAGTTCATCAGCACTAAGGGTCGTGTTCGGCCTCAAGCCTAGAGCACTAAAGGGGAGAAAAGTTACATTGCTGGTGAACCATCGTAAATTTTACAACCCCAAATTTTATTCAAAGGAAGTCATAATTTCTAGGCTATGTTAATGACAACCTTTAGATCTCCAGTAGTATGTCACAAAATAAATACAAAATATCTTGTTGTTATACACTATAATGACAATTTTCTGCTCAGTATGTTATTGGAAAGGAAATCGTAATTTATGTTATGCACTAGTTACAAATAATTATAATTGTAAGTTCGAAGGTACTCTACATAATAAATGAAAAGCACCAGTTTGCTTATGTTCTACAATATTACTTTTATTGTTAACCGGTTTTCGGCTTACAAGGCCATCTTCAGACATTTACTGAGTATTATCACCAAATAAGTTAAGTATTAGCAGACATCATTGGAAGAGAAGTAACACATCTAGACTGAAGTAGAAACATACAGTAAGTAACATCTTTGCAATGAAATAGTATAAACTGAACAGTACATAAATAACAATGTAGTTGACCGGATAACCTTTAGCACAAAAAAAGGAATAGCATGCCTACATAACAGTTTCTATTAATAAAGGAAACTAATAAAATAAAATAAAATTAGTACTAGACAAGGCTGCATCAGGAGGTATGAAACATGGAGAGTGATACACAACCAATTAAAAGAAGAGACAGTTATCAATGTAAATACAGAATACATAAGAAACTTAAGCAATATCAATAAGATATACTCTACATACAAAATAGAGATTCTTCCGCTTTAGGCGCTATTATTACAATCCGAGCACGGCCTAGTTAGGTTTTAGACGCCTTATTTCTTGTTTTCCCCATTTGCTGCGTCAAAGTCTGGGTCTCTATCGCTGTCATCCGTACACATACGATTATCTTCCTCTTCACTAAACTGTCCATTGTCTGTGTTTTTGTCAGCTTCTTCAAACATATCAACTAATATGTTAAGGTTAAAATAAAACTCAGCGCCATTCATATCATGCTAATTTCAGTAGCAAAAGAGGAGATTAACGTTGAAGGGGCAACGCGATGTAAACTAACCCTCTTCTAACTGTGACTGCTTGATATTTCACCAAAGATGCAACACTAGGGCAAATTCTAAGCGCTAAAACAAACCTACAGACAGTTCGCAAACAGACATACCACTACTAAAACATTCATAATACACTGACGGGAAAAAAATCGCAACACCAAGGAGGACATAAACGAAAGTTGGTAGGCTTGTTTCTGCATATGAAAGATAATGTGTATTCAAATCTCGCCAAGTCGCACACGAATGGCGCTAGTAGCGCCATTTTGAGAATGCAAATCAGGTTTGCTTTAAATACACACTAGAAAGGTCGTCAGCCTTAGTTACCTGTGAGATTGGACGAGCGTGGTTAATGTTAGTCAAGAATGCCCCTAAGGCGACGAAAAATCCATTATCAACACCCGAGTTTGAACAGGGTCTTGTAACAGGGCTACGAGAAGAGGGATGTTCCTTCTGGGATATTACAAAAGAACTGGCAGGAATGTAGCCACTGTACGTGACTGCTGGGAGCGGTGGTCATAAAGGCGATACGGAAAAGAAAAGATATTGTTATAGGTCAACGCATCGCGGCATTCGCAGTTGATAAAACCATGCGCGGAAAAATCAAGTTAGGATTAGGAGTGATGAATTTCAAGCGCGTTATGAACTCTGCACGTCGCGCACTAAACATGAAGAACAAGAAGGGTTGTTTGAAGAAATGTATCCTGACAGCGATGTATGCAGCTAAAAACGCAATGAAGGACAAAGAATCACCAACGAGAAGATCCGTTAAAGCACCTCGCATTCTACCAATACCCAAAACATTCGGCGGTTTTATTCCTTTTCTCATCCCAGCCCTCTCCGCGCTCTCAGCGGTAGGTTCGCTCGCCGGTGGGGCTGCAGCTATCGCTCGAACAGTCAAGAATGCGCAAAACTCGCAAACCCAGTTAGAAGAGGCGAGAAGACATAACCGCATGATGGAAGCAGCAGTCATTGGAAAAGGCCTATACTTGAAACCGTACAAGAAGGGAATTGGTCTATTCATAAATAAAAAAAAAAAGCCCAATAGCGGTCCTACCAGATCAACCACTCACAAATACAGACCTTCTTAAGTTTGTTAGACATAAATTCAAGATACCAAGATTCCGTGATGTGCTTATGAGGGATATTACCTAAGACTATGTGGAAAACTGGTGAATGCGGTATTGTGAATTTAGATGTTGTCGGAGGTCCTGGCACCCACTGGGTGGCGTACGTTATGAAAGACGCTGGGGTAGTCTACTATTTCGACTCCTTTGGTGACCTGCAACCACCCGAAGAATTACAGGAATACTTCACTCACAGAAGACATGTGCTATACAATTATCAACGGTATCAGGACTTTAATACATACCTCTGCGGGCATCTTTGCATCATCTTTCTCTTGACGTTCACAAAGAAGAAGAATAAGAACAAGAACTAACGTATATAAGCAGGATGTTTAAACCTTCATTCATCAGTTGACGTTCAGATGCAATGTCGTACACTTTGACGTTGAAAGGACGGTCATCTGTATTGCGTGCAAATTACTTCCCACCAATTGATTTGAGTGCAGGTCAATGGAGTGTTGCATTGATTGGACTGGAGACGTACAACAGCATCCCGAATATCACCAACACTAACAATAAACTGCATCTCGATATTAATGGTGAAAAAGATATTCTTGAAATAGAATCTGGTGCATACGATATTGACGATTTAAACGAACTCTTAAAACAGTCTGGAAAAGGTATTGAACTACGTGCAAACATCAATACACTTAAATCTGAAATAAGGACTCTAAATGCAACGATTGACTTTAGCCAGAAACATTCAATAGGATCCCTGCTTGGATTCACAAAAGGGCAGATTTTGAAGAAAGATCCAACTAAATTTTACAAGTCCAATCAGTCTGTGGATATACTCCCAGTCAGCACAATACGTGTCGAGTGTAACATTGCTACGAATTCCTATCTCAACGATACTCTCATTCACACTATTTACGGATTCTTCCCCTCAGTTGCGGCGGGGTATAAGATTGTTGAGACACCTGCCAATGCAATATACCTTCCAGTGACTGCTCAGACATTGGGCTATTTGGAGCTGCGTATTGTGGATCAGAATAATAAACTTGTCGACTTTCGCGGTGAGGAAATCATTATACGATTACATCTAAAACAAGATGGGCTTGCGGTATAAAACAAGTGCACGCAATACACAGCGCGCCACTTCGCTACTGAACAGCAAACTGATAACACCTGTGAACTACGAATTTCTTAAATCAGTTGGTCTCAAACCCTGCAATGACGTCATCACTCAATATAACCAATCCAGTAGAGTATGATGACAGAATTATACGTCAAGAATACTTCTCTCATAAATCTTACGCTTCAACCACGTTTAACAAGAATGATGAAATCAGGATTGTCATACAGCACCAGGACACACTCACTCTTCCGTGCAAGAGTTTCATATATCTCGAAGGGTCATTCAAGAAAACTGATGGCACCGATACAGTGGGGTCCAAGCTGACACGCAACGCATTGGCATTCCTCTTCCAAGAGATTCGCTATGAACTGAATGGTTCTGAGATTGATCGTACACGCAATGTTGGTCTAACATCGACCCTTAAAACATACGTCTCGGCATCACCAGCAGATCTGCACAGTTTAGAAAATGCTGGATGGTTCATAGACGATGCGGAGGGTAGAACACCCCAGGAATACAAGCGATTTACTGCACGCATACCTCTAAAAATACTTATGGGATATTTTGAGGATATGAGACAGATTATTATGAACGCTAAACAGGAACTTATTCTCGTGCGGAGTGCGACAGACAATAACTCGTACATTCAAGGAGCTCAAGAAGAGAATAGGATCACAATCAACAAATTAATATGGAAAATGCCTCACGTCAGTGTATCCGACGAGGAACGATTGAAGCTTTTGAAAGTGTTGAATTCAGGTACATTTCTGTCACTGACCTTCCGCTCATGGGAGATCTTTGAGTATCCAGTGTTACCGACCGCGAGCAGACAAACATGGGCTATTAAGACCTCCAGTCATACCGAGACACCCAGATTCATTATACTTGCGTTTCAGACTGATAGAAGAGCAAATACATCAAACGATTCCACCGTGTTCGATAACTGCAAGTTAACTAACGCCAAAGTCTACCTCAATTCAGAATTCTACCCATATGACAATCTACATCTGCAATGGAATGAAAATGTATACAGCCTCGCGTACGACATGTATGCAAGGTTTCGTCCTTCTTACTATGAAATTGCTGAAGGAGAGGGAGGGGGGTGTCTACTGAGTCCTCGTAAGTTCAAAGAGCTTTCACCGATCATTGTAATAGACTGCTCTAAACAGAATGAGATAATTAAGTCTGGACCTATAGACGTTCGAATTGAATTTGAATCATCGACAAATTTCCCAGAACACACCGCTGCATATGCATTAGTCCTACACGACAGAATAATCAATTACTCTCCGCTCACAGGTGTTGTGCAACGAGCTGTATAAATGAAAATATGCTGTCCTGTGCATTGATCATTTGACGATGGCAACTCAGCCTGTGAAGATCATTGCAGATGTTCAAGGATTCCATGATGGAGAGCGAAGACAGTTCGTATTTAAACAAGTTGCTTTTGTGGCCTACACACAAGACGCAGGAATAATTGAAACCTTCTCCGCAAATATTCGATCACCAAGACCGTTCACGCAAGTGAAATCTTGTAAAACACGGACCAGTGCATTGTGGTTAACTAATTTTTATCATGGAATTCACTGGGATGATCCCGGCATACCCTATAAAGATGTGGTGATCGCATTTAAATTATTCGATCACAAGGACACCATCGTTTACGTGAAGGGAAAGGACAAAACCTCCTGGATGCGTCAAATATTTAAATTTGCATCTATTCAAGACCTTGAATGGTACGGATGTCCATCCATCCATCGACTGAAGAACGATTACCAAAAAAGTGCTTTTGTATCTGCATATGAGAATGTAAAATTACTTTTCACTTTTATTAGAAATAAATAATAATTTATAAGATTGAGTGTTTTTTCTTTCTATGACAGCCAACGTCCCTAGTATTGTAAGTTTATTCTTTTTATATTGTATATGGAGGGAACTGTCCGAGAGAGACACATACCCCGGCCTTTGACGTGGAATGAGCCTACTGTCATAGTTAGGCGCGGATGCCGATCTCGCGGTCTCCGTCGAAATCGACAGACACGTGCAGCCGCTGACGCTTGGTAGGGGGTTGCACCAGTTGCCGGCCTCGCGGCCGCTGTGGAAAGCGATGCGTCAGATTACGATCTCTAAAGTATCTGTTGACGTAGGACTGTAAGAGATAGCGCTGCAGTGGGCTGTGTGTGTTCGTGACAACTAGCAGAAGTCCGGCACTTGTGATTAAAAGCATGAAACCTTATAACTTTATGCAGTGCGATGTGGTTGTATGTACGTATTCTGCATACACACATAAATAAATTTATAATATTTTTAATAAAAAGAATAATCATTATTAGGGTATCAAATAACAACAACATTTTTTTAGAAGGAAATAACTGAGTTTATTATTGAATTCAGAATTTAACATTTTTCACATTATATATAAATATGAGTTTACAGATATAAGATTGGTTTTTAACCAAAAATCTGAAATTCCACATCTTTTTAGATAATTTTTTTAACAATTTTAGATAATTAAGAAATATATATAAGCATTCTCTTCAGATAAATTATACCGTAACGCCCTTCCCATGCGGTTCTAACAACAATATCGCGTTCATTTCTTACATTTTGCATAGTTTTCCCGAAAATGGAATTATTCATTAATTTATAAAAGTCTTTTTCAAAATCATTACTCGCGACCGCCCTCTTTTCGGTGTTTAGTTCAATATACTCCTTCAACCAGGAGATTGCCCGGGTGATTTTAATGAGCTCCATTCCTAATCTGAGACACTGCTGGAGGTTACGATAATGAATAATATACCTCTGCTTATCCCCAGCAGTGGCCATCAGTTTAGGGATGGTGCTTCCTCGTGGAATTTGTTGCTCTGGACATAACGGCAAGTCGCTTGTCTCTCCATGCAAATTATTAGGGTACGCGATGTCTGCCTCAAGCACATACCCTACATCAGAATCGGCCGCAAGACCCATTATCTGTCCACCTAATCCCTTCAATTCGTCTTCAGGCACCCATTGGAACCCGGCAACCGGCAGCGGTTGTTTCATAGCATGCCCATATAAATTGTTAACATCTAAGTACAAAATATAACTAGAATCAAGGGATGCGTTGTACTCGACACCCATCCGCCGATTATTTGCCTTGGCGTGTCTGTGAACACATTGACAAAGTCCGCCGCGGATCCCTCGCTCAAAAAATAGAAGCATTGAAGCATCAGTCAAAAGTTCAATGTTGCAATCCGTTTTTTTGAGCATAGCGTCCCAGGACAACCCAGGTGCTGTGTAATAAAAGGCAGGATCCAGAGAGTACGTGGTCATACATACACTCCGGAACTTTTCGAAAACATCTGCAAGCAAACGAACGTCCGTGTCCATGTATAACCTTGCATATTCTCCCAAATTGGGGATGTTGAATTCCTGCCAGACATTAACGGCATGCTCATAATCTGTGATAGTTATGGTATCGCCAGTGAGAGTACTGGTAAAAGAAGTTATGTCGGGAAGCCTGGTTTCATTGAGTTTTGCCATACTATCAAGATACTCGTACGGGAAAACTCCTTTCCTCGTCGCAAGTTGAAACTTTTCCTCATCGGTAAATGCAGATCGAGTGATATGCATATCATTCCGAGGTAAAGTCTCAGCCAGTTTTCTGGAGCGAAGTTTGCATAAATCGTAGAGAGTCAAGGAAGCGGAGCGTAATTTTCGGCGTCATTCGTTTTGAAAAAGAAATGTACTTTTCAACACTTTCAGGCAGGATATTGACCTGATCCTTCTTCATACCGAACTCAGCCAAGTGCTCAACGAGAAAATGAGCGTCATACCCGCTCAGATTATGAAAAAAGACGGGTATGTGTGTAGGTAACTGATACTTCAAGTTGCATGCATTGTGGGCTGCACCGCGGAACTTACCCGTAAGATGACAATGGTCTCTACGAGGAGTCTCCGCTTTTCTATCTAAGACCAGCCCGCAAATATGACAATTAACAGCCTTTTCATACAAGTCATCATTATCCTTTGATTTGGTCATGGGAATATTGATGCTGTAGAGCTTGTGAACTTGCCAAGAAAGTTTTTCAAGCTCTGTGAGAAGCCAAACCGCCGGGTCGTTCCCTACATAAGACTGATAGCTATTAAGTTTACAATCATATGCGCATACAACTTGGAACGCAGCCGCATAAGGTACGTGTTTTTGTGTGAAGGTTGTGTGTGAGGCTAAGGGATTCCCTTCACAACGAGTAATAGGAGCCAGCAAGCATTCAAAATCGGCGTACACAACAAAAGGACAACGCTGCTGGTGGTGAGCATTTTTAAATTTAATGAAGTTATTTTCCTCAGTGGGCATAACAACACGTACCGGGTCCTTGCATGCACAATCTAATAGATGTGTCGCTAATAACTCTTGAGATGAAAAATAATTCAAACACCTTACACAAATATGTCGTTTATGATCATTTTTACTTAACTGGGAGGAAATGAGTCGGGACATGTCTTTGATCCAGACGTAGTGATAATTATCACGTTCGGAGAAGAGCAGCATGTTGACATGCAACTCTCGTTCACCTGCAAATTTTGAGAAATGGAGGGGGCCTACTACTGTATGCTGGTTCTGCTCATCTGACTTGCTTTTCTTCTCCAGGCCATAAACGTGGACCGATATTGCGGTATTCTGAGCCTCAAACTTAGGTATGTCCTGGATTCTTAAAGGGAACTCTATTCCGTCAAAGTTATACTGTCTCTTAATATCTTTGACTTTGTAACTGCTGGGACGCTCGGGATGATGTTTGTAATTGTAATTTCTCTCGCAAGCCAGGACTGACCATGCAAAACACGCATTATCATAGTTATTTTGGACATTAAAGCACGCCTGCTTTTTCTCAATATCTATAGGGAGTTTAATATAACTGGACCCTCCATTCATTGGATCATAGACATGTATATGGATGTCGAGGTGTGGTATACTGCTGAGCGCTTTAGCTGATCCACGTACTTCCATCTCGGAAAATCGGGCCATAATAGCGCTCAAGGTGGATTCTCGATACCACTCAGCAATCGATGTGCTCCGAGAAATAACGCCATTGTCACCCCATATATAATGCAGAGTAGCCGTCTCCGCGTCACCTTGATGTTTAGGGGGGTGACTCAGTTCACAGCATAACACAGCACTGCATTTGAAGGCGTTAAATTCCGGATCTTCTAAGAGTTTGAGGAGCTCGGTCTCCAAGACGGGGAGGCATGCCTCCAAAAATCTTACAGGATCGCAATACCTCCCGCCTGGATTCTCAATTCTGGTGAAAGAGATTCGCCCCTCAAACGCTCTAGCAACTGCTGAGTATTCTAAGGGAGTCATTACGCCGTTATTCTGATCGACTTCGTTATCGATAGGACGGGTGAGAGAACTACCGCTAGCCATAAGGAAATTACTATTATTACTGTTGCTACAACTAGGAGTCCACCCGATAGATGAATGGGCTGGTGATGGGTGATCGTAATCATTTGCGGGGAGAGGTATAGAGTCGCATATCTACAAGATCAGCTTGCCACAAGTCATCCATCCCTTTAATCATGACATGCCTGCGCGGGTATGTTTTGCGTGCTGGTTTGTGTAGTTCTCGAACTACGGTCTCCATACTTATTCGATGATACCTCTCTCTCGAAGCTCAGAGATTATGGAGATAACTTCATTCGAATGAGCTGTATTACCTGCAGCAGCTGATGCCATGAGCAGACGTAGTCGATCTATTAGTTCGTTGGGGTCGTCATAATATATATACTGAGGGACTCGATTGTTCACTGTCTTAAGACCAATGTCAATACCATCTCCGCTGCTGGCACCGTTGTTGTTGTTTTGGTCTTCAAGTATTGGTTTTATAATGGTTTTATACTTCCTGTTGGTTAGGCTTTAGGTGATCTTGTGTACACCAGTCATGTGTAGTATTTGACGGTACGTGTCCTTATCACTAACTGAATAATTTATAGGTTTTTTAGTTGGTCTTAGGAAAATAAGATTCATTAAGCCTGGTGTTCGGTCAAACTGTCTATCAGCTATTTGTATTTTGTCTTCTGTTACAGTTATGGGATGCTTGCCCAACATGTATGGTCTTCCCGGGCTAACGCCGAGTGTTCTATCTATCTGGCCTGGTGCGTGACTAATAATGAATTAATCAATGGCTTGACTGTCGTTTTGGGTCGTTTTTGTTTTTGGTGAGAGCTGTCGGAGAGACTCAGTAACGGGCTTAAAGGTCTCTCTTAGTGTTTGCTGACGATCAATATACCCTAACCTAAGCAACTGTAATTTCTCTCGGACTGCTTTACGGGCTTGAATGACTTTCTGTTTGGTCGTCGACATCTCAACGTATACTAATCAGACGTCTCTGCGACATGAGGCTTTATACATGCATTCATTTTCTTCAGCTTCTTAGTATGATCACGATCGCCCTTATCGACAACAATCAGGTCTACATCTATTTTTCTCTGAATATGATCGACCTTTTCAGTTAAGTCGGTTACTTTCTTACTAACTTGATTAACTAGCTCATTTAACTGATTCACCATTCTCAGAAGGGTTTGGTAATAGGTCTCTAGTTCCCTGCGCATACTTGCAACTTTAAGAGCCATAGCTTGAATTTTCGCATCCATGTACAAGCGAATGTTCTGTCTGTGTACACCAATCATCTCAGGTTGAGAGGTGGACATACGCGCGAATTTGTCCATGGTATGACGTAGACTGATGTGCTAACGCCTATTACCTTGTCATATATGCAAAAATTCTTGAAAGTTTCGTCTGTATCTACCATCATACAGTTTTCTTGTTTTATCAATAACGAGAAACCCATACTGTGAATGGTTCCAACAGTCTGCACATATCTTTAAGAAATCATTGAACGACATATCCGGCCCCACATGTGCTTGGTAAATGTGTCTTAAATTAAGATTGTCTTGCTTGAAGGCTATAATGAGATTTGCGTTATCCCTAACAAGTTGTTTGGGGATTCTGGAATATGTTTGAATTAGATAAAATACGTCAGCACCCATATGGCGACCGAAAGAGAAATATTTGCGAATTTGGTCTTGGTTTTCTACTGCAACATCGTCAAATATGAATACTGTGTTTGGTTTTGTTTCTTCAGGTGGGGGGATATCAGAGCTTTCACTGAATGTTGTGTATGTAACGCCATCTACACCTCGAAATATCTCATGCAATAGCTGATACTTGGCTTGAAAGAGTGTTTTTGAGAATAGACAGACATGTTCAAATCGGACACCTTGCACATGAGTTAGCAGAGTCATGAGGACATTAGTCTTGCCGCAGTTGGATGGGCCTACAATAATTGCTCTTATATTATCGGGAAGGAGAATTCCATTTTTCTTGTTCTTGTTCTTCTTCTGCTCTTCACTTGAATCTTCACATGACCAGTCACCGACAACAAAGTCCTTGTGGTGAGGGTGCTTCACCCAGCCAGCCATGATAGTAAATGAGCCATGTACAAACAAGTACTTGACATATATAGAAAATATAACTGAGAGGATGATAATAATAATATTTGTGTGTAGCCAGTATAGTTCGATCAATTAACCGATTGAGCTATACTGCCTACACGAGGAACACATGTATGAAGAGTAAGATGGTTATAATTTGAGTAGAATTAAGAAATTATTGGATCAATTTGATTATAATAGGAGTGGTGGTCTGAAATAAAAGAGAAACAGGAGATAAGATTAAATATAAATTATTTATTTAAAAATCATACATTGGATGTACTATTTCTGAGGTGTTATCATAATCTGCACGTTTCTTCTTAGAACCTGTACAATATATACCAAATAATTCTCTTTGGTTGGCAATAAATTCTGCACGTATCTCACGCAATCCGATAGGTGACTCTGAGTACTCTGGTTTTTGACACACGCATTTCAATTGGATGTCTGTAGTTTTAATGACCATATGCGAACGAAGATGCTGCTCAAAATCGTCAATATGTATATTATTAACACGTAGAGAGTTTTTAACATCACTATATGCTGCCTCTATGCTAGGAACCCAACGATTCAGTCTCTCGAGAGCAAACCGTATAGAGGAGTCTAGGTTGAATAATTTGATAACTGACGGATGCCTTAGATAGACGCTGTCGACACCTCATTTAATGCATAAGGCGCAGTCATCATATACAGTAGTAATGGAAAGTGTGACATCGGCAAGACGAATTTCTGATGGGGGATGAGTTGGATCATATTCGGTGGTCATTTGTTGATTGATGTAGCGCCCTGCATGACAGATCCCGGCCCAGTCGAACTCGGAAATCGGGACTTTAACACTTTTGGAAATATTTTCAATCTCCATTATAGCTTGGATCCCCCAGACATGATGGACGTCTATAGCAATGTTCACACGTTTGGAACCACTGGAGGTTAAATTATATGTCGTGGTGAATAGCGTAGCCGCACTAGACCTATTCTTTTTATTTACAGTATCTAAACTCGGTGGTTGCACTATCACGGGAGTGTTCGATTGTGATGAGTTATATGTAGGCATCCAGTACTGACCACCATTTAGTTGATCTTTAACACCACCAGTGGTTGAATTCGTTGTGTGGTGAGCAGATCGAGCGTCTTCATCACACAAGTTGCTGAGTGGGACGGAGAGCAGCAACTCCTTGTCCTGCTCCAACATGTAAGCTACAGGATCCCACGTGGTCGCTACTGGATCAAATGAGTCGGCTGTCGCTGGTGTAGGTCCGGATGAGATGGTTAACGAAGCTAATGATGATGCAGGTTCGGACGCGTCTGCGGAGCTAAGCATGGTTGCGTTTGACTCTGTTGAAAAAAGAAGATCAATGATTAGATATTAGCGAATAAGTGAAAACATTGAATAATAAGGATAATGAACGAGATAGAATAATGTGAATATGATACTTACTTTTCCGTTTGATCCTGTTCTGAGTGACTGCACTGGAGGTTGACTGGTGCTTCATGATTGTTCTTCTTAGTCTTCCGCTGACAGTGACCAAGACTGAGGTCCCTGAACTTAACCTATATATGTCCAATGAGGTCATAGGATAGTTGAATCCTATTGGTAGAAGTCGAACATGTGACTCAATTAAGGGATCGTATTGGATACAGCCAATTCCACCACCCCACCGGATACATTGCGTGCGTAGAGAGAGATGGCGCTAACTCTCTCTCTCTATGTCACAACCCCGCGCCGGTAATAAAGACTAGAGAGTCAACACATGCCGGATACATTGCGTGCGACCTTGTCGACTAACGATACTTTGGAAAGGTGACGGTGTTATGAAAACATTTCATGTCTAGCGCGTATACGTAGGCGGGAGGGGGGTGGGGGTGGGGGTTGGTGACGGTATTTTGGAATGGTACTGGCCCTGTTCCAATACTCCCAGGAATAGACAACATTCCATTACAACTACTGACAGCCTTGGGAGAGCCAGTCCTGACAAAACTCTACCATCTGGTGAGCAAGATGTATGAGACAGGCGAAATTCCCACAGACTTCAAGAATAATATAATAATTCCAATCCCAAAGAAAGCAGGTGTTGACAGATGTGAAAATTACCGAACTATCAGTTTAATAAGTCAGCTGCAAAATACTAACGCGAATTCTTTACAGACGAATGGAAGCACTGGTAGAAGCCCACCTCGGAGATCAGTTTGGATTCCGCAGAAATGTTGGAACACGTGAGGCAATACTGACCCTACGACTTAGCTTAGAAAATAGATTAAGGAAAGGGAAACCTACGTTTCTAGTATGTGTAGACTTAGAGAAAGCTTTTGAAAATGTTGACTGGGATACTCTCTTTCAAATTCTAAAGATGGCAGGGGTAAAATACAGGGAGCGAAAGGCTATTTACAATTTGTACAGAAACCAGATGGCAGTTATAAGAGTCGAGGGACATGAAAGGGAAGCAGTGGTTGGGAAGGGAGTGAGAAAGGGTTGTAGCCTGTCCCCGATGTTATTCAATCTGTATATTGAACAAGCAGTAAAGGAAATAAAAGAAAAATTCGGAGTAGGTATTAAAATCAATGGAGAAGAAATAAAAACGTTGAGGTTCGTCGATGACACTGTAATTCTATCAGATAGCCCTAAGGACTTGGAAGAGCAGTTGAACGGAATGGACAGTGTCTTTAAAGGAGGGTATAAGATGAACATCAACAAAAGCAAAACAAGGGTAATGGAATGTAGTCGAATTAAGTCGGGTGATGCTGAGGGAATTAGATTAGGGAATCAGACACTTAAAGTAGTCAAGGAGTTTTGCTATTTGGGGAGCAAAATAACTGATGATGGTCGAAGTAGAGAGGATATAAAATGTAGACTGGCAATGGCAAGGAAAGCGTTTCTGAAGAAGAAAAATTTGTTAACATCGAGTATAGATTTAAGTGTCAGGAAGTCGTTTCTTAATGTGTTTGTATGGAGTGTAGCCATGTATGGAAGTGAAACGTGGACGATAAATAGTTTAGACAAGAAGAGAATAGAAGCTTTCGAAATGTGGTGCTACAGAAGAATGCTGAAGATTAGATGGGTAGATCACATAACTAATGAGGAGGTATTGAACAGAATTGGGGAGAAGAGGAGCTTGTGGCACAACTTGACTAGAAGAAGGGAGCGGCTGGTAGAACATGTTCTGAGACATCGAGGGATCAGCAATTTAGTAGTGGAGGGCAGCGTGGACGGTAAAAATCGTAGAGGGAGACCAAGAGTTGAATACACTAAGCAGATTCAGAAGGATGTAGGTTGCAGTAAGTACTGGGAGATGAACAAGCTTGCACAGGATAGAGTAGCATGGAGAGCTGCGTCAAACCAGTCTAAGGACTGAAGACCACAACAAAACATATCTCACGCTTGGACTAACCTGTAATATTGCAATGGTAATCACTTACATGCGAGTATGTTACCTAGGCAAATGTATTCCTGAAATTTCGTTACTCTAAATTAATTATTTTTTGTGTTGCGATTTTTTTTCTGTCAATGTCTTCACGACAAGAACATCAGTGTCAGCAAACCCTGGAGCCGGCCAACAAGTAATGCAGCCATTGTTGATAACCATATTTGCCACGAAGATACTCAAGATCAGGTGACGCACGTGTGTGCAGATTCGTGGGAATATTTGTGACGGTTTAGTAATCTAGGGGTAAGTCGCCCCAGCCCAAGGATCTAGGGGTAAGTCGCCCCAGCCCAAGGCAGGTCGGTACGGGAGAGAAATGCGCGCTGGGAGGCGCTGGCGCTCCGTCAGAAGCGGCCGTGACGGATTCGGTGCGCGCGGCCGTCATCCCGGCTCACGCAGCTGGCCTCACGGCTATCTAACTGTTTTAATGTGTTCCAGGTAGACGGGACGTACCGTACCCGTGGCTCGGCGCGCATCCGTTCCGCTCCGGAGGCGGCCACACGACGCGTCGCAGCGCAGGACACAGCACGCAGGACACGGCGCGCGGTCGCTGGCCGGCGTGCGCTGTGCTCGCCTCGGCCCCAGGAATTTAACACGCAGAGCCGAGCCGCGCCATTCCACAGCCCGCCCGTCACACCTGCTCTCCGCTGGCCTGCTGAGCACTGAGCACGGGAGCCGCCTGCCTCTCTCTCTCTCTCTCTCTCTCTCTCTCTCTCTCTCTCTCTGTCAACAACAGTTCACAATCCGTTTCGGTTCGTCGTCTTCCTCTCGTCCGTCTAAACATCCCCAAAACGCCTTTTAACGACACAGCGTTTACTGCACACTACAGTGGTGAGCACGTAAAGGACCATCGGTACACATGCGACAGTGTGCGCTACCAGTAAGTTTCATAATGCCACTAATAAAAACGGGATTTTTCCGGGGCTCATACCTCGGATTCTATTGGTGTTAGAAAGGTAGGGCCTGCTTTTTTGAATAGCCCTTGGGCTAGGGACCATTTGTGTATCGAACAGAACAGTCGTGTAACTGTGACTACCGTACAGTACAGGGTTAATTTTTGAATATTGCATACTTCTTTCAGATTAGGGAATTGGAGCAAATCGGTTCGTTCTTTTTGCATTAGATGTGGTCCGGAGTGCGCCTTAAGGAGCTTATGGCTCTGAGCACTATGGGACTTAACATCAGTCCCCTATAACTTAGAACTAATTAAACCTAACTAACCTAAGGGCACACATCCATGCTCCAGGCAGGATTCGAACCTGTGACGGTAGCAGTCGCGCTGTTCCGGACTGAGGCGCCTAGAACCGCTCGGCCACCGCGGCCGGCAAGGAGCTTATGGAGGAACCATTTAGTCCATGGGTGGTTCTCGACAAAATCCGATAAAAGTGTTTTTCACTATTTTTTCGCTGTCAGCAGCGCATATCTAAATAATTAACCGCAGCAAGTCGCTCTAATTTTAACGGTATACTCTCTAGACATTTATGTAGATGTGCCGTCTTCCCGTTTTCATATCCGTTATCGAGAAACACCCCCAAAAACATGGTTTTTGAGTACCAAAACCGAGCCGCCTTTTCCAATTCTTCCAAGATGATTAAGCACAGCAAATGGCTGAATTTGTAGCGATATATTCCTATATCTCAATCTCAAAAAATCTTGAAAATGTTGTTGTCATCTTTATCCGTTTCCGAGTTACATAAGTTCAAATTTACCCTACTTATACACGTAAAATCCGATGTGAGGTGAAAACGTAGTACATAAAGTAACATAGCACTGGTAAATATCTGTGAAGTGTCCCCATTATCATCAGAGGGTTCTGGGAAACCCATGTTGCAATACTGAAGCACATGCAAAAATTTTATGCACATAAAATCTGGCCTCGGGAGTAAAACTATCAAACTTTTACTGACCCATAAAGTTCATTCCATATGAGTGACATGTTGCACTGTAGCAGGGAAAAGAAGGGAACCAGCGGAAAAATGCTCCTATCGAAGCACAAAAAGGCGAATACGTTCCTGTTTAAAAGACTCTGATTGAAAAGAGGAGTACCAGCTGCCCATTCTATCTTCCTCAGCATTTATACAAATTTTTCCAAAAATATTGGCATATGAACATATTATCGTTTTTTTTAGGCTGGAGGAGAAGGAGATAGTAACAGTGGGAAAGAGACGGAAAAGTATTAAATACTGGAATACAACAGACAGTGGTTGTGGTATAGAAAGAGCGAAGGAGACAATGGCAATGTCAGAGAAAGAGAGGAGACAGTGGCAGTGCAACGCAGTAGAGAACAGTGCTAGGAAAAGAGTGAAAGAGACAGTGCCAGTGAGAGACAAATAATGAGATGGAGAAAGTGGAAGTGGGTGCGAACCAGTGATAACGAGAGACAGAATTTGTGACAATGTCAACGAGGGAGAGAGAGATAGTGATAGTGAGAAGAGGCAGGAGCAGTAGAAAGGAAGGAATGAAATAGTAGTATTAAGAGAGAGTGAAAGGTCTCTGTTGGATTCCTTTCATGTTTGATTTCTTAAATCTGTTGTCATTTATGGAATAAATTCCTCTTCTAAATTTACTGTGGCGTTTATGACTATCTGGGAGGAGACTGAGTAGTGGAACGTGTTACTTTTACAATAAACGAGAACGATCTGTCACACTACTACACTTTAAAACACAGTTTATATGTAATTCATGTCACACAGTCTCATACGGAACCTACATCAGCTTACTTTTATATACTGTATATGATAAGATACTGTCATCCCCCTTCCCTTCTGTGTGAGAGGATGAATGAGCAAATGTATTTCTAGTTGCATGCTTGAGGGTAGCAGACAAGCCTGTCTGCTAGAGAACAATAGGACCAACGTCGGAACAGGTAGCTACGCTTTCTAAAAGCAAAGAGGTTTCTATCCTTAGTATGGTCCTGCCCGTCCCTTGTCATGTTGGTATAGGAAGCTGCCTCTCTGGTCACTTCCGTTTGTATGAGTGAGGCACCCCTCAGGTAGGAACTACGGCAGTCTGTCCGTGGCGAGCGTCTGAAGTGGTAAGATCTCCGGCTAAGCGTGTGTCTGCTAAGTCCGTAGGACAATGGATTTCTTAAGTTCAGCCTAACTGAAAATTTAATCACTTGTATTTCAGGTTTAGCTCTAAAATATCTAATGTTATCTTAAATTGCAACGCAGTATATTTCGAGTGTGAAGTTCAGAATATTTTCCAGTAGTTGCTTTGTCACTACTTTGTGAGTAAATTGGAACCACGTGTTGATCAGTACATCTAACTAAGATCATCAATCTTAAATGCGAGTGTGCGTGAGATTATAACATCTCGTCTTGACAATATTTTTCGATATAGCAACTTTTCTTTATGTTCAACCCCGTGGGGTGTACTTTGTGAGACCACTACCACGTGCTTATATAATTGTTTGACCCATCAGGTTAATAGTAAGACGTTAGTAACCAGTTCGAGGTTTTTCTTTTGTAAATTGCTTTTCGATCTAATTTATTTTAATTATCAAAATTATTGTGGAGTTACATGCTTTGTGTAAAGCAAGTTGACCACGTGAAGCATGTGGTGTAATCATCAAAGTAGCCCTCAGCTATTCTTTTTGCGAAGATTTCACAGAGAGTTAGTATGAATTTAGTATACCAGTGTGTGGTAATTACATGACGGACAGGATTGTGCTACGAGTGTAACTTCTTTGGGTGAAAATTGAATCGGTTGGTTGTGGTTGATTTCCTCTTGCGTATGTTTCAACGTTCTTCGTGTGTTATGTTATGAATGCAGTGTTGTATGCAGTCTCCCAATCTTGGCTCCATATTTGATGTGTTCCGTAAGATTACAAACTCACATTTTCACAATCCTAAATAAGGCACCAGTTTAGTTTAATATGCTGAAATTTCAATGATCAATGTTAAAATAAATTTCCAAATATAAATTGATTTATTTCTTTTTATTTAAATTCTCTTATATATATATATATATATATATATATATATATATATATATATAGTGCTACGATAACCGGTTGTCGTATGACTATTAAAAGATTATAATTAATATTAGTCTGGTTGGAATTTGGTAAGCTAGACTGGATACCTGGTGAAACAGTTTCCCAGTAATGCAAGGTTAACTTCCCCAGACAGCTCACAGCTTTTAACCCACTTTTATGGTCTTGTCTATCAGTTCCGCATACACCACAAATTAAAGTAACAATGTTACAAGAGTGCTTACTTTATGTGCTTGCTCAAGCAAGGGGGAGCCAGTGACAATGAGAGGAGACAACAGTAGGACAGAACGAAGGAGACTGTGGTTGTGAAATGGGAAACAGAGACACACAGTGAGATAATGACAGTGAGTTGGATCGAATGAATAAGTGAGAATGGGCAACTTGGAGTGGATTGGTATGAGTGACTCATAGCGGTGGACTAGTGGGAGTGAGCGAGTTACAGTTAAGGCAGCTTGACTGAGAGGTGAGTTTGACGTTAAAAAGAGACCTAATACGGTCGCAGGTTCGAATCCTGCCTCGGGCATGGATGTGTGTGATGTCCTTAGGTTAGTTAGGTTTAAGTAGTTCTAAGTCTAGGGGACCTCAGATGTTAAGTTCTATAGTGCTTAGAGCTATTTGAACCATTTTCTTTTTTGGGTTGGGGGGTGGGGGGAACTTTTAAAGGTACTGAGGAAGGTAGAATGAGGCAAATGGTGCCCCACTTGTCACTCAGTGTCTTTTAAAATGGACCACATTCGCCACTTTTGCACTACGATAGGAGTATTTTGCCGCCGGTTTGCACTTGAGGGTGCGAAAAAGACGGTCAAAACATTCCACACTGCATTTCAAATGGCGTCAGTTACACAGGCAGTCACAGAAATGGGGGGGAACGCCGCGTCAGCATCAGAGTTTATGGTGACGGAAGTATTGGCGATCACGTTCGTGGGAAGACTAGCGTCGTCTGCTGACATTGGATGTTAACTAATTCTTGCCGCGTGATTCTTAGTAGCGGACATTGTGCTGTTGAGTATTCTTAACTTTTTGCGTTATTTCTGTAACTGCAATATTCCACGAGGAATTGCATATTTTTTTCCTTGGAGTGTTCTTTCACAGAAGAGACCACATATTTGAAAGCGAAAACCAATGAATGTTTCACAATGCATGAACAAATTACGCAAAGTACTCAAACAAGGACAAAAACTGATGAAACAGTTTGCATTAAACAATATTTTTTTCTGACATTGAAAACGTCAGTCCCAATAAAGAAGAAAAATAGATTTTTTAAAATTTTATTTGGTACTTCGAAAGAAAAAAAACGGACAAGTCTGAGTAGGACTCCCCTTTTGAGTGTTCCGTAGAAACTTAATTATGTATATAGATAGTTCATCTGTAGGTTTTGATGAGTGAATTTGCGAGTATCAAAATATGTCACAGAAATGGCTGTATCTTTTCACTGCGTTGTCTTTATAGAAGCTTAAATTTTTTGCACCGCCAAGGGACTGTAGTCCTTAGTACATAGGTTGGAACTGAAATAGTGGCCACACTGCTGTGGAGACACTATGCAATGGAATCTACTATCGTCGCTGATAGCACACGTTGTTGTCATACCTACCTCACCTCCGAGCATATGGAATCGCCCGTCCCACGTTACCGGCGTGCGCACAGTCGAGGGAAACACAGTCGCTTGTGAGCGAGCGGTCTAACATAAAGGTGTCACTATGTTTTCGAGACAGGAACAACGGAGTTGGATCAAGACTGAATGTGCCAGAGGTCGTACAGCAAGACAGTGTCATCAAGGTCTTAAAGAGGCGTCCGGGAATCGGCATTGCAGTACAGAACAGTGGCACTTTGGGTAAGAGCCTTCAACGAAGGTCGACAAACTGTGGCAGACATACATCGGGCAGGTCGTCCTAGCGTCTCTGAAGAAGTAGTGCATGCTGTTGCCCCGTTAGTGGACAGTGATCGACGCCATACGATTCGTGAGCTCGCCCACGAAACCTGACTATCGCATATGACTGTGCTTCGCATGCTGAAGGAACGCCTGGGCATGCGAAAAATTGCATCATGATGGGTTCCACATGACTTGATGGAAATGCAGAAATGGATGTGTTACGACGCTGCTCAGAAGTACTTGGAGTGCTATGAGCACGAAGGAGAGGCTTTCTTCCGCCGTATCTTAACACTGGATGATACATGGTCCACATCGTACGGGCCAAAACTGAAACGCCAATCCAACGAATGGCGTCATTTGGGTCACCGCGAAAGACGAAATTGCGTCAGAGCCCCAGTATGGTGAAAGTTGTGGCGAATCTCCTGTACGACTGTGATGGTGTTATCCTAATGCATTACGTTCCTCCACGACAGACCGTCAAGGCACAGTATTACTGTTCGTTTTTGGAGCATCACCTGCGACCAGCTTTGCGAAAGAAGCGGTGACACTTTCTGCGCAACCCGCCCACCATTTTGCACGACAATGCGCGGGCGCATACAGCGCAAGCTGTGGCTGACTGGGAAGTACTGTACCATACACCATACTCACCGGACTTAAATCCTTGTTACTTTGATTTGATTCCGAAGTTGAAGGAACCACTTCGTGGCATTCGCTTCAGAGCTGTTGCAGAGATTCGACAGGCAGTAAACCGCTCCATTCGCACCATCAACAGAGCAGTTTCTGCTAACGATATACCACGCGTTCTACATTGCTGGCAACGGGTTCTGCACAATGCTGGTGACTACTTTGAAGGACAGTAACAGGTGCAAGTATGGAACTGTTTTGTATTGATTGTGAATAAATAGTGCCAACTATTTATTCAACCCTCGTATATGACACAAACCTCAAGTTGATAAATATCTGTTCCTGAGGAAAAGGGGTCTTAATAAACGTCAGACACAGCCGACTTCCTTTCGCATCCTTGAACTAATCCGAGCTTGTACTGGGTCTCTAATGACCTCGACGTCGACGTGTAAATAAACCCTCATCTTCCTTCCTTCCTTCCTCCCTCCCTCCCTCCCTCCTTCCCTTCCACTTGGGATTGGAGCAGTATTGTCACATTGCATAAGTGACAGCGTGGGGCGGCGGGTGGAATAAATGTTTTGTATTTATGCTGTTTGCCGTTCTCAACACTGGCTCTCTAACTACAATATTGGCAACCAGAAAGTGATTAGCAAAACGTGAAGCCTGTAATTAGAATTCCTAGTGCCCACTTCATCTGAGAAATACATTTATAGCTACAGCTTATAGCTCTGAGGAATTAGGAGATTGTCTGGTATTCATAATCAAAAACCATTCTCTCTAAAATTCTATATTCTGAAAGCCACAGACCAAAAAGAATCCACACAATCCAACTACCAGAGCAGTTCAGAGTCTAATGCGCTGATGCAACTATAACTGTTCAAATTAAATGTTTAAGTGAATGCTCGCCATAATTTGATGATAATGTTCATCAAACGCCACACTAATAATGGTAGAATGTCTGTCCTGCGGCGGCACGTGAAAATACGACATACGCAAACTAAAGATAGATCATTAACGTCATCCCAAAATTAACACTTCACTCGAAAACGATTTCAAGGGGAGCCGGAGGTGGTCAAATCCAAAAAATTACGATTTTTTTGCTACCGAAAATTAATTGGAACATTCCTCTTTAATGTAAACTTTGAATTATTGTTCTACTCGCCCTAGAAGTGGAGTTATTACCATTTTCCCCCACGCCTGCAGAGGAAATGGGCGGCCGCTGAATGCATCTAACACCCTCTCGTGACTTCCTGGCGAACTGCTTGGGATTTTCTCGGCCTGTTAAGGTACGTTTACACTGGGATACATGTATCGCGACATGTATAGGTACGTTTACACTGGGATACATGTATCGCGACATGTATGAGCGACATGTCAATTTGACATGTCGCGATAAATCACCTCATACAAAAATTCACGGAACTTGTATGCGAACCCTCGAGCTCATACATGTCGCGTATACATTTTGTATATCGCTTTTTGGCCATATACGCGACATGTATGAGCGACATTTTAAGAACTCGCGCATGCGCAGTACTATCATTTCCTGTCGTCTTGTCGCCTGCCGCTTATTTTGACGATTAGCGCATGCGTAGTACCAGGCTCTTTGGCGGCTGTTTGAGTTTTGGAGGTGCCGACTGTCGTTTGTTGTGTAGTTATTTGTGTATTGTGTCGTGTGTTGTGCCCGCGTGTTTTCAAATTTGCCATGACTTCTTGGTCCAAACAAAATACACTGCATTTTATAGAGGCAGTGCGCAGGCATCCCTGTATATGGGATGTGAAACTACGAGACTATAAGAACACTCAGAAAAGGTACGACGAGTGGGAGGAAATTGCCAAGGCATTTAACGTGTCAAGGAAGGAATGTGAGGACAAGTGGCATAATTTTAAAAGCCAATATAGTCGCGAGTTAGCGAAAAGGAAGAGCAGCAAAGGAACTGGAAGTGCTACAGGCAATGTGTACCACGCTTCATGGTATGCTTTTGAAAGTCTGCAGTTCATAAGAGACAATTACAAACCACTCTCTCATAGGAGCACACTTGAAGTAGTACGAGTAAGTAAATTTGTTGTATTATTTTATTAATCATATATTTGGCAACATTTTTTCGTGCTAATGCTTTACATAATGTGAATATTTACAATTTCAATGAAAAACATTATTCTCCATACTGCTTTGGTTTGAAGTCCTGAATACTGCAGAAGAATAAAGCATATTACTTTATGTCATCATTTAACAATGATGTGGAACTTATTTTCCATACTGCCATGGGATGGAGCCCTGAATACTGCAGAAGTATTCAGCATATTCTCTTCTGCTGTCATTCAGCAATGAAGTTCTTCGGCCAGTTCTGGGCAGTGGCTCCAGCACAGTAGGGGTGTCCCTCCAGGACCCAGGTATTACGTTGCCATCATCTCCCTCTCTGTCGTATGTTCCTGCTGGACAATAACTTTGAGATTTTCTGTTTTGAAGAAAATTATGTAAATATACACAGGCTGGTGCCATCACTGTAGCCTTTTCCGGACTGAGAAGCATTTGCTACCTCAGCACTCTGTAAACAGCACTTATAATCCCAAATATATTTTCTATTACTCTTCTTGCCCTGCATGCTCTATAGTTAAAAATACGTTGCCAACTGTTATATATATATATATATATATATATATATATATATATATATATATATCTCTTTTACCTTCACTTCTTGGGATAAAACTTGCACAATGGCCTCGCAAACACGAAGAATAATGTTGCATATGGCACTTTTTGATATTCTATGTAGATACATTAACGTCGAAAAGGAATCCCCAGTGACCAAAAAACGGAGTGTTACTGCCAACTGATCCTCTGGTGGAATCGCTTCCCGAAAGTTTGTGTTGGTTTTGGACACAAGAGGAGCAACAAGAGATAGCAAACCGCGGAAATCCTCCATACTCATCCTAACATAATTTCTAAAATATGCGCCATCCTCTAGCGTTAATTCCTGAACGAGCATTACGTAAGCTCCGTGAGTAGCGCGTTTGCGAAGAAACTCTCTCTGCCACCATCTACGCTTCCTCCGCCTTCTCTTCCTATCATCTTCCAAAAGAGCAAGTGTACCAGCACATAAAAATGTGAAATCTTTCAAATTGTCGTCGGAAGCCATCGCACAGTGATACAAATCAGTGTAAACGCACGCTCATACATGTATGAAATTGATACTTGTCAACTCATACAAGTCGCGATACATGTCGCAAAGTCGCATATACATGTATCTCATACATGTGCCGATGCAAATCGCAGTGTAAACGCACCTTAACGCATACAGCGCCTTATGTTACGCATACAACGAGTGTGCAAGGGTTGGCTACATTGTTTTCTGTGACAAATGAAGCGCTAAGAGCGCGAAACATCGTCTCTTTGCTGTTTACCGTTTCCAATTAGTTCAGTGTTGCGCCTTTTTTTTGTTTTGGTTTTAGGGCGCAAAACTTCTATGGTCATTAGCGCCCGGTCCGTGACTTAGGAAACAGTAAAAAGCCGAAATTGAAAACCAGCAGCAATCGGAACGAAAGTCATAAAATTGGAGAAACTAAAAGCAGAAGGAAGGCTTAAAAATCCACTACAGAAAGGGGTTGGTTGTCCCCAAAAAAAAGCTTCAAATGACTGACGTCATTTCACTGGCACTAATAAACTTGAGAACGCGGTCGGCTGAGCGCGTGTCATCTGCTAAAATCGACGATATATCAGGCGATAGCTGTAGACGGGAGCGTAACGGATTAAAATAGGGGCACTCAATTAAAAGGTGTCTTACCGTCCACAGCTGAGAGCAGTGGGGACAGAGTGGGGGAGGATCGCCGCTTAAAAGATGTCGTTGGCTAAAAAGACAGTTCCCTATCCGGAGTCTAGTTAAAATTACCTCCTCCCGACGACGCGTTCGGGAGGAAGAGGTCCAAGCACAAGGAAGAGCTTTCATGTCCCGCAATTTATTATGGGTAAGTGTCGACCAATGCGTGTGCCATAAATGAACAACACGTCGACATAGAACGCTCCGTAGATCGGGGAAGGGAATCGATTGAATAGCCGGCCGAGGAAGAGAGACTGCAGCGTTGGCTGCAATATCGGCCGCCTCATTTCCACAGATACCAACGTGTCCCGGGAGCCAGAGGAACGCCACCGAGACGCCCCCCAGGTGGAGCAAGCGCAGACAGTCCTGCATCCGATGGACTAGAGGGTGCAGGATAAAGAGCTTGGAGACTGAGGAGAGAGCTGAGAGAATCTGAGCAGATAACGTACTGTATCCGCTGATGGCGGCGGATGTAGTGGACAGCCTGGAGAAAAGCGTAAAGCTCCGCAGTATAAACCGAACACTGGTCGGGAAGCCGAAAGTGATTTGGGGTGTCGCCAACAATATAGGCACTCCCTACACCTAACGATGTTTTCGAGCCGTCGGTGTAAATAAATGTGGCGTCCGTCATTTGTGCACATAGAGCAGCAAATGCCCGACGATAAAAAAGTGAAGGGGTACCATCCTTGGGAAATCGAGAAAGGTCACGGAGCAGGCAGATCCGGGGACGGAGCCAAGGCGGTGCTGTACCCCAAGTTGTCAAGAAGGTTTTAGGAAAGCGGAAGGAAATAGAATGGAGCAGTTGACGGAAGCGGACTCCCGGTGGTAGTAGGGAGGAGGGGAGGCCTGCATACCCTACATCAAAGGAGGCGTCGAAAAAAAGGTCATGGGCTGGATTAGCAGGCATGGAAGACAGATGGCTAGCATAACGACTCAGAAGGACTGCTCGCCGATTGGACAGCGGAGGTTCAGCAGTCTCAGCATAAAGGCTTTCCACAGGGCTGGTGTAAAAAGTTCCAGACACTAAACGTAATCCACGGTGGTGGATAGAGTCGAGACGCCGAAGAATAGACGGCCGAGCAGAGGAGTAGACTATGCTTCCATAGTCCAATTTCGAGCGCACTAAGGCGCGATAGAGGCGGAGAAGGACCACTCGGTCCGCTCTCCAGGAGGTACCATTCAGGACACGGAGGGTGTTGAGGGATCGCAGACAGCGAGCCGAAAGATAGGAAACGTGGGAGGACCAGCACAGTTTTCTGTCAAACATAAGACACAAGAATTTAGCGACGTCTGAAAATGGAAGGTTGACAGGACCGAGATGTAAGGAGGGCGGAAGAAACTCCTTACGTCGCCAAAAATTAACACAAACGAGCTTACTGGGAGAAAAACGGAAGCCGGTTTCGATGCTCCAAGAGTGGAGGCGATCGAGACATCCTTGAAGACGTCGTTCAAGAAGGCTGGTCCGTTGAGAGCTGTAGTAGATCGCAAAATCGTCCACAAAGAGGGAGCCCGAGACATCAGGAAGGAGACAATCCATAATTGGATTGATGGCAATGGAAAACAGTACAACACTCAGCACGGAGCCCTGGGGTACCCCGTTTTCTTGGGAGAAAGTACGGGAGAGAGTAGTGTTCACCCGCACCCTAAATGTGCGCGCTGCCATAAATTCGCGAAGAAAAAGGGGCAGCCGACCTCGAAAGCCCCAAGAGAACAGTGTGCGGAGGATGCCTGTCCTCCAACAGGTATCGTATGCTCTCTCCAGATCAAAAAATATTGCTACTGTTTGGCGTTTCCGGAGAAAATTGTTCATGATATAAGTGGAGAGAGCAACAAGATGGTCAACTGCAGAACGATGCTTTCGGAATCCGCATTGGGCAGGTGTTAAAAGACTGCGGGATTCCAGCCACCACGCTAAACGGTAATTCACCATACGCTCCAAAACCTTACAGACACTACTCGTGAGAGAAATGGGGCGATAGCTAGAGGGGAGATGTTTGTCCTTTCCAGGTTTCGGAACAGGAACGACGATAGCTTCCCGCCATCGTCTGGGAAAAGTACTGTCGGTCCAAATTCGATTATAAAGGCGAAGGAGGTAACGCAGACTATGGGTTGATAAATGCAGCAACATTTGGACGTGGATACCATCCGGTCCTGGGGCGGAGGAGCGAGAAGAAGAGAGTGCATGTTGGAGTTCCCGCAAGGAGAAAACAGTATTGTAGCTTTCGCGATTTTGAGAGGAGAAAGCAAGAGGTCGCACTTCCGCTGCACGTTTCTTCGGGAGAAACGCTGGCGGGTAATTTTAAGACCTCGAAATCTCAGCAAAGTGCTGACCCAACGAGTTAGAAATTGCGACGGGGTCCACTAATGTGTCATGCGCGACAGTGAGTCCAGAGACCGGGGAGAAACTAGGCGCGCCTGAGAACCGTCGAAGCCGACTCCAAACTTCCGAGGAGGGAGTGAAGGTGTTAAATGAGCTAATAAAGAATTTCCAGCTTGCCTTCTTGCTATCGCGGACGACACGACGGCATCGCGCTCGGAACTGCTTATAGCGGATACAGTTGGCCAAAGTAGGATGGTGGCGGAAAACGCGGAGAGCACGTCGCCGCTCACGTATTGCATCACGGCATGCCTCGTTCCACCAAGGAACTGGGGAGCGCCGGGGCAATTCGGAGGTGCGTGGTATTGAATGTTCCGCAGCTGTAAGAATAACGTCGGTAATATGTGTGACCTCATCGTCGACGCTGGGAAAGTGATGGTCATCGAATGTCGCTAGAGACGAAAAAAGTGTCCAATCGGCTTGGGCAAACTTCCGGCGTCGCAGGTGCATGTAGGGCAGTTGAGGCTGCAGTCTAAGGACACATGGAAAGTGGTCACTCGAGTGTGTATCATCAAGGGCGAACCATTCGAAGCGCCGAGCTAGCAGAACAGTACCGACCGCAAGGTCCAAATGAGATAAATTTGTCGTGGAGGCAGACAAAAATGTAGGGACCTCAGTGTTGAGGCAAACTAGATCTGCTTGGTGGAAGACGTCTAGCAATAGTGAGCCACGTGGACAAGGATGTGGAGATCCCAAAGTGGGTGGTGGGCATTGAAGTCCCCAACCAGCAAATATGGGGGTGGAAGCTGACCAAGAAGATGAAGGAGATCAGCTCATGCCATTGGTGTGGACGATGGAATGTATACAGTACAAAGAGAGAATGTGTATCCGGAAAGGGAAAGACGGACGGCGACAGCTTGGAAGGAAGTGTTTAAATGGATTGGGTGATAATGGAGAGTTTCATGGAAAAGAATCATGAGTCCTCCATGTGCAGGAGTGCCTTCAACAGAGGGGAGGTCATATCGGACGGACTGAAAATGAGGGAGAACAAAGCGGTCATGGGAACGCAGCTTTGTTTCCTGAAGACAGAAGATGACCGGCGAGTAGGATCGTAAGAGGATCGACAATTCATCCCGATTGGCTCGAATACCGCGGATATTCCAGTGGATAATGGACATAGGGTGAACAGAAAATGGAGGAATGTGACCAAGGTCGCTGTCAACTCAACGACTGCTCTGAGCTTGCGACAGACAGCATGGAATGGCATTTAGCCGAAGGCAGAAGATCCTGATCCATAGGTTGGTCAGGAGCAGCTCCTGCCACCAGCGATTGGCCGGTTGATCGGCCGCCAGCAGTGCGCCTCGGCGACACAGAAGATGGCCGAGGGCGATTTCCGCCAGGTGGTGCTGTAGATGGGACACGCCTTGGCGGAGAAGGAGAGGAACTGGGTTTCTTTGTAGCCTTCTTGGAAGTATGATGTTTAGAGGAAGGAGGAACCGATGGTTGGGAAGTTGCCATACGTAAAAACTCTTCATGAGTATGCTCTTTTTTCGAAGTCTTGGTGTCTGACTTTTGGGCTCGAGATTTAGCAGAACTCGACGAAGGGTGAGCCAGAGAGTGGGCAGGCGAAAGTGGTGAGGTTGAACGGGCGATCTTTGTGCTGGCCGATCTGACGACCGTGGCACTAAAGGTGAGGTCGCAAGTCTGCATGGCCACCTCCTTTGTTGGCCGAGGAGAAGCAAGGACAGTGCTGTATTTTCCTTTCTGAGGCACGGTGGGCTGTCGACTGGCGAATAATTTTCGAGCAGCAAAGGTCGACACCTTTTCCTTTACTCTAATTTCCTGGATGAGCTTTTCGTCCTTAAAAACGGCCCAATCTCGAGAGGAAGTAGCGTGGTCACCCATACAGTTGATACAGCGAGGGGATGGAGGTGGACAAGCACCCTCATGGGCATCCTTGCCACACATAACACATTTGGCCGGATTGGAACAGGACTGGCTGGTGTGATTGAACCGCTGACACCGATAGCAACGCGTAGGGTTTGGGACGTAAGGGCGAACGGAAATTATCTCATAGCCTGCTTTGATTTTCGATGGGAGTTGAACTTTGTCAAATGTCAAGAAGACAGTGCGGGTTGGAATGATGTTCGTGTCAACCCTTTTCATAACCCTATGAACAGCCGTTACGCCCTGGTCAGACAGGTAGTGCTGAATTTCTTCGTCAGACAATCCATCGAGGGAGCGTGTATAAACGACTCCGCGCGAGGAATTTAAAGTACGGTGCGGTTCCACCCGGACAGGGAAGGTGTGTAGTAGTGAGGTACACAGCAATTTTTGTGCCTGGAGGGCACTGACTGTTTCTAACAACTGGGTGCCATTCCGTAATCTGGAACAAGACTTTACAGGACCTGCAATTGCGTCGACACCTTTCTGAATAATGAAAGGGTTGACTGTGGAGAAGTCGTGACCTTCGTCAGACCGAGAAACAACAAGGAACTGTGGCAACGATGGAAGAACTGACTGTGGCTGAGACTCAGTGAACTTACGTTTGTGAGCAGACATAGTGGAAGGTGAGGAAACCATTGCGGAAGAATCCCCCATGATTACCGGCGTCTCCGATGCCGCGCTCCTCCCTTGTGGGGGCCCTCTCTGAGGGCCTACCTGTCTACCCGGGGCGGGGAATTACGCGTTACCCCGTCACCGGCTACGCATGGAAGTGCTTGGGTCGGCCTTCAGACACGCACAGGGAGGAAAAAAGATAAAGGGAAAGAAAAGAAGAGGGGTCTCAAACGCCTCAGCGGAGAAAAGGGCAAAGAGAAGAGGGAAGGAAAAGAGAAGGACAGAGGAAGGACGAAGACTTGCAAGTGTAGAAAGCAAGGAATTTGTAACAGTTTCGAGCGTCTGTCTCCGGACGTAGGCACAAACCATACTCCCAGAGGGGGAGAAAGGGAAGGAAAGAGCCAGGGGTGAGGAGGGGGGGTGAAGATGGGGGACGGGGAAGGATGCGGAAAGGGAGGGTATGCAGCCTGGAAAGGAAGGAGGGCCACATTAGCTCGGGGTCCCGTGCTCGCTACGCACGTATCCACAAAAGAGTTGTGGACCCCCCTGGGGGGGGTTGCGCCTGTTGTTGGTAGTATTATACTTCTCGTGTAAAGTGTTGTTCTGGTTACGATGCCACGTTTTAGTAACCGTGTATATAAGAAGAGGAAGAACATAGGGAAAAGAAAATTAACACTAATACCAAGTTGCGATACTACAATTACTGAAACTGCGTTCTTCTGCTAAGCAACACATGGCCGGCCATAGCCCTGTGACATCTTCTAGCAAGAAGCTGACTGGTGGAAGTGACAGATTTCGTGAATATGTTAGTGACAGTGATGATATTAACGAAGTACTGAATATTGGATTATTATCTTCTGTGGTGAAAGAAAGTGTTGTGTGCAAAATGTGTTCAAGTGTAGGAGTGGGACTAGAGATAACAAAGCACTTTGGTTTAGCTTGTGAGATGAAGATAATCTGTGCATGTTGCAAGTATCAAGTGACTTTCTACAATTCACATGCCAGTCTCTTTGGTGAAAATGGACGATCTAGAGTGTTTCATGTGAATGTTCGACTTGTGTATGGTCTTCGATCCATTGGAAAAGGGTCTGCTGCTGGTAAACTGTTTTGTGGTATTATGAACTTGCCATCGCCTCCAAGCAAATTTGGGTACTACTGTGAACTGGTAGGATCCTCTGTTGAAGATGTGGCTTTGAAAACCATGAAGGAAGCAGTGGAGGAATCTGTAGAAATGAACGATGGTTCTAGGGATTGGTAGTGGCATTAGATGGTTCCTGGCAAAAGAGGGGTCATAAATCCCTGAATGGGGTTGTAATTGCTACTTGTGGTAATTGTGCAAAAGTGATAGACGTTGCAATATTATCAAAACATTGTAGGTGCAAAAATAAAATCAAAGGAGAGCACAGTGGAACCTGTGAGGCAAATTTCAGTGGATCAAGTGGAGCAATGGAAGTGGATGGAGTGAAACAAATTTTTGAATGTTCAGTTCCCAGATAGAATATTAGGTACAAATACTACCTTGGGGATGGTGACTCCAACTTCAAGACTATAGTAGAACTGAAACCATATGGAAATGAATTTGTAGTTGAAAAGTTGGAATGCATTGGGCATGTGCAAAAGCGTATGTGTGCACGGCTTCGAAAGCTCAAACAAACTTTGGGTTCAAGTAAGCTCAGTGATGGGAAGTCAATAGGAGGGAGAGGCAGGCTTACTGATGAGGTGATTGAACATCTACAGAGATACTATGGGCATGCTATAAGGCAAAATACTAGTAATGTTAGTGAGATGTGAAAAGCAGTGTGGGTATTGTTCCTTCATACTGCCTCTTCCAATGAATACCCTCAACAAGATTCCTGGTGCAAATATAATGCAAAAAAGGATTATGATCACAAACATGGTTTGCCAGCAGCTGTGATAAATGCAATAAAACCAATTTTTCATGACTTAGCACAGCCAGAATTGTTACACAAATGTCTACACGGAAAGACGCAGAATCCTAATGAGAACGTAAACAATTTGATTTGGAAAGTGATTCCTAAAAGGGTGTTTGTAAGCATAAAAACACTGCACTTTGGCATTTATGATTCAACAGCAACCTACAACCAAGGGAACAGTGTGAAGTTCTGAAGGCATTAGGATTTACAGCTGGGGTGAACACTGTACAAGCACTAAGAAATATTGACAGAGAAAGGATAAGAGGAGCAGAAATAAGAGAAAGGTATGTGAAGTATGATGGAACAACAGGCCAGAAAAGAAGACAGAAGAGGAAGCTTTTGGAGGATGAAGAAGAAGATCCTGATAATCCATCCTATAGTGCAGGAATGTATTGAGAAACTTTGATAGCCATTTCTCGTAAATTAGAATTTTTCGAATATAAGGAACATTTTCTCAAAATCCACTCACGCTAGAGAGATGAAATTTTTATACAGCACTCCTAGTGGTCAAACTTAAATTGTAACACAGCCATTTGGCAATATGTTCAGTAGTTTCATTTCAGTTTAATTATAAAGCAATTATTTGTAAAAAAATGTGGGTCATTAATAAAAAAAAATAATTGGAAGGAAACTAGAAAAGATACTCCAAAATCCCTCTGTCATAACTGCAATACTAAACCACTCTATGTGTAAAAAAAATTCAAATTTTTCCATTTGGTAGTTTATTCATAAATGTTCTTCTAACTTAGTGATTTTAACATGGGCAGCATAGGCACCTCCAGCTCCCTTTAACGTCATCCCAAAATTAACACTTCACTCGAAAACGATTTCATGGTTACGTGTATCCCGAGTAACTTATTACTGCATCCGAGGCTGTTTATATCAACGATACAGACGCGACGCGACTCCCGGTACAGGTGGGACGCAACGCGACTCCCGGCACAGGTGGTACGCTAATCAGCATTTGGAGAGAACTGGGGACTTCCTCTTTTTCTCGCGCAGCGTTCTTACATATAAAGCCGCGGTGCGGACGGCTAAGTGAACGCCTGATCAAATCTGTTCTCCCGACTAGCCGCTGGGCTAGTAATGCACCACTTCAAGTTATCGAATAAATCATTGCTTCCTTTGCTGATGGCCGATGAAGCTTTCAATTTAACTGTGCAATGAGCACACAAGTAAGTAATCATAATAAAAGTCTGACGTGGCTATGTCAAATATTTTGGGCGAGATAATTAATTTAATTACTACATGCAGTAGACCAGCTCTGAACTTGCCCTTTGGAGATACGCTATCGCTATAGTTTTATAGTTATTCAGTTGAAACTTCTCACTTCTTTATGATTATAGCGGATCTCCCTTCTACTTAAATTTAAACATCCTAGCTTTATTTATTCGCCTACTTAATCTATCTTGCTTCCTTAATTTTTAAGATAAAAACCAGAAAATCACGAATTTCAACTAAAATTTTAATTTGTGAGATCCAGAATACTGTTTCTACTAAATTATTATGCGAAAGGAATCTAAATACAAATTTTTAAGTTTCTAGCTCTTTTCTGTTGCGCCAATGATTTTTACGGAAAAACATCCAAATTTCGAAAATGGTTAAAGTTATTGAACTGATATCCAACACACATTGATTTAGTATTACTCCTGACATGCTAGAAACTGTTCAGGTTATTTACTTCATTTTAAAGTATTGTGCAATATTTATGACGTCAGAGCTAGTTACAGCGGACTGGCTGGCACACAATGGAAAGACTCGTGTGAATTTTATAAGGCGTGAGTAGGCTGCTTCCCTACAACGGGTCTGAACGTCCAGGCTTGTATATATTTAGAACCTTGTCACTTGTCCAACAAAATTACTTACAGACCGAAAACAAGGCTCTTTCTATCATCTGTGGCATACGAAAATTCCGTTGATATTTTTCGGTAAAGTATTTGTGTTGATCACTGACCACAAACACTGCTGTCAGTATTTGCACATTATCACTGCATCCCAGAATACAGAATCCAGTTTCTGCATCGTTGGTCCTTGTTTCTCAGTAATTACTAATATAAGATCACGTACAGATCAAAAGCTCGCCACAGTTCACCCCATACAGCCGACTGAAAACCAGAGATTACTGTGGCCTCAGATAATCTTCATGGAACAAGATCCAGTCGTTATTTTTGGGGATGAGCGTCAATCACATTGGCACCCAGGGAGCTTCAGCAAGCTCCACGGTACAGCAATGGTCACTGTACAAACGTAGGCGGGAATGCACAACTCATCCATTTCTGACAATTCATTGTTGCTGCCAACAGCATGACAACAGCCATCATTGGTACAAATGGAGTCAGAGGCTACCCCATAAGCTTGGGTGTCTTATGAATTTTTCAATTTCCATACGTGCAAATGGCAGAGGTAACCTTACCAGATCCATCACCAACCCCAGCGAAAGACGAATCAGCACTAATACTGGTGGAAACCAGTAATATGCAGCAGTTATCGACAGCCTCACCAATACTAGTACCTCAACATCCCAGACCACATCGACCTGATGCAAGACAATGAGGAGTGTTGTTGTACATGGTGTCTATGAAGGAGA
This sequence comes from Schistocerca serialis cubense, assembly GCF_023864345.2. Lineage (NCBI taxonomy): Eukaryota > Metazoa > Arthropoda > Insecta > Orthoptera > Acrididae > Schistocerca > Schistocerca serialis. The sequence goes on along the minus strand of NC_064638.1, from coordinate 807,895,492 downwards.
GGGATGTTATAGCTTTCCCATCGATGGTCAGAGACGCATTGATGGCAGAGATCAGGGACATCATAAGTTTAGTTGCTCCTCCACAAGTGCACGTAACTGCACCGCAGAATTGCTTGCTATGCAGCTGTCTCCTGGGGAACTACGAGTAAGGTAATATAGCTGGCGACAGAGGTGGCTAAGATCAGTTTTCTTTAGGCTCACACCTCAAGAAAATTATCGCCAGCTACACTAACCCACCATCTTCTCATGCCATTCCCGCTGGATTCTAAGACAGCGATGCACTCAACAGGACTTCCGAAAACTGCTGTACTGCAGAAGGAATCTGTCAACAATGCTCGACGACATACGATGGAAATATTTGTTCTGGATACCTGTGCTACCATGGCCTGTGTCATGTGGTACATTCCAAAGCTGCTCGCGTTATTATCAAGTCTCACTGACTGGATCCAGTGCTGGACGCTGAGCTTCTGGAACTTAAAGTTTAAATTTTAGTTTTATAATGTTTGACGGCCAGTAAATACTGTAACTGTGAAAGTTTATTTAATGCTGTAGATATCAGCAGTGTCAAGTGTGGTATACCGTAACCTCACTTTCGCGATTCAGTATTCTGCTGAGAGAGGTGACATTATGCTTGAATTATCTCTTATTGAGATATTAGAAGAAGCGGTCTGTTTACTTGGTAAAAATACTTTCTGTAGCCAAGATCGCATAAATACTTCTTTACTTTTTACAAATGGTTTCGACAGATATAACTGTCATCTTCTGGTCTTCAAAAATTTTTCGTTTCATACGTATTGATTGTGAGTTAGAAACTTATGGTATGTTGTCATGCTGGTGGATAAAATGTAGGACGTTATACAGAGGTATGTCACAAATAAAACATTTACAATTAAAAAGCATCTTGCGCACTTGGTCATGTCCGTATACGTAGCGCTCGCATATGATTGTCAAGTCTTAAAAATCACAATGTACAGTAAAATGCACATTTGCATATCTGTTTACATTTGCCTGACATGTTTACGTCACATGTCAACGATTGCGTGACAGTTGCGCCACATACGGTACTTCATCTAAGGTAGCTCATCAATGCATGGAATACGTCACGCAACCGTAAACAGATTGTGACTCGTCTGTGATTTTTAGTTGACTTCATTTACGTTAAGACGCTTACAGTGCCATCTACTTGTAAAATGTTCGTTAATTTTATTCTTTTTTTGTTCCACGACGTTTCCTCCTACGTCAATAAGTCAATAATATGCTGTTCATTCTGAGCAATGGTTCTCTTTCTACAGCGCTTTGGAACTGGAACTTTAATTATGGACACCGTGCACTTACGCACAATTCTTTGATAAGGTTCCCACCAAAACTGTTTACTGTGAAATTGCATAGCTTTCTTGCATTCGATTACAGGATGAATAAATAATTTTTTTAGACTAAATCTGGCGCAGAGAGCTTGCACTGAGGTGAGAAAAGTCATGGAATACCTTCTGATATCGAGTCGGACCTCGTTTTTCCCGTCGCAGTGTAGTAACTCGATGTGACAAGGACTCAACACATCGTTGGAGGCCCATGCACAAATATTGAGCTATGCTGTCTCTGTAGCCGTCCATAATTGCGAAGGCGTTGTGGTGGAGGATTTTGTGCACGAACTGACCTCTCGATTATGTTCCATAAATGTTCGATGAGATTCACGTCGGGTGATCCGGGAGACCAAATCATTCGCTAGAATTGACCAGAATGTTCTTCAAGCCAATCGCCAATAATTGTGGCCTGAAGACGTTGTTGTTTGGGAACATGAATTCAAAAGGTTTCCAAGTAGCCGAACATAATCATTTCCAGTCAATGATCGGTTCAATGGGATCAGAGGACCCAGTCTGTTCCATGTAAACACAGCCCACACCATTATGGAGCCACCAACAACATGCACAGTGCCTTGTTGACAACTTGGGTCCATGGCTTCGTGGGGTATGCGTCACAGTCGAACCCTACCATCAGCTCTTACCAACTGAAATCGGGACTCGTGTGACCACACCACGGTTTTCCAGAGCCCAACCGATATGGCCACGAGCCCAGGAGAGGCGCTGCAGGCTGTTAACAAAGGCAGTCGCGTCGGTCGCCTGCTGCCATAACCCATTAATGCCAAATTTCGCCACGCTGCTCAAACGCATACGTTCGTCGTAGGTTGCAGGTTGATTTGTTCGGTTATATCACACAGTGCTGCTTGTCTGTTAGCACAGACAACTCTACGCAAACGCTGCTGCTCTTGGTCGTTAAGTGAAGGCTATCGGCCCATTGTGTTGCCCCTGGCGAGAGGTAATGCCTGATATTCTGTATTCTCGGCACACTCTTCACACTGTGGGTCTTGTAATGTTGAATTCGCTAACCATTTCCGAAGTGGAGTGTCACATGCTTCTAGCCCCATCATTCTGCATTCAAAATCTAATAATTCCCATCTGGCTGCCATAATCAGGCCGGTCCGGAAACCCTTTCACATGAATCCCTTTATACCCTTTATACCTTGAGTACGCGATGCTGCCGGCATCTTTATATGTGAATATCGCTATCCCATACCTGTCACCTCAGCTATAAGAAACAAAATGTGCCTGCTTCCTGAGACTGTTACCCAGAAGAAATATTTTGTGTATTTATTTTTAACTATATTTCGTTAAATCTCTTGTGTGAAAATGTGAAACTACATTCTTATAGCATGGCAAAATTGCGCTTGCAGCCTGAGTTAATCCTGCGGCTGAAAGAGTTGAAAAAAAAAAGTCGCCAGGCCCAGATGGAATTCAAATTGGATATACGGACAGTACTCTTCGATAATGGCCCCATGCTTAGCTTTCATGTATCTCAAATTCCTCACCCAGCGGAAACTCCAAGCGACTGCAGAAAAGGGAGATGACACCCGTATATATGAAGTTTAGATGAGCGGTCGCTCAAAATTACAGGCCAATACACTTTGAACTTCTAAGGAAATGAGTATAGGCTGTAGGAAAAATAACTGTAATAAAACGGCATGTAGAAGACCCTACTGGAATGTAAGTTCAAGAATGAGATGATTGGATTGAAAATGGATAATATACACGTACTGTGGATACTGTACATCGTAGAGGGACGTTTGCATATTCCATACAGTTGTTTTCAGCCTTGACAGAGACGAACTGGAGACCACGAGAAATTGATAAAGATGCCACACACATTCTGTAAGTTTTCTTCAGTTTATCTACATCTACGTCCAATGGATACCCTGCAGATCACACTGGAGTGCCTGGCAGAGGGTTCATCGAACCGCCTTTACAATAATCTCTATTATTTCACTCGCGAACAGCACACGGGAGAAACAAACAGCTTTATCTTTCCGTCCGAGTTCTGATTTCCCTAATTTTATAATGATGAAGGTTTCTCGACGCGCGGGATTAGCCGAGCGGTCTCAGGCGCTGCAGTCATGGACTGTGCGGCTGGTCCCGGCGGAGGTTCGAGTCCTCCCTCGGGTACGGGTGTGTGTGTTTGTCCTTAGGATAATTTAGATTAAATAGTGTGTAAGCTTAGGGACTGATGACCTTAGCAGTTAAGTCCCATAAGATTTCACACATTTTTGAAGGTTTCTGTCTATGAAGGTCGATTTCAACAAAGTATTTTCGCATTCAGACGAGAAAGTTGGTGATTGAAACTTCGTGAGAAGACCCCGCCGCAAGGAGAAACGCCTTTGTTTTAATGATGTCCACCCCAAATCCGGTATCATGTCCCTGACACTGTCCCCTCCCCCTCTCCCTTGCCCCCATTTCTCGATAATAGAAAACGTGCTGCCGTTCTTTGAACTATCTCGATGTTCTCCGTTAATCCTACCTGGTAAGGATCCCACACTGCAGCAGTAGTCCAAAAGAAGACGGAGAAGCGTAGTGTAGGCAGTCTCTTTAGTAGATCTGTTGCATCTTTTAAGTGTTCTGCCAACAAAAAACAGTCTTTGGTTTGTCTTCCTCACAAGATTCTCTATCTGTTCTTTCCAATTTAAGTTGTTCGTAATTGTAATTCTTAGGTATTTAGTTGAAATTACCTCCTTAAGATTTGATTGATTTATCGTGTAACCAAGTTTAAGGGATTCCTTTTAACATTCATGTGGATGACCTCATACGTTTCATTATTTAGGATCAATTGCCAATTTTCTCACCACACAGATATCTTTTCTAAATCTTTTGCAATTTGTTTTGATCTTCTGATGACTTTATTAGACGATAAACGGTAGCATCGTCTGCAAAAAATCTAAAATGGCTCCTCAGATTGTCTCCTAAATTGTTTATATAAATAAGGAACAACAGATGACCCATAAAACTACCCTAAGGAACGCCAAAATCACTTTTGTTTTACTCAGTGACTGTCCGTTAGTTACTATGAACTGTGATCTTTCTGAGAGGCAATCACGAATCCAGTCGCATAAATGAGACAATATTTAATAAGCAAGCAATTTTATTGCAAGGAGCTTTTGAGGTACTTTGTCATAATCCTTCTGGAAATCGTGAAATAGGGAATCAATTTGAAATTCCTTGTCGATAGCACTAAACACTTCGCGTGAGTAAAGAGCTAGTTGTATTTCAAAAGAGTGATGTTTTCTAAATCCGTGTTGAACTATCTGTCAGTAGGCGATTCTCTTCGATTGATGGCTAGTAAGCCTGCACTGAGGATGAGTGGTGGGGGTGGACGACCGCAGCAACATGCTGATGGAAACTACTATTTTGGATTGCGTTCATATCACCAGATCAGTCGTCTTGAATTCTGATGTCATCGTAGACATCACGGATTCTAAACTTAGAACCATGAAAGTTAGCACCTGCGGGGTGATGTCATAGAAATAACGGTCCCCTGATCAGTGGTTTACTGTGTTGGGATGTCAGATGTGAATAAAATGCTAGAAATTCATAGCAGAGCCTTCACTCTTGATGAGTAGTAAGCCTGGACGCTACATGTGAACAGCGGATAGAAATCTGCGGAGATTTTAGATATCCTATGTAAAATCGAAGCTAACACTTGGTTCAAGAATCATAAAAGAAGTTTGTATACATGGAAGAATCCTGGAGATACTAGAAGGTATCAGATAGATTATATAATGGTAAGACAGAGATTTAGGAACCAGGTTTTAAATTGTAACATTTCCAGTGGCAGATGTGGACTCTGACCACAATCTATTGGTTATGAACTGTAGATTAAAACTGAAGAAACTGCAAAAAGGTGGGAATTTAAGGAGATGGGACCTGGATAAACTGAAAGAACCAGAGGTTGTACAGAGTTTCAGGGAGGGTATAAGGGAACAATTGACAGGAATGGGGGAAAGAAATACAGTAGAAGACGAATGGGTAGCTCTAAGGAATGAAGTAGTGAAGGCAGCAGAGGACCAAGTAGGTATAAAGACGAGGGCTAGTAGAAATCCTTGGGTAACAGAAGAAATATTGAATTTAATCGATGAGAGGAGAAAATGTACAAATGCAGTAAATGAAGCAGGCAAAAAGGAATACAAACGTCTCAAAAATGAGATCGACAGGAAGTGCAAAATGGCTAAGCAGGGATGGCTAGAGGACAAATGTAAGGATGTAGAGGCTTATCTCACTAGGGGTAAGATAGATACTGCCTACAGGAAAATTAAAGAGACCTTTGGAGAAAAGAGAGCCACTTGTATGAATATCAAGAGCTCAGATGGAAACCCAGTTCTAAGCAAAGAAGGGAAAGCAGAAAGGTGGAAGGAGTATATAGAGGGTCTATACAAGGGCGACGTACTTGAGGACAATATTACGGAAATGGAAGAGGATATAGATGAAGACGAAATGGGAGATACGATACTGCAAGAAGAGTTTGACAGAGCACTGATAGACCTGAGTCGAAACATGGCCCCCGGGAATAGACAGCATTCCATTACAACTACTGACGGACGACCTTGGGAGAGCCAGTCCTGACAAAACTGTACCATCTGGTGTGCAAGATGTACGAGACAGGCGAAATACCCTCAGACTTCAAGAAGAATATAATAATTCCAATCCCAAAGAAAGCAGGTGTTGACAGATGTGAAAATTACCGAACTATCAATTTAATAAGTCACAGCTGCAAAATACTAACGCGAATTCTTTACAGACGAATGGAAACACTAGTAGAAGCCGACCTCACGAAGATCAGTTTGGATTCCGCGGAAATGTTGGAACACGTGAGGCAATACTGACCCTACGACTTACCTTATAAAATAGATTAAGGAAAGGGAAACCTACGTTTCTAGCATTTGTAGACTTAGAGAAAGCTTTCGACAATGTTGACTGGCATACTCTCAAATTCTAAAGATGGCAGGGGTAAAATACAGGGAGCGAAAGGCTATTTACAATTTGTACAGAAACCAGATGGCAGTTATAAGAGTCGAGGGACATGAAAGGGAAGCAGCGCTTGGGAAGGGAGCGAGACAGGGTTGTAGCCTCTCCCCGATGTTATTTAATCTGTATATTGAGCAAGCAATAAAGGAATCAAAAGAAAAATCCAGAGTAGGTATTAAAATCCATGGAGAAGAAATAAAAACGTTGAGGTTCGCCGATGACATTGTAATTCTGTCAGAGAGGCCAAAGGACTTGGAAGAGCAGTTGAACGGAACGGACAGTGTCTTTAAAGGAGGGTATAAGATGAACATCAACAAAAGCAAAAAGAGGATAATGGAATGTAGTCGAATTAAGTCGGGTGATGCTGATGGAATTAGATTAGGGAATGAGACACTTAAAGTAGTAAAGGAGTTTTGCTATTTGGGGAGCAAAATAACTGATGATGGTCGAAGTAGAGAGGATATAAAATGTAGACTGGCAATGGCAAGGAAAGCGTTTCTGAAGAAGAGAAATTCGTTAACACCGAGTATAGATTTAAGTGCCAGGAAGTCGTTTCTGAAAGTATTTGTATGGAGTGTAGCCATGTATGGAAGTGAAACATGGACGATAAATAGTTTAGACAAGATGAGAATAGAAGCTTTTGAAATGTGGTGCTACAGAAGAATGCTGAAGATTAGGTGGGTAGATCACATAACTAATGAGGAGGTATTTAACAGAATTGGGGAGAAGAGGAGCTTGTGGCACAACTTGACTAGAAGAAGGGATCGGTTGGTAGGACATGTTCTGAGGCATCAAGGGATCACAAATTTAGCATTGGAGGGCAGCGTGGAGGGTAAAAATCATGGGTCTAGTGAAGCAGGGGATACAACCCGTCGGCTTTAAACAATGACGTCATTCCTTAGTCATAGATAGTAATGTCTTGACTTCGAGGCATAGATAATAAAGCAGTTCTGTGTTCTAATAAGCGCTTTCATTAAAATAATTGAATGTGAATCTACAAACGATCGCTTGATATTCGCTAAATCATTAAACGTGTGATTTAATTAAGTTAATTGTTTGTTTCTTATTCAGACGGTACTTAATATTTTTCCTGATGATATTGAGGTATTTCACTATTTTGCCATATTTCACTTTCTTATTCCACCAATATGGTTCAGTAGCTGATAAGTGTTTTTTGTCTTTTTTAAAAAAATCTCACGAGATAGAATAAACTGATCCTAAGATACAGATGCTTCAGTAGCTGATAAGTGTTTTTTGGCTTTTTTTAAAAAAAAACCACGAGAGAGAATAAACTGATCCTACTTTATTAAGCAATCAATAAGAAAACTAAACTAAAACATTACAGCAAAAGCGAAAATGGTAAACTGAAAATAGAATAGATTACAAAGACTTCGTAATCTATTCTATTTTCAGTTTACCATTTTCGCTTTTGCTGTTATGTTTTAATTTAGTTTTTTTATTGATTGCTTAATAAAGTAGGATCAGTTTATTCTATCTCGTGAGATTTTTTTTTAAAAGCCAAAAAACACTTGTCAGCTACTGAAGGGAGCTAGAACACTAAGAAGAATCGCTTCTCGGCTTTTGACAAGATCAATGTGTAGTTCCCTTTCAACAAGTGAAACACAAAGGTTAAATAAACAATCAAAACATATAAAATGAAACAGGTTGCAAATGTAACGTACGTGTATTTCCACCTATTCGTTACCAGTGTACATATATCGAGGTCAATGGAAGGCTGGTATACATATATTACATACGTAGGTCCTTCTGTTATCAGTAATACTGATATGTACGAAAGAAAAGACTGTTAGTAATAGCGGAGACGAAATAAACAGCACATCTACAATTTGTATCCCGTGTTCCATTTAGGGTTTACTGAAGCGGAGGATACATCGTTCAGGTGAAGAACAGGACAGTAATGCTAGTGAAAACGAAGAAATCGCCTTACGACGAACTCGTATTCCGGACTGTACTTAAGCAACACACTTCGAATGAGCTTTTAATTTGTATCGGGTGTTTCATTTGCGGTTTGGTGAAGCATGGGATACATAGTTCAAGTGAACAACAGGACAGCAGTGCTAGTTGAAACTAAGAAATCGACTACGCTGAACTTGTATCCCGTACTGCACTTAAGCAATACAGTTCGAAAGACTTTCGAGATACAACTGACATACATGTAACGTGATGTATTCTTTGCTAGTAATTTCATTCATTTCTTTCCATTGTATTTTGCGGAGAAATACTAAGATACAAACACGCGATATCGTTAACGTGAAAATACTACTGGCCCTTACATATGTGAAATAAAGTTTATCTCTCTCGCATTCCTTTGTTTCTCAACATTCTCCTCAGCTCTTTCATCTTTGTAGTAGATGCTCTCTGGCGACTTGTGACGTCATTGTTCAAAGCCGACGGGTTGTATCCCCTGCTAAACTAGACCCAAAATCGTAGAGGGAGACCAAGAGATGAATACACTAAGCAGATTCAGAAGGATGTAGGTTGCAGTAAGTACTGGGAGATGAAGCTTGCACAGGATAGAGTAGCATGGAAAACTGCATCAAACCAGTCTCAGGATTGAAGACAACAACAACACAATAACATGTAAAACGCAGAAAATCTTACAATTTATACTAGGACTCACTTGAACATGCAGTGCCAGCCAAGGCATTAGATCATATTCTGTTTGTCGGAAGGAGGGCTGCAGTTTAGCGTTTTGTCTGCATCGATATCAAATTTCCATCACATCAAGAAGTGTCTACAACGAAAATCGGTGTTTAAGAACTTTCAGCATTGCAGCGCGTCAGCAATCGGAAGTACCGAAATAATTATGAAAAATCCGCCTCCATTGCACAAACTACCTGGTGTTTACCTAGGTTTCAGCGTGGGTAACCACGCCTTCTTCAGAACAAATATAAAACAGTTTGCCTGAATAGGCATACTCAAAGGCTAAAATCAACAGCTGCAGCGGCAAGACCCCATAAAAAAATTTCAAAAATACACGGTACATATTTACCAAGTCAATAATATTACTTATCTCAACTCTGTGTGCGCTACCTCGCCCCAGCTAACGTACGATGGTCACGGGCTCTCCACCGAACTGAGGTACCGCAGGCTACTCACATGCGCGGCTATAGAAATCGCTGCGCATGCGCGCGGCCAGGTTACGCTCTTCTTATGCATGGGAGCGGGATTACAAAGTTAACACGGATTGCCAAAAGTTGTCGCACAAATAGCAAATTGAGCAAATGATAAAAGTGATGATGCGGGAATTAAGACATATTTAACAGCAACGCACGACAAATTTTGTGCACGGATGGTAAATTAGCCACAAGCTAATATGGAGGCCCTAGAATTAAGTAGACATTACAACTAAACTAAAAAGATAGCTATGCTATGGACTTTATTGTTAACGGATAAAACAGCACTAATAATATCTGCAGCAGAAACAACCGTAGTCGCTACATCGCCATAAAACTAAGCGGCCGACCAGGCCGTAATCTGAAGACGTTAAAGATTTCTAACATACCTTGGCTCCATGATCTTATAATTACATAGAAGCCAACGAAGATACATAAAATACCTCCTAAAAGCGCTCAGCAATAAGAAAATACAAATGGTGTTCTTCTTGGCTAACCAAACCCTCAACATAGTAGGAGGGAAAACGTACAAAATGGGAGGGGGGGGGGGGGGGGCGTCGTTACCATCCGTGAATAATCAACATCGTGCGCGTGCATCAACCAACTTCTACGTCATGCAACTTAATGTGAAGAATTAAGTAAGGGACTGAAACCTTCAAAGAAATTTCTGTTTTTTAATTGGAGCTGATCGTTAAGGATATCGTCTTTGGCATAATGCAAGTGTTGAAAAATCTGCATTTCCTCTAAGATGTCCAATTTTGAATCCTTAACTTCAGTATGAAGCAACTCGATTGGCGCATGAGCCATTTGTATAAGGTGTTCTGCATAAGTGGAACCCCTCATGCCATCACCGCTTCTAATGGGGATGTGCTCTTTATATCTAGTCATGAGAGCTCGGCCTGTCTGACCTATGTAAAATTTCGGACAGTCACCGCAAGTAATTTTATACACTCCAGACTGAGACAGTTTATCATCTGTGATCTGCAGCGAGTGGATTAAATTCTTGTGCAGATTATTGTTGGTGGAAAAGGCTACTCTAAAGTTATAGGCTCTAAGTAAACGCCCTAATTTGTAACTAACATTACCTACGAAAGTGATAGATACTGTTGCCATCTGTTTGTTATTTACTAAATCTCCTAATGTGGAAGCCGTACCATTATTTTTATTTATTTTCATATTGTACAAACGTGTTACCAGTTGCGAACTATAACCATTATTTCTAGCGATAGCTTCCAGTGTGACCAATTCGGTTTCTAGCGCCTCCGGTGACAGGGAGATAGCTGTAGCTCGATGTATACTCGAATGGAAAAAGACCATCTTATGGGATCTCACGTTGACGGTGGTGGATAGCCGTATTGAATTTAATATATATCAGAAAGACACGTACTCTTATAATATCATTTCTGTAGATTCGGCGCATCCGCATGCCCATAAGATGGCCTTTTTCCATTCGAGTATGAGAGTCACAGAGCATTCTCGCTGTCTTAGGGTGAAATTAGAGAGTGAAAGACTCCCCTCACACTGTCAGTGACCAACCCGCCCCTCAGCACCGTTACCGAATTAATCTGCAACCGCTGGCCGAAGTGGCCGTGCGGTTCTAGGCGCTGCAGTCTGAAACCGCGAGACCGCTACGGTCGCAGGTTCGAATCCTGCCTCGGGCATGGATGTGTGTGATGTCCTTAGGTTAGTTAGGTTTAACTAGTTCTAAGTTCCAAGGGACTAATGACCTCAGAAGTTGAGTCCCATAGTGCTCAGAGCCATTTGAACCATTTTTTTAATCTGCAACCGATCAGAAGAAGACCACTACACTACATGTCTCGTGAATGACTGGAGCTTTCCGAGTCCTAACCCATCCAAGTGCACAAGATTTCTCGAGATACGCCCATGCCGAGGAGCTTAGGACTCCTTATCAATGTATAGTAACAGATTTCAAAGTGTCGTGATGTTCTAACATTCTGCGTGGTGTCTGTTTGTTCTATATCGTGTCTCCCTACCACTTTCGCGCAACGACGCTCTGAGCGTGTTTTTTAGGGAGTTGACTAGTTTGAAGCTGGGACCTGTTGCTGGTAAGGAGACGTCAGACCACACATGACATGTAGAATTCAGAAGAGTTCAGTGAGACTAGCGGTGATATAACCAAATACTTAATGATTTCAGCGTCAGCTTCACTGCACTCCCTGTAAAAGAATCTTAATACTAACTAAATTTAGTGGAAGGGGTTCAAGGCTTTCCTATTTTTAGTTAGCTGGTAAAATAATGTCGAAAAAGCAGTTAAGTTTACCATTGGAAATTTTATTCTACTCACAAAACATTGTTTATAAATTGCACTATTGATAAAAGGAAATGTTTTAATACAGGATGGTAAAAACCAATTGCGTTCAACAAAAATGTGAACGAATATTCCCTGAATGGGTTTCCAAGTTCTACAATGGATTGAAGGATGACCTATGCCATATCACAGCTATACCTGTAATCTAGGTTTAAATTAAGTTTCACAAAAGAGAAAACTATCAAAATGGTCTACAGTGACCCTCAATTATCTTTAATTACTTATCTAAATTGTCGTAAATTACAGTGGCTGATGTGGCTTCTCAATAACTATATAACAGAAAAATCATCGCGTTTCAGATTTTTCCTTCAAGTGGCAAATGTGAACACCATGAGCTTTAATTGACGACCGACACTAGTATTACGCAAAAAGGAGGTGTAACAGATGAGACTTCTGCAGTTTTGAGTGAAATGCGGCATGATGTTATGCGGCATCACGTGCGTTCATTACCTTGTCGGTGTTCGTCAGGGGGCGGCAGGCAGCACAGCTCCACTCACCCCGCCGTCTCGGAAGCAACTCCCTCCTAACTTCTCCTTACTACAATTTACCGAAGTTGGTTTAAAAAAAAACTATCTGGCTGTGTTTTCATCTGACCGATCAGGGTCTCAATGTTAACCTTAAGCTCCACCTACAAAAATTCTGTCTATCCAATGAGAAACGTTATACTTTTCGTGGTGGGGCAATATTTTTAAAGTTTGCAACGTAACAGAGACGAGAAAAAGTCTCACGCTAAAACTTGCAGCTGGTGTGGTCCTTTTAGTGTTATCGTAAGATCTATACTGTTCTTCTGGAGGGCTCTATCTTTTAACATGGGCTGGGGGGTGGTCCTGACGTAACAGAGACGCGAAAAAGTCTTACGCTAAAACTTGCGGCTCGGGTGTGGCCCTTTTTGTGTTATCATAAGATCTATACTGTTCTTCTCGAGGGCTCTAGCTTTCAACATAGGCTGTGTAGTGGTCCTGACGTAACAGAGACGTGAAAAAGTCTCACGTTAAAACTTGCAGCTGGGGTGTGGTCCTAGCGGTTAGCTGGCGACGTGGGTGTCCGTCCCTTATCGTAGGGCCTTCCAGCTTAACACGGTTCTGCTCTCGGCATCTGTTCTCGTTTTTCCCCTCGGAACTGCGTCTGTCTCACGGTGGGAAGGTATGACATACATTTAGGCATTCTTGTGTTGATCTGTGGTATTCCATTTGATCACTCATTACTCGTATTACTTTGGTTAATTTAATGTCACGATTTATTCAGAGCTATGTGACATACTACTGGATTTGCTTATCATGTCAGGGTTTTCATGGAAGGTGTTGGATTTGCCTGACACCTTACATATCACCACCCTTCGAACTTAATTTTTGCACTGAAGTTACGCAATGATTGAATCGTTGTCTAAGACAGTCAAAAATTATTCCGTTATCTAAATTTTGTTGCCTACTGTTCAGCCACGTTATTCTGGTTCTATGCTAGTTTATATTGCTAATTTATATTTTTATGTTCTTCCACATTATTCTCAAAAATGACAAGAGAAGAATATTTTTATGCTATTATTAATTTTTAATTATTTTCTTTCTTTATTTAAGTGGGAAGTTTTTTAAGAAGTTTGTTATCGAAAGTGAGGAGCCTTTCTTAGAAATATATTTTTTTATAAATGTAGTAATTAAGTAAAATCTATTCCTAACACATTTTCTAAATATCATGTACAAGTAAAATGTTTTTGTTTCTAGACACTCATTTCAACATTGTTACAATAACAAATAAGAATTATTTCCAAGAATTGCTTTGACAAAGAAATATACATACACAAGTATTGAGATATTATCCTAACAAATAGTACAAATGTTTAAAAAAAAGGGAAAACATCCAATAAGATATTTTTTTATTCTTTGTTTTTATAAGGAGAAAATAAGTAAAATATAGTTATTCTTTTATTTTTATGAGGAGAAAATAAGTAGCATATAGTTTTAGTGTTTATTATGCCTTACTTTTGTTCTTTATATACAGTCCATTTCAGAACTAATGACTTATTTTTATCGATAGGCTATTTTTTACGTAAGTCCATAGTCAATGACTGTTATTTTGTAGTTTATTAGATGTCTGGTGTGCTTAATTTATTTAGTTTTTCACACGTTTCCTTTGTACAATTCCTACATCACATAATTTGATTTCACACATTCACACAATCCTATGAATGTTTAAGCATGAGGTTGGCGAATGTTTTTTGCACGAAGGGGGTGGACTTGAGCGAGATGGATGTGGGCAAGTATTTGATGTACAGCTTCGTTTGTCATTCCTTGTTGGCTTTGCAAGTGTGTGTTGCTGTTGTGGAGGTCCCATAATCGAATGGAGCTGTGAGTGCAGAATCTCGTGGTTTATTGGCTTTGTATGTGTGAAAGTCATCGTTATGTGTCGCTGAAAGCGGTCGTTTTTCGTTGTAATACTTCGCAGACAACTAGTTTACAATAGGCTAGGGATTTGGGAAGCTATGTCGTCTATTCTTCACCCATCTTCTTTCTTGGTCTCAATCTTGTGGCCGGCCGTGGTGGCTGAGCTGTTCTAGGTGCTACAGTCTGGAACCGCGTGACCGCTACGGTCGCAGGTTCAAATCCTGCCTCGGGCATGGATGTGTATGACGTCCTTAGGTTAGTTAGGTTTAAGTAGTTCTAAGTTCTAGGGGACTGATGACCTCTGTACTTAAGTCCCATAGTGCTCAGAGCCATTTGAACCATTTTTCAATCTTGCGAATCTTCAACTTCTGTTCTTCCTGCTTTTTCTCTGCTTCTTACTTGCTTCTTGGTTCTTCTCGGGCAGGATATGGAAATATTTATTGATAACTAGTCGCTTTGAAGTTCTCCTCCTAGTAACAGTTTGATAAATGGTTTGGGCATGTCATTTCTACTTTGTGGACGTTTTCTTCAGTTTCGTGCATCAGCGTGCTGTTTAATAGCAGTAGTGTGACTTTTACACATATTTTATTTTTGCCAGTGGTGGCTTGCCCAAGCCGTCTTCTCATCAGACCTGTTTTTTGCTCGCTCCGCTGAGTGGGGGCGTTCTGAGACCCTTCTGGCGTTCGGTGTCCTGTTGTGTCTCTGCAGGGTTCTGCAACTGTGTGGTTCCGTGTTCTGTCCCAGCAGGGTTCCGCTTAGCGGGCAGATTTATTGCCCACTTCCAATACAAGAGCTCTCTGTTGGTCTCGCTGTCCTTTCCCTTCTCTCGATGCTTCTGCCTTGTAGGATCGCATCTAAATGCTCTAATTATTGCTTCCTTTTCTTTCTTGATAATTCTCACGTTGCAACTTGTGGGTCGTTGCATCTGGTCTTTGTTGGAGTTTTTACAATGGTTCTTACAAAACGTTTTACTTATAATCATCTAACATATGTCTAGTACCTACATTGTTTTACGCCTTCTTAAAAGATTTACAAATTTCGGCGCCCTTTCCGTGTTACAACTCTAAGATATTTTGACTCTTAACTTCTACAAAAATCCTCAAATTCGTTTTTTTATTTTTTGTGTAGTGTCGTGGTGTATAGCATTTTAGTATTTCATGCTGTTAGACTATCTACGCTTTATCCCTTCAACCTTATGTGCACCTACGGTGCTATTGGTGTTATTTTTGTTTTTGTTTTTATTGAAACTACTTTCTTTTTCCCACCTTCCTCTCTCTTCATTCTTCTTTTTCCTGACGATCTTATCTGCAACATAATCTTGAAATATTGTGCTGATTATTTACCAGTAATAAAATTAATCTTCAAACTTTTTGATATGGCTCACATGGTGAAGTCCTAAGGTTTTGCCTGTTTTACTTCAAACTTATACTGAAAGTGTTTAATACTGTCAGTCTTAGGTAAAAATACCCTTTGAAATAAGAACACCGTGAATTCATTGTCCCAGGAAGGGGAAACTTTATTGACACATTCCTGGGGTCAGATACATCACATGATCACACTGACAGAACCACAGGCACATAGACACAGGCAACAGAGCATGCACAATGTCGGCACTAGTACAGTGTATATCCACCTTTCGCAGCAATGCAGGCTGCTATTCTCCCATGGAGACGATCGTAGAGATGCTGGATATAGTCCTGTGGAACGGCTTGCCATGCCATTTCCACCTGGTGCCTCAGTTGGACCAGCGTTCGTGCTGGACGTGCAGACCGCGTGAGACGACGCTTCATCCAGTCCCAAACATGCTCAATGGGGGACAGATCCGGAGATCTTGCTGGCCAGGGTAGTTGACTTACACCTTCTAGAGCACGTTGGGTGGCACGGGATACATGCGGACGTGCATTGTCCTGTTGGAACAGCAAGTTCCCTTGCCGGTCTAGGAATGGTAGAACGATGGGTTCGATGACGGTTTGGATGTACCGTGCACTATTCAGTGTCCCCTCGACGATCACCAGTGGTGTACGGCCAGTGTAGGAGATCGCTCCCCACACCATGATGCCGGGTGTTGGCCCTGTGTGCCTCGGTCGTATGCAGTCCTGATTGTGGCGCTCACCTGCACGGCGCCAAACACGCATACGACCATCATTGGCACCAAGGCAGAAGCGACTCTCATCGCTGAAGACGACACGTCTCCATTCGTCCCTCCATTCACGCCTGTCGCGACACCACTGGAGGCAGGCTGCACGATGTTGGGGCGTGAGCGGAAGACGGCCTAACGGTGTGCGGGACCGTAGCCCAGCTTCATGGAGACGGTTGCGAATGGTCCTCGCCGATACCCCAGGAGCAACAGTGTCCCTCATTTGCTGGGAAGTGGCAGTGCGGTCCCCTACGGCACTGCGTAGGATCCTACGGTCTTGGCGTGCATCCGTGCGTCGCTGCGGTCCGGTCCCAGGTCGACGGGCACGTGCACCTTCCGCCGACCACTGGCGACAACATCGATGTACTGTGGAGACCTCACGCCCCACGTGTTGAGCAATTCGGCGGTACGTCCACCCGGCCTCCCGCATGCCCACTATACGCCCTCGCTCAAAGTCCGTCAACTGCACATACGGTTCACGTCCACGCTGTCGCGGCATGCTACCAGTGTTAAAGACTGCGATGGAGCTCCGTATGTCACGGCAAACTGGCTGACACTGACGGCGGCGGTGCACAAATGCTGCGCAGCTAGCGCCATTCGACGGCCAACACCGCGGTTCCTGGTGTGTCCGCTGTGCCGTGCGTGTGATCATTGCTGTACAGCCCTCTCGCAGTGTCCGGATCAAGTATGGTGGGTCTGACACACCGGTGTCAATGTGTTCTTTTTTCCATTTCCAGGAGTGTAATTCTTCATCCTCTTTATCTCACGTCATTCTTAATTGTTTGTTTATAACTGGTATTTCTTCTAATTTTAGCTTTTGCTCAAAGAGAAGTATGACATTCCCGAATGTTAGGCTACCTTTCCTCATACCTATTATCGCTCGTCTCTCATTTAAAAAATCTGCACCTATAATCAAATCTGCAGTTAGTTTAGGTATAATCATGAAGTTGGCTTCGATCTTTTGACCTTGGCATGAAAGAGTTAACCTTGTTTGTCTTCTAACTTCCGCAGCATTGTTTCTAATAGGACCACTTACTTTAATCTTACGTGTTTTCAGAGCTGGCAATTCCTCATTGGCATTACACTGCATGAATAAATTTTCTGAGATCGCAGTCAGTTCACTTCCGCTATCAATTACAATATTGACTGGGATATGCTTTACCATGGCCTTCACAATTGGTTGAATTTGAAAGGGTTGGTTCTGTTCTTCTTTTTCTTGCATCAACGAATCCTCCACTGAATCATACATGAGTCTTTTTAGGAATTTCCCTTGTGAATTCGAACTTTCTGTAGGATAAGCTTCGACTGCTACTTCTCTCTCTTTTATTTCCTCTTCTCCATTTCTTCCTTCATTTATGCTTCCTTCAACATCCTCTACTTTTTCCTCATCCTCGTCTATCTTCTCCTTCTTCGTCGCTACTTCCACATAATCGCATCTAAATGCTATAATTATCGCTTCATAACTTCCTTCATTATATACGTTGGGTTGTGTGCCCACTCGTAACTTATTTTCAACTTCTGTCGACTGCGCATTATCCTCATTGAATTCGCTTTCCCTGGTTTCCATCTCAAATAGCTCTGCAATACTCATTACTTCGTCCTTTCCTCCTACATTCGTTGTGCATGCCTCTGGTAATTCATCTTCCTCGTCAGCATTCTCCCAATTAATTTCGTCCCAACACGATATTGTTATTTTATTGTCTTCGTTTTCATCTGGTCCCTGCGGATTTGTTTCTTCCTTCTTCTCTTCTCGTGACAAGATTTTTACTTCTCTGTTCAAGGTGCTGCAATTGTCCTGGGTCGGTGCGTCATTCTCTTTGGCATGGGCGCTTAGCTGTCAATTCGAACGTTTATCGGGGTGTAGTGGTCTTACCTCCACCTCTTCTATCTGTATTCTCTTTTCTTGTTCAGCTTGTTGATAGTAGTTTCTTTGTTGATAATTTGTCGGTCTATTGGTTCTCCAGTACCCGTTCCGGTTGTCGTTATTCCCTCTGTAATAGTTGTTGCCGTTCCTGGGTGAATTATAGTTATTGCCACATTCTCTTCTAAATCCATAACCGGTTCTTTGTTGAAATATATTGTCGTTTCTTTGTGCGAAGTTATCACATGGTTCGTAATTATTGTTTCTTCGTACTATGTCTTGTGGATTCCACTGCTTTTTGCTTTCGTTTTCACGTGCGCTTCGTCTTTATCTTGCGTCATCTTCCGAAAATATGAACTCTAGTTCCCTTAGAATACCTTTAAATGCTTCGACGTCATTGCCTCCGCGACCTACTAATGATTGCTGGTATTTCAATGGTAGCTTCATCGCCCATAATTTAATCAACTCTTCGTCACTGTATGGTACATCTAAGCATTGATTTTTCTTTGCCATTAATTCGAAAAATTTCACGGGACTCTTCTCTCCTGAATTTTCAAAATGTGGGTTCTGTAATAATGCGTACTTCACTCTGTTCTCTGCTTCGCTGGACCAATATCGTGAGAGAAACTTCTCTCTGAAATCTTCGTACGATCGGCATGTCGCTGCAACATTCTGCATGGTTTCTGCGACTGTTCCTGACATGTGTGCACATATAAAGTCTAATTTGTGTGCTAGCGTCCAGTGTTCTGGTAATCCGACTCGGAATTGATCAATAAAAGTTCGTGGATGTAATGAGTTTCCTTCTCGAAAGTGTTGAAATTTTCTGACTGTGAGGAAATGATCGTTGTCGTACTTCGTCATAGTTCCATATGAAATTCGCGATTCTTCGCCACGTTTGTTTCTGATCATTTCTCCCGTCGTTCTTTTCGGTTGTGGTAGATCCATTGGACATTGTCCACTGTAACTTTCGCCTACCTTTGCGTAGTATCGTTGGAGTTGTACGCAATAATTTTCTTCCATCGGTTGTGAACGTGTAGCTGAATGCATTGCACTGTACTCCTCGCGACCTGGCTTTCCATTGTCAGGTATTGGTTCGGTATCTTGTCTGGCTAACCTTGCTGCTTCATTGCACGATCCAAACTGTCTTGAAACATACATTTGTGGTTCCGCATGTGTTTGTGATGCCGTTTGTTCATCAAGAATTTCGAAACGTGTTTGTTGCTGTGCAGGCTGTCTGATTTCACGTATGTTACTTTCCGCCTGTGACTGGAATCGCAAATGCATGATATCTTCGTTAATTGTTTGTTTTTCCGGTGCTGTTACAGATAAGGATGTGGTTGCAGACTCAGTGCTTGTTCGATCCTGTTCACTACGCTCTTCAATGGTTTGCAACAACTCTGTTCGCAATTTCTGAAATTGTCGCTTCGTTTGCGCTTCTATTTTGACTATGCGGTTATCATATCCTTTCAGCGCTGCTTTTGTGATACGTTTGTGTAACACACTGTTTTCAACAACTTCACGCGCTGTACCTGCTGCTTGTCTAGTAATTTCGTTTATCTGTTTCTCTAGTTTCTTGACTTCTCCCTGGGTGTTGTTACGTAATGTTTTGATCTCGTCCTGAGTGTCATTACGCAATGTTTGTTCGTCCACTTGTACCTTGTCAATGTCTGTTCTCAATTGATTGTGACCTGTTATTAAGTTTCCTATCACTTCTCGAGATTCTTTTGCCTCGTCTTCAATACGACTGAGGTGTAACTGATTTTTTTTGTTTTGTTCTTTAATCTCACGCATTTGTCTCGTGGTTTCTGCATTCTGAATTTTAATTTGGTTCGCAATTTCTTTATTTTGTCTTGTCATGGTTTCCGTCATTAATTGTAATAATTCTGCCAGATTGATGGGTCCTATTGCGTTTTCTTCCGACGTCCTACGCTCTGTGTTTTCGCTCAAGTGTTGGTTTGCAACCGATTGCATTGAACTGTGCGGTGACACGTTTCTGCTCGAATTCCTTGTACTCTGTGGTGAGGGAGCTCTGATTACTTGCATTATGGGTTCTACATACTCAAGACGCAAGTTAGAATCCTCATCGACTGTCTCTCTACTTTCCTGCTCCTCTGTCGTATGCTGACTTACGTTTTCTATGCCTTTACGTACATTATCCTCATTATGGTGCGTTATATGTCCTATTTCTCGCGATACTGCATAGTCTGTTGTACTGTCCTCTATTCTCAGTCCATTTTCATGCTGGGTCTCTACCTCAGTTCGGTCAAGGTCTCGATCTGCCATTGCTAATCTTTCCGAATCCCTTATTTTCTGTTTCACCCACCCTACTTCGAGTCAACATGCGCTCATACGATCTCACACGTTTCATAAACTTTTTGCACACACGACTTGACAATCAATTCACTTACTTGTTGGGTCAGAACCAACTTATCAACGATGTATCTGCCACCTGTGCGGTTGCATTGGAGAGAAAACTTAATTCTAACAATACTAAAATTCATAACTTAATTATGCTGTTGTCTCTGCTAGAATTCTCACTTTCTATTGAATACTTTCTTACGAACTATCGCTGCAGATACTGTTTTCGACTATGTATAACTTAAAGAAAAAAAATTTTTTACTACAAAAATTTTTCAACAGGATATTTTTCTGACCTAGTTAGGCATGTGGTCGACCTTCAATCATGGTATTTTACCATCCTGGCAGGGTCGCCATTTTCTAACATTCTGCGTGGTGTCTGTTTGTTCTATATCGTGTCTCCCGACCACGTCTATAAAAGGAGCAATGACCCGTGGCTTAGCCACGAGAGGTCACCGATCATAGATGCACTGATGGGGTCTTGTGCCTGTCGGACAAGATGTCAACAACGAGCTCTTAGGTGAGAGCCATCCTGCCTCAAGAAGATGCGGGTGCCTGTGGCACCATCTCGGTAATCGATGTAGCTTCTTCTCAGCTGTTAGCCATCCCTCAACTTGCTAGCCAGAACTAATGTCACTTCCGCTCCTGCAAAAAACTTGTGCCATGTGTGTGTGTGTGTGTGTGTGTGTGTGTGTGTGTGTGTGTGTGTGTGTGTGTGTCAGTGTGGATTCAGATCAATAACGTGTGCCTCAACGAATGTAAAGTACTCATTTGTTCTGTTTATGAATTATGTTATAAGAAGGTTATAATTTTATAAATGTGCCATTTGTTAAAATGTCATATATTTGTCATGCCACGTCTGTTTGTGTTAGAATATGATTCCATACTTCTACCTTGTTACAAAAACACAGAAGTGGTTGCTCAATATGCAATGATTCTTGTCGTTTTGGTTGTGTTATATATATATATATATATATATATATATATATATATATATATAAAGGTACATGTGTGTACACAATCCAGACACTGGACTGGGCAAGACCTTGGTGAATTGTGTAAAGATGACACTTACACCATGCACAACATAAACATCCAGAGACAGTGAGACACAAAAAAACCTTTATTTATAAAATGTCAAATGGGTGTTCACATATAACTGAATGAGAGCAATCACTATCAACTTCACAAAATGTTACACAAATATTGTTCATGTATGATTTTAGTAATTTCAGTTGAGTAGGGATGGATAACTGAGAGTGAATGGACATTAAGTTATAATTGCGGGTCTTGCCATTCAAATGACAAGCACAGAGGTGCTTAAACATGTGTATTCGCCCTTTGCAATGTGTGTCCTTGTGATATAATTGTAGTTTTCTTTTGAGTACTCTGACGAATAATTGGCTCAGAAATCGGCAGAGATTAAAGTAAAATTAGACTAAATAATGACCACATCTTTAACAGTAAATTCAGTCATTGAAGGCAGGTACCCTAGGAATGAGTGGGAGTTTGCATCAGAGAGGAGGCAGTTGTAATCAATCGCCCATAACTAATCACGTGAACAGATTAAAATACCAGTTATGGAGATACTAATTTTGTACCACAAGGTGGTAACACCTTAGGAGTCATAACCTGTACTACAAAATTGATTTGAAGAGAGGGGCTATGTAAGATGGCAACAACTATGCCCCTTACATGAAGTCATTAAAGATCACCTAACTCCCATTGAGCGAACAGTAGGGCTGAACAAAAATGAATGACAAGGCACAATGCATCTTGTAGAGGGTATAGTAGGACGTATTGGAATAATTAATGTCGGGTGATGGTTTTAAAGTAATTCACACAACATGAGAACTTTGTGGAAACGCGTCGATTTACTGGAGGCTAGGTAATCCCAGTGAAGTATTCAGAGTTAACTGTGGCCGGCTGGGGACTGGCGAAGGGAAGCGACAATAGGCAGCTTAGGGCGGCTCAAACTCTTAGAAAGCGGTAACGGGGGGCGGCCTCCAGCTGCCTTAAGATGAGTGACAGTGAGTGGGTGGTTGACCCCATGCTGATGTACTGGGAAGCAGACAGAGAACTTGTACGCCTGTTGATAAATGTCCATCGTCCCGTTTTCAGTGAAACATGTGAGAAAGCCACGCAAAGCTACGGTGGAGCGGTCAACAGAGGCCAAAATATGCATGTTCGTGACTATAGCAAATTCATGCTGAATTCATGGCCCACAGAGTCTGAAGTAAATCAGGTGAAGAGCGACAGAATGAAATATGCCAGCCTCCGATGGGAACGTAGGACCAAGGAATTTGAAGTACTCTCCTGGGAGTCAGAATTCCGGAAAATCTGGTGTTTTGTGCAGACGCTAACCTTGATGGGTGGCCTGGGAGGAGCTAAATAGCAGAAGTTGAGAGGAAGGGAAATTTTGTGGGAATTTCTTCACTTCCCAGAGCAGGCATTGGTCGGTGCTGGGAAGCAACTGATAATTAACGCGACTTGTACTGCAATTGGCGTAAGTGATTTTGCTGGAGGGGAAACCGAGGTGAAGAGCGGACTGGTAGAAGTCTCCATAGAGGTCTCCCATTCCCAGCTTGCCTAGAGTGCAGACATGGCGTTCTTTACTCAGCTTGCCTGAGAAAGAGTGAGCATCTCTGCAGTTTAGGACTTAGCAAATAGAACGATTGAGCTTGGAGATAGCTATGTACTGAGCATGATAGCTAGGAATGAATAGATGAGCGCAGCCCTGCAGCACCACGAGGCTGGCCAACGTCCTCACAACGATGCTGCCCCACCATGCTGAATTCAGTGATATTGCACCCGCTCCGGCTTGAATTAGGGCACTGATTCATTTGTTGGATCACGTCAGCAAAGTTTCCATGAGGGTTTAATGGGCCGTGTATTGGGGAATTCTTCTCGCACTTCGCATTATGCCTGGGTCAGTCGGTAGGAATTAATTTGATTTATCGCGCTTTACTCCATGTAAACGCAATTTATTACCACTGCCTGATAGGAGAGTCATGTATTGTGATGATTGAAAGTTGGGAGTTAACATAAATTTGTGCTAATCGACTGCATCTGTTTTCAATCAAGTAGCTGAAATCCCAAGTCACTTTCTTAATTAATTTTTTGTTCAACATTTGCATCTGGTGTTCAATAACTGAATATAACATCAATGTGCACCCCTTTTTAATTAAAAATGATCAATTCTGAATCAATTAATGTCAACACTGCCACCGTAGTTCAATCAGGAGTCACAGGGCCTTATCACTTTCTTTGCGTTATCCGATATTGCGGCTGTTTTGCACTCTCTGTTGATCTGTTAGTCAATTAGCTGGGGTGAACACACGCCAAAACCAGATAAGTGACGTGTGGGGTGTTACAATGTCTTGATTTTACACCCAAGATGCGACAGTGGGAATGGAGTACATCACATAAATCAATGTTTGTATAGAGGAATGTGTCAAGTTTCATCGCCCATGAGATGGAAGTCCTCTGATGATCGACAGGTTTACCGTTTGCGATCGCAAGTAGACAATACCTTAAACCGCATACAGAACATGTGGCAGTATTCGAGTAGAACACAGGCTATGTCACTCAACTGTTGCATCCAGATAGAACAATGGAAAAATTGAACTGCAGCAACTTCTCCTTCTCTAGAATGCATCAGTCAACCATTAAATCGTACCTTGCTACAACTCCATCTCAATCGATCACCCCGTCTTTTAACGCAGATGCAAGTACGTTTTGTGGTGAATGGCTCTCTGTCTTCCTGAAAAGCATCAGATACAGTAGGCAACTCTTGTGTATCGCTGGTACCTCAATAGACATACAGTATAATGCCTCGCCGGAAAAAAATTGACTGCGTTCCTGATTGCCTTCGTTTCGATTCCTCTTGCTGCCGCATACTTGTTCCTATGTACAGATTGTTTGGTACGAACCAGAACATACTCAAGTACTTCCTCAATTTCCCCCCATTTCGGTGTATATTCGGTCAGTTTATACTTATTCCATCGTCATTTTTCGCAATTCTATCGATCATGTATTGGATCTATCCATGCGATCATGACATAACCTCTCGTTCTGTGTTCTAAAATTGCTTGTAAATGTAGCACAGCTGCCAACACCTAGCCCAAATGCACGGTCAGGAGGCTTAATATAGCACTGTACTCGACTGTGTCCAGTCGCCTCCACATTTGGAGAGCGTTTGCTCTGTTTTTTGTACGTCTGTGTATCTGCATGCTTTGCAAAAGGCTCCTGTATTTGACGTGATGTAGGGCGCGTGGTGATATATTCATGGATCACAGGTAGTTTTCACATTCTAATATTCAAGCTCCTGTCCTCAGTGGGAGAGTGGTGTAAACGAGTAAGAGCCTTCCCGTATTCGACGATATATGTGGTAGCTTGTAAGGTTTAAATGCCAGTGAAATATGGCAATTGTGTAAAATATCCGCTGAAAGTCTAGTCTGTAGAAAGAAAGAAAAGGCAGATGGTGCTTCGATATCGGCGTCCTCAGTAATTCGGGGGGTAAATTCGATGAGAGCCAGTCATAATGTTCTATTCATTCTCATCCTTTGTGCTGGGATATAGGGGCCTCTACATAGTGGAGGGAGCGTTTGTGTGTGTTGAAAGCAGGAAGAGTAACACGTGATGGACAGGGTACCACATTAGGGCCGCGAGGAAGACTGAATTCGACGTTACCCTGCGCTATTTTCGTAAACAGATTCTGTTAGGGCAAGAATTTCCGTGCATACAAGCTGGGACATCAAGAAAGCGAGCATTAACTATTTCTAGGACACTCGATTCTTATTTTTACATAGTCACGTGACATCGGTATAACATTGAGAACCTTGTTAGATTCGCCTGAGAGGGTTTGTAGCTACGCGCGTACATTTTGCGGCATTGCGTCTGTCACGCTGGGCAGTTATGCGTTGTTAGACACACCTCTCATGCTGCGCGAGGAACGATGCACCCTGTACTATTCTGGGAAGCATTGGAACATCTCTCTCGGTGCTGGACCATACCACAGCTATGCGTCATCGCGTATGTGAACGCGCCTTGGAGTTCTGTGACGTCAGTATAACACTCGAAGAATTCTAACTCTATACAAGAAAGACCCAACTTCCACCTGCAGCTGTGTGAGATGGATGGCTCGCGCTGGCTTGCGTCCGGCGGTGGTTCGCGACGGCGTCGGTGGCTGCGGTGGGGGCGGCGGCAGCGTCGGAAGTCGAGTGGAGGGATGTGTTTTTCATTATAAATCTTTTGTTTACGCTATATTCCATCGATTTCATCGACCAATAGGATGCTGAAAATTAAGAAAAACTACCCCACACATGTGAAGAATACCGATTTAATTAATTTGCATGATTTTTTTACATCAGTGTGGTGTTAGCGGTACAGTAGTTAATGGGAGGGAGTGTGTGAGAGGGTGACATAGAACAGAATAGCAGGTTAAGTGCAGAACACTAAGTTAATTTGTATAATGTTTTATGTAAAATGCAGTACAAAAGTTTAAGGGAGTGTGTGGCAAAGGAGAATGCTCCATAAATGGCGTTCAGAAGCATGTGAAATTCGAAAAGTGTACGATAAAATAGTGGGAGGACATAGTTGAGCCGGCCGGAGTGGCCGTGCGGTTCTAGGCGCTACAGTCTGAAACCGAGCGACCGCTATGGTCGCAGGTTCGAATCCTGCCTTGGGCATGGATGTGTGTGATGTCCTTAGGTTAGTTAGGTTTAATTAGTTCTAAGTTCTAGGCGACTGATGACCTCAGAAGTTAAGTCACATAGTGCTCGGAGCCATTTGACATAACTGATTATTTAATTTGGTATCAATCACGGTAGAATATTTTAAGGAAAATGGGGGTGCCATGGAAAACTACTTAATAGAACAATAGGTTAAGTGCCGACAAAGGCCCAAACATTAGGTTAAGACACCCAGAGTACAGTGCAGAACATTAGGTTATGTATCATGTCTGCTCCATGTAATTACTTCTTACAAGACCTAGGTGTTTCCAGACAGCAGGGAATGATGAGCAAGAGAAATCCAAACCCCAAAAACTGATTGTTTTTATAAATAAACAATATACCTGTGAATTTCCTGTCATGAGATCCTTCCTCTCCACCAATTTCCATATATTCCATACAATGCCTTGAATACCCTAAAGTGTTTACATAAACAATATTCCACATAATGTCTGACTTGTTTAAACAATATTCCATACACTACAATCGAATACTCTCCAAATGATCGATCAGCTTAGTCTTTTTCCCGCTAATTCCTAGGAAGAGGTGGGGGTCCTATGACTTTTGTTAGTGGAGGTGCCCTTTTTTCCCACCATTTTCTCAGGTTAGTAGAGTTTGCATTGTCCTGATGGGATTTGAATTTTCCGCCAGGGGGGCGTGGGATTTTTCCACCAGAGAGGTTAATTAATTGATCAATTTAATTAAGTAGTCAATGTGACCTAAATTACCTTCCAACCATTTTCTTATGTTAGTAGAGGTTGCATTGTGCTGATGGATGTTGAACTTCCTGTGGGAGGGGGGGGGGTGGTGACAGGGGTGCATGGCACTTTCCCACCAGAGGTTAACTAATTGATCAATTTCATTAAGTAGTCAATCAAATTGATAAGAGTGAGAGGGGGCCTATTGCAATAACTGAGGCCTGAAACTGTACCTGTAACAATGAGAGGCAGGGGGTTGAAGGAGGGGGAGGGGGTGGAGGAACAATAGGTTAAGTGCCTGTCAATCAAAAGGAAATGGGGGTGACATGGAAAAGCACTTAACAGTTCAATAGGTTAAGTATCTGTCAATCAAAAGGAAATGGGGTGGAAAGGAAAAGCACTTAACAGAAGAATAGGATAAGTACCTATCAATCGAAGGAGAACAATAGGTTTGCCCCTGAGTGCATACCTGCCCCTGATGTAGGTAAACTGCACTAACAAAATGGCCCAACACTCCCTTCCTGAGGGGGGATGGGAGTGGGAGGGGATGGTGGGAACAATAGGTTAAGTGCACAGACATGGAAAACCACTTAACAGAACAATAAGCTAAGGACCTGTCAATCAAAGGAGAACAGTAGGTTCAGTACCTGTCAATTAAAGGAGAACAATAGGTTCGCCCCTGAGTGCATACCTGCTCCTGATGTAGGCAACCCACACTAACAAAATGCATCTGTATAAAGGTAGCCCCACTACTTATAGATGTCGTTGCTTGCCATCACAGTTGAACTGCTACTGTGTGTAGGCATAAAAGTGTTTGATGTCAAAACAGTTTGCCATGCATATGCCAATGACAGTAGCGACATCGTAAATATGAAAGATGATATCAAACAGGTATGCTGCATGACCACAATGTATGCACAATCCTCAGGTGCAATGATAAATGAACAGTAATCCAAAATTCTTCCTCTTGGGTCACTCAATGAAAGCATGGTTATTAGGTGAGGCTTGTACATGACCCACCCACATGGCAGTTTAACACAGTGACCAGCTAACCACCGACGCCTTTGGTGTTTCGAGCTGCGATATATTGCACTTCTTGTGCTTGGACCGTTGACTGTTTCTCTTTGCTTTTTTACAATTGAGTACACTTTCTCCCTGTTTTCATGCTTCATCTGTGTTCGCTTTTCTACGGTCTGTTGTCCGCAGCTCGTGGTCGTGCGGTAGCGTTCTCGCTTCCCGCGCCCGGGTTCCCGGGTTCGATTCCCGGCGGGGTCAGGGATTTTCTCTGCCTCGTGAAGACTGGGTGTTGTGTGATGTCCTTAGGTTACTTAAATTTAAGTAGTTCTAAGTTCTAGGGGACTGATGACCACAGATGATAAGTCTCATAGTGCTCAGAGCCATTTGAACCATTTTCTACGGTCTGTCCATCTACATCTACATCTACACCATACTCTGCAAGCCACCTAATGGTGTGTGGTGGATGGTACTTTCGGTACCACTATCTGATACCTCCAAGCCTGTTACACTCGCGAATAGTACGTGGAAGAATGATTGTCGGTAAGCCTCTATATTGGCTTTAATGTCTCGAATTTTCTCCTCGTGGTCAGTACGCGAGATGTATTTGGGGGGAAGTAATATGTTGTCCGACTCGTCCTGAAAAGTGCTGTCAAGAAATTTCAATAGTAAATCTCTCCCTTTTGTAACGTCTGCCAGTGGAGTTTGTTTAGCATCTCCGTAACGCTCTCTCGCCAGCCCATAACGATCCCGTGACGAAACGCGCCTTTCTTCGTTGGATCTTCTCTATCTCCTCTATCAGTCCTACCTCATAGGGATCCCAGATAGGTGAACAATACTCAAGAATCGGGCGAATAATCGCCTTATAAGCCACTTCTTTCGTGGATGAGTTATATTTCCTTAAAATTCTTCCGATGAATCTGAGTCTGTTATCTGCTTTTCCCACTATCTGTTTTATGTGGTCATTCCACTTAACGTCGCTCTGGATAGTTACACCTAGATATTTTACGGCAGTCGCTGTCTCCAGCTGTTTCTCATCAATAGTGTAGCTGTATAGTAGTGGATTTCTTTTCCTATGTATGCGCAATATGTTACATTTACTTGTGTTTAGGGTCAACTGCCAGAGCCTGCACCATTCATTAATTCTCTGCGGATCGTTCTGCAAATTCTTCTGGCGATGTTACTTTGGTATAGAGAACTGCATCATCTGCGAACAGCGTTAAAGAGCATCCGACGCTTTCTGCTAGATCATTTATATATATATTGTAACAGCAACACTTCCCTGTGGTACTCTGGATATTACCTTTACATCTGTCGATTTTGTTCGCTTAAGAGCGACGTGTTGAGTGCTATCTGCTAGAAAGTCTTGAATCCAGTCACAAGTCTGCTCCGAAGCTCCATAAGCTCGTATTTTTTTCATTAAACGACAATGTGGGACGGTGTCAAATGCCTTACTGTAATCAAGGAACACGGCGTCAACCTGAGCGCCGTTGTCCACTGCGCTGTGGATCTCACGGAGGAACAGAGCGAGCTGAATTTCGCAGGATCTCTGTTTGCGAAATCCACTTTGATTTTTATAGAGGAGATGTTCATTTTCCAAAAACGTCATTATTCTTGAGCTTAAAACATGTTCAATAATTCTACAACAGATTGACGTCAACGATATAGGTCTATAATTGTGTGGATCTGTCTTACGCCCTTTCTTAAAAACGGGAATGACCTGCGCTTTTTTCAAGTCGTTAGGTACCTTTCGTTGTTCAAGCGATCTACTGCTAGAAGGGGAGCAAGTTTTTTCGCATAATGTTTATCGAATCTTAATGTATCTCATCTGGTCCTGACGCCTTTCCACTACTAAGCAATTGTAGCTGCTTTTCAATTCCATTTCGACATTCGTACGACCATTGAAATGGGGGACAGTGATACAATCTTCCGCGGAGAAACAACATCGGATGACCGAATTCAGTATTTCGGCCTTCTTTCAGTTATCTTCCGTTTCGGTGCTGGTGTGGTCGCTGAGAGAATGAACAGATGAATTTTATGCACTTACTGATTTTATACACGACCAAAATCTCTCATTGGGCGTTGTTACCAACAAATCCGAGGAAGGTGCAATGGGGGGTTTCCCCTGTGACCGCCTGACTTTTTGTAGCAGTCTTTTTCAGAAATCTCCGCTTTGAGTGCAACTCTCCTCATTACAGAATTCCGAGACAATGTGGTGATTATGAAGCACGAAGCTGGTACTGACTATTGTGCGTGAAAATATTGCTTCCAGATTCCGTTAAGTATCTGTTGCAGGCAGCGATAATACAACTGTAGTGGCGCAGCTATCGTCGTGAGCCTGCTGCTGTGGGGTTACAGTTTGAGGGTGTGCACACTTTGAAAGACGAGATACAGACGACATTTAAGGAGCATATTTCTATTCATAATGTCTTACTCTATGGCACCCACGAGACTGTTTCAGTTCAAAGATTCATGTGACACAGTTCAAAGCTTATTCATATCGTAGCACAGTCCTGGAAATGTTCACAGGCGTTGTTTCACCATGAACCACCGATTTGTGTCGTTGCACATGCGAAAATTTTCTTAGTTCATCAACGCATAAGAGCAGATCACACAGTTAATACACTACTTGGTTCAAATGGCTCTGAGCACTATGGGACTTCACATCTGTGGTCATCAATCCCCTAGAACTTAGAACTACTTAAACCTAACTAACCTCAGGACATCACACACACCAATGCCCGAGGCAGGATTCGAACTTGCGACCGTAGCAGCAGCGCGGTACCGGACTGAAGCGCCTAGAACCGATCGGCCACTGCGGCCGGCGTTAATACACTGTTGTTGTGTTGTGGTCTTCAGTCCTGAGACTGGTTTGATGCAGCTCTCCATGCTACTCTATCCTGTGCAAGCTTCTTCATCTCCCAGTCCCTACTGCAACCTACATCCTTCTGAATCTGCTTAGTGTATTCATCTCTTCATCTAAGATTTTTACCCTCCACGCTGCCCTCCAATGCTAAATTGGTGATCCCTCGATGTCTCAGAACATGTCCTACCAACCGATCCCTTCTTCTAGTCAAGTTGTGCCACAAGCTCCTCTTCTCCCCAATTCGATTCAATACCTCCTCATTCGTTATGTGATGTACCCATCTGACCTTCAGCATTCTTCTGTAGCACCACATTTCGAAAGATTCTATTCTCTTCTTGTCTAAACTATTTATCGTCCACGTTTCACTTCCATACATGGGTACACTCCACACAAATACTTTCAGAAACGACTTCCTGACATTTAAATCTATACTCGATGTTAACAAATTTTTCTTCTTCAGAAACGCTTTCCTTGCCATTGCTAGTCTACATTCTACATCCTCTCTACTTCGACCATCATCAGCTGTTTTGCTCCCCAAATAGCAAAACTCCTTTACTACTTTAAGTGTTTCATTTCCTAATCTAATTCCATCAGCATCACCCGACTTAATTCGGCTACATTCCAATAAACTCGTTTTGATTTTGTTGATGTTCATCTTATACCCTCCTTTCAAGACACTGTCCATTTCGTTCAACTGCTCTTCCAAGTCGTTTGCTGTCTCTGACAGAATTACTATGTCATCGGCGAACCTCAACGTTTTTATTTCTTCTCCATGGATTTTAATACCTACTCCGAACTTTTCTTTTGTTTCCTTTATTGCTTGCTCAATATACAGATTGAATAACATCGGGGAGAGGCTACAACCCTTTCTCACTCCCTTCCCAACCACTGCTTCCCTTTCATGTCCCTCGACTCTTATAACTGCCCTCTGCTTTCTGTACAAATTGTAAATAGCCTTTCGCTCCCTGTATTTTACCCCTGCCACCTTCAGAATTTGAAAGAGAGTATTCCAATCAACATTGTCAAAAGCTTTCTCTATGTCTACAAATGCTAGAAACGTAGGTTTGCCTTTCCTAATCTTTCTTCTAAGATAAGTCGTAGGGTCAGTATTGCCTCACCTGTTCCAACATTTCTACGGAATCCAAACTGATCTTCCTCGAGGTCGGCTTCTATCAGTTTTTCTATTCGTCTGTAAAGAATTCGCGTCAGTATTTTGCAGCTGTGACTTATTTAACTGATTGTTCGGTAATTTTCACATCTGTCAACACCTGCTTTCTTTGGGATTGGAATTATTATATTCTTCTTGAAGTCTGAGGGTATTTCGCCTGTCTCATATATCTTGCTCACCAGATGGTAGAGTATTGTCAGGACTGGCTCTCCCAAGGCTGTCAGTAGTTCTAATGGAATGTTGTCTACTCCAGGGCCTTGTTTCGACTCAGGTCTTTCAGTGCTCTGTCTAACTCTTCACGCAGTATCGTATCTCCCATTTCATCTTCATCTACATCCTCTTCCATTTCAATAATATTGTCCTCAAGTACATCGTCCTTGTATAGAACCTTTCTATACTCCTTCCACCTTTCTGCTTTCCCTTCTTTGCTTAAAAGTGGGTTTCCATCTGAGCTCTTGATATTCATGCAAGTGGTTCTCCTTTCTCCGAAGGTCTCTTTAATTTTCTTGTAGGCAGTATCTATCTTACCTCTAGTGAAATAAGCCTCTACATCCTTACATTTGTCCTCTAGCCATTCCTGCTTAGCCATCTTGCACTTCCTGTCTATCTCATTTTTGAGACGTTTGTATTCCTTTTTGCCTGCTTCATTTACTGCAGTTTTATATTTTCTCCTTTCGTCAATTAAATTCAACATTTCTTCTGTTACCCAAGGGTTTCTACTAGCCCTCATCTTTTTACCTATTTCATCCACTGCTGCCTTCACTATTTCATCTCTTAAAGCTACCCATTCTTCTTCTACTGTATTTCTTGTCCCCATTCTCCTCAATCGTTCCCTAATGCTCTCTCTGAAACTCTCTACAACCTCTGGTTCTGTCAGTTTATCCAGGTCCCATCTCCTTAAATTCCCACCTTTTTGCAGTTTCTTCAGCTTTAATCCACAGTTCATAACCAATAGATTGTGGTCAGAGTCCACATCTGCCCTGGAAATGTCTTACAATTTAAAACCTGGTTCCTAAATCTCTGTCTTACCATTATATAATCTATCTGATACCTTCAAGGGTTCTTCCATGTATACAACCTTCTTTCATGAATCTTGAACCAAGTGTTAGCTATAATTAACATATGCTCTGTGCAAAATTCTACCAGTCGACTTCCTCTTTCATTTCTTAGCCCCAATCCATATTCACCTACTGTGTTTCCTTCTCTCCCTTTTCCTACTGACGAATTCCAGTCACCCATGGCTATTAAGTTTTCGTCTCCCTTCACTAGCTGAATAATTTCTTTTATCTCATCATACATTTCATCAATTTCTTCGTCATCTGCAGAGCTAGTTGGCATATAAACTTGTACTACTGTAGTAGGCGTGGGCTTCGTGTCTATCTTGGCCACAATAATGCGTTCACTATGCTGTTTGTAGTAGCTTACCCGTACTCCTATTTTCTTATTCATTATTAAACTTACTCCAGCATTACCCCTATTCGATTTTGTATTTATAACCCTGTATTCACCTGAACAAAAGTCTTGTTCCTCCTGCCGCCAAACTTCACTGATTCCCACTATATCTAACTTTAACCTATCCATTTCCCTTTTTAAATTTTCTAACCTACCTGCCCGATTAAGGGATCTGACATTCCACGTTCCGATCCGTAGAACGCCAGTTTTCTTTCTCCTGATAACGACGTCCTCTTGAGTAGTCCCCGCCCGGAGATCCGAATGGGGGACTATTTTACCTCCGGAATATTTTACCCAAGAGGACGCCATCATCATTTAATCATACAGTAAAGCTGCATGCCCTCGGGAAAAAATTATGGCTGTAGTTTGCCCTTGCTTTCAGCCGGTCGCAGTACCAGCACAGCATGGCCATTTTGGTTAGTGTTACAAGGCCAGATCAGTCAATCATCCAGACTGTTGCCCCTGCAACTACTGAAAAGGCTGCTGCCCCTCTTCAGGAACCACACGTTTGTCTGGCCTCTCAATATATACCCCTCCGTTGTGGTTACACCTACGGTACGGCTATCTGTGTCGTTGAGGCACGCAAGCCTCCCCACCAACGGCAAGGTCCATGGTTCATGGGGGTGGGGGGGTTAATACACTGGCCATTAAAATTGCTACACCAAGAAGAAATGCAGATGATAAACGGGTATTCATTGGACAAATATATTATACTAGAACTGACATGTGATTACATTTATACGCAGTTTGGTGCATAGATGCTGAGAAATCAGTACCCAGAACAACCACCTCTGGCCGTAATAAAGGCCTTGATACGCCTGGGCATTGAGTCCAACAGAGCTTGGATGGCCTGTACAGGTACAGCTGCCCATCCAGCTTCAACACGATACCACAGTTCATCAAGAGTAGTGACTGGCGTATTGTGACAAGCCAGTTGCTCGATCACCATTGACCAGACGTGTTCAACTGGTGAGAGATGTGGAGAATGTGCTGGCCAGAGCAGCAGTCGAACATTTTCTGTATCCAGAAAGGCCCGTACAGGACCTGCAACATGCGGTCGTGCGGTATCCTGCTGAAATGTAGGGTTTCGCAGGGAACGAATGAAGAGTAGAGCCACGGGTCGTAACACATCTGAAATGTAACGTCCACTGTCAAAGTGCCGTCAGTGCGAACAAGAAGTGACCGAGACGTGTAACCAGTGGCACCCCATACTATCACGCCAGTTGATACGCCAGTATGGCGATAACGAATACACGCTTCCAATGTGCGTTCACCGCGATGTCGCCAAACACGGATGCGACCATCATGATGCTGTAAACAGAACTTGGATTCATCCGAAAAAATGACGTTTTGCCATTCGTGCACCCAGGTTCGTCGTTGAGTACACCATCGCAGGCGCTCCTGTCTGTGATGCAGCGTCCAGGGTAACCGCAGCCATGGCCTCCGAGCTGATAGTCCATGCTGCTGCAAACGTCGTCGAACTGTTCGTGCAGATGGTTGTTGTCTTGCAAACGTCCCCATCAGTTGACTCAGGGATCGAGACGTGGCTGCACGATCCGTTACAGCCGTGCGGATAAGATGCCTCTCATCTCGACTGCTAGTGTTACGAGGCCGTTGGGATCCAGCACGGCGTTCCGTATTACCCTCCTGTACCCACCGATTCCATATTCTGCTAACAGTCATTGGATCTCGAGGAACGCGAGCAGCAATGTCGCAATACGATAAACCGCAATGGCGATAGGCTACAATCCGACCTTTATCAAAGTCGGAAACGTGATGGTACGCATTTCTCCTCCTTACACGAGGCATCACAACAACATTTCACCAGGCAACGCCGGTCAACTGCTGTTTGTGTATGAGAAATCGATTGGAAACTTTGCTCATGTCAGCACGTTGTAGGTGTCGCCACCGGCGCCAACCTCGGGTGAATGCTCTGAAAAGCTAATCATTTGCATATCACAGCATCTTCTTCCTGTCGGTTAAATTTCGCGTCTGTAGCACATCTTCGTGGTGTAGCAATTTTAATGGCCAGTAGTGTAGTTTCCTTAGCATTAATCACTATCTTTCTGCAGTTCATACGATACGGTGAGCACATTGATTTATGTGGTTTACCTTTGTCCTCGCTTCCGAAGGCAACCACATACCCCACGCCGTCACGTTGACGACCGCCACTGCTCTTCCCCCCGATTGTTCAGTCTCTTTTTTTTTTTGGTCATCAGTCTGCTGACTGGTTTGATGCGGCCCGCCACAAATTCCTTTCCTGCGCCAACTTCTTCATCTCAGAGTAGCACGTGCAACCTACGTCCTCAATTATTTGCTTGACGTATTCCAAGCTCTGTCTTCTTCTACAGTTTTTGCCCTCTACACCTCCCTCTAGTACCACGGAAGTCATTCCCTCATGTCTTAGCAGATGTCCTATCATCCTGTCCCTTCTCCTTATCAGTGTTTTCCACATATTCCTTTCCTCTCCGATTCTGCGTAGAACCTCCTCATTCCTTACCTTATCAGTCCACCTAATTTTCAACATTCGTCTATAGCACCACATCTCAAATGCTTCGATCCTCTTCTGTTCCGGTTTTCCCACAGTCCATGTTTCACTACCATACAATGCTGTACTCCAGACGCACATTCTCAGAAATTTCTTCCTCAAATTAAGGCCGGTATTTGATATTAGTAGACTTCTCTTGGCCAGAAATGCCTTTTTTGCCATAGCGAGTCTGCTTTTGATGTCCTCCTTGTTCCGTCCGTCATTGGTTATTTTACTGCCTAGGTAGCAGAATTCTTTAAATTCATTGACTTCGTGACCATCAATCCTGATGTTAAGATTCTCGCTGTTCTCATTTCTATTACTTCTCATTACCTTCGTCTTTCTCCGATTTACTCACAAACCATACTGTGTACTTAGACTGTTCATTCCGTTCAGCAGATCATTTAATTCTTCTTCACTTTCACTCAAGATAGCAATGTCATCAGCGAATCGTATCATTGATATCCTTTCACCTCGTATTTTAATTCCACTCCTGAACCTTTCTTTTATTTCCATCATTGCTTCCTCGATGTACAGATTGAAGAGTAGGGGCGAAAGGCTAAAGCCTTGTCTTACACCCTTCTTAATACGAGCACTTCGTTCTTGATCGTCCACTCTTATTATTCCCTCTTGGTTGTTGTACATATTTGAATATGACCCGTCTCTCCCTATAGCTTACCCCTACTTTTTTCAGAATCTCGAACAGCTTGCACCATTTTATATTGTCGAACGCTTTTTCCAGGTCGACAAATCCTATGAAAGTGTCTTGATTTTTCTTTAGCCTTGCTTCCATTATTAGCCGTAACGTCAGAATTGCCTCTCTCGTCCCTTTACTTTTCCTAAAGCCAAACTGATCGTCACCTAGCGCATTCTCAATTTTCTTTTCCATTCTTCTGTATATTATTCTTGTAAGCAGCTTCGATGCATGAGCTGTAAAGCTGATTGTGCGATAATTCTCGCACTTGTCAGCTCTTGCCGTCTTCGGAATTGTGTGGATGATGCTTTTCCGAAAGTCAGATGGTATATCGCCAGACTCATATATTCTACACACCAACGTGAATAGTCGTTTTGTTGCCACTTCCCCCAATGATTTTAGAAATTCTGATGGAATGTTATCTATCCCTTCTGCCTTATTTGACCGTAAGTCCTCCAAAGCTCTTTTAAATTCCGATTCTAATACTGGATCCCCTATCTCTCCTAAATCGACTCCTATTTCTTCTTCTATCACATCAGACAAATCTTCACCCTCATAGAGGCTTTCAATGTATTCTTTCCACCTAACTGCTCTCTCCTCTGCATTTAACAGTGGAATTCCCGTTGCACTCTTAATGTTACCACCGTTGCTTTTAATGTCACCAAAGGTTGTTTTGACTTTCCTGTATGCTGAGTCTGTCCTTCTGACAATCATATCTTTTTCGATGTCTTCACGTTTTTCCTGCAGCTATTTCGTCTTAGCTTCCCTGCACTTCCTATTTATTTCATTCCTCAGCGACTTGTATTTCTGTATTCCTGATTTTCCCGGAACATGTTTGTACTTCCTCCTTTCATCAATCAACTGAAGTATTTCTTCTGTCACCCATGGTTTCTTCGCAGCTACCTTCTTTGTACCTATGTTTTCCTTCCCAACTTCTGTGATGGCCCTTTTTAGAGATGTTCATTCCTCTTCAACTGTACTGCCTACTGCGCTATTCCTTATTGCTGTATCTATAGCGTTAGAGAACTTCAAACGTATCTCGTCATTCCTTAGTACTTCCGTATCCCACTTCTTTGCGTATTGATTCTTCCTGACTAATGTCTTGAACTTCAGACTACTCTTCATCACTACTATATTGTGATCTGAGTCTATATCTGCTCCTGGGTACGCCTTACCATCTAGTATCTGATTTCGGAATCTCTGTCTGACCATGATGTAATCTAATTGAAATCTTCCCGTATCTCCCGGCCTTTTCCAAGTATACCTCCTCCTCTTGTGATTCTTGAACAGGGTATTCGCTATTACTAGCTGAAACTTGTTACAGAACTCAATTAGTCTTCCTCCTCTTTCATTCCTTGTCCCAAGCCCATATTCTCCTGTAACCTTTTCTTCTACTCCTTCCCCTACAACTGCATTCCAGTCGCCCAATGACTATTAGATTTTCGTCCCCCTTTACATACTGCATTACCCTTTCAATATCCTCATACACTTTCTCTATCTGTTCATCTTCAGCTTGCGACGTCGGCATGTATACCTGAACTATCGTTGTCGGTGTTGGTCTGCTGTCGATTCTGATTAGAACAACCCGGTCACTGAACTGTTCACAGTAACACACCCTCTGCCCTACATTCCTATTCATAACGAATCCTACACCTGTTATACCATTTACTGCTGCTGTTGATATTACCCGATACACATCTGACCAGAAATCCTTGTCTTCCCTCCACTTCACTTCACTGATCCCTACTATATCTAGACTGAGCCTTTGCATTTCCCTTTTCAGATTTTCTAGTTTCCCTACCACGTTCAAGCTTCTGACATTCCACGCCCCGACTCGTAGAACGTTATCCTTTCGTTGATTATTCAATCTTTTTCTCATTGTAACCTCCCCCTTGGCTGTCCCCTCCCGGAGATCCGAATGGGGGACTATTCCGGAATGTTTTGCCAATGGAGAGACCATCATGACACTTCTTCAAATATAGGCCACATGTCGTGTGGATACACGTTACGTGTCTTTAATGCAGTGGTTTCCATTGCCTTCTGCATCCTCATGTCTTTGATCATTGCTGATTCTTCCGCCTTTAGGGGCAATTTCCCACCCCTAGGACAAGAGAGTGCCCTGAACCTCTATCCGCTCCTCCGCCCTCTTTGACAAGGCCGTTGGCAGAATGAGGCTGACTTCTTATGCCGGAAGTCTTCGGCCGCCAATGCTGGTTATTTATCAAAATTTAGGCAGTGGCGGGGATCGAACACGGGACCGAAGACGTTTTGATTATGAATCAAAGACGCTATCCCTTTTTTTATTTTTTACCCCTTTTTTTTCTTTTTCCCCTTTTTTTGACCACTTTTTTTCCCTTAAAAAGCCCCTTAGGAAAATGGAACTAAAAAAAACCTAAGTGCCACCGCCACTTTTCATCCTATAACAAAAAATCTGATCCATTTCAGGCGTTGGCTCCTGAATGAACCCACCCCAGAGAGCTGCCTATATACCAGGGGAAATATGGGAAATCAAGGTTAGGGCTATCCTTTGCCACTTTTTTTTTTTTTACATGTTTACATTTAGGGAACGTGTACAAATGAGAATTCTAGTAACTAAGTGTTACAAGTAAGTGTTACAACAACAAAGGTGGTATAAAAGAGTAATCAAAAAATAAAAATATAAATCACTGATGTAATTCCAACTAAAAGGTTCTTCAATAATGTAACTGGTTCCACTTGGAGCCTCGCCATCGTTATCTGATATTTCCAATAGTGCCTTTGAAGGGCATCTGCAACGGAGGCATTCTGCTCGCTAGTGCCTCAAGGAAAACAGTATCCTTGCAGCAGCTTGTCTCTTCCTTTGCTCATGGCTGACAAGGCAGAACGTTGAGCCGTTAGTGTGATGCGACACAACATTAACCGCAGCTTGGCACTCCCCAGCTGAGTGGGGGGTTAACGAAAACGCTGCGTAAATAATTTGCGAAGAGCGTACGGTATTTCGGTGTGCGTTCGAGGGCATTGTGAGCGGTTTGTAGGAACCACCAGTAATCAAGCTGCTCTTTCTCTCCGTCGCTAAAGATGTAGGCGACGGTAAGTCCTTTGAACCATGTAAGCGCATGATGTTTTGCAGCCGGAGAGTAAGTTTCATCGGGACAGAGTAGGGTCTGAGGGTCAATCATATCAGGTGTGACCCGGAGGTAACAAGCCAATATCTTCTGTGTTAGTCGCCAAACTCCGGACGATGATGCGCAAGTAAAACGATGTTCATCGGTATCCAAAAGGTGACAATCTTGGCAATAAGGTGAGTCTGCCAGTCCAATAGTGTGAAGTCGCTGTCGTGTGGCATATTTTTTGTTGGCGATCTGATACCACTTCGAACGCACCGTGGATGACAGAAAGTTGTGGTGTATCGTTTTCCACACTCTTGGCCAGTGAACCGTAGGGTACTTGTTTTCCACCACGTTATGGGGAACAGCCCGCAGAAGGTTGGTATAAAAATCTTTCGCCTTTGGTGGACGTGTGGCGGAGAGGTTCGAGCTGACATAGCTGTAATCAAGAATGAAGGTCGACACGTGGGAGAGCTGTGGTGCGACGTGCGCAACCGACACCGGCGGGACGTTAGAGACTGGCATCAGAACCTGTAGTAAACGACCCGTGAGAGAGGTATATTGACTTTTCCATCGCTTCCTCATGTTGCTCATGTAAAGGGCAGCTGCTCTCGCCCTGACGTTGACCAATCCCAGCCCTCCTTTGTGCACTGGGAGGGTAAGAGTGTCGTATTGTACTTTAAAGATATGACCTGCGGAAACGTGGTAACTGAAGGTCGCCTGAATCCGGCGACCAATCTGCAGCGGTAGTGGGAGGACCTGTGCCACGTGGTTGAGTTTTGATGCTACGTAGAGGTTCAGGTATTCAACACGTTGTAGCTGATTCAAGTCCCGGAGCAGGTTCCGTCGCACCATTGCGCGTATGATCTGTAATAACCGTCGGTAGTTTGCTGCAGCTGTTTTACGTACATCTTTCTTGAACGTGATTCCCAAATATCGCAGATCAGAAACTGGCGGGAGGGGAGCGAGGGCTTCCGGTCCGAGACCACGCCCAATATCCAACGCCGCCTTGTTGATGTTCAGAAGACTGCCTGCGGCCTGTCCGTATCGCTCAATCCAGGTTAGTACGCTTTGAACTTCGTCACTGGAACGAACCAGCAGTAGCGGGTCGTCAGCGTATGTCCTATAGCGAAAGGTGACGTCCCGCAGCGTGATGCCAGATAGGCGGTGGTTAAGGCCCCCTAGGAGTGGCTCGAGTGCGATTGCATAAAGGTAGGTAGAAAGGGGACAACCCTGTCGTAGAGACCTCTTAATGGGTACTGGTCCTACCGTCCTTCCATTGACCTGGACGTGTGAGCTGGCTGCGGTCCAAAGACGCCGTAGGGTGTCGATGAGGCCCGGGGGGAATCCCATACAGTCCATCACTCGTAGGAGGAAGTTGTGGTGCACTCTATCAAAGGCGCGGTTGAAATCGACGGAGACGATCGCCGCTCTCAGACGG
Organism: Schistocerca serialis cubense; assembly: GCF_023864345.2. Classification (NCBI taxonomy): domain Eukaryota; kingdom Metazoa; phylum Arthropoda; class Insecta; order Orthoptera; family Acrididae; genus Schistocerca; species Schistocerca serialis. The sequence continues at coordinate 807,854,270 of NC_064638.1, read as the reverse complement.
CACGCAGAAGCGATCGCTATTAAGTCCCTGCAGTCACCGGTGGCCATGTGTATGTTGGCTTCTCCCCCCTGCGACGTCTGTTCTGGAGCGAGGATCATCGGCAAAGTCGTCCTAATACGGCTCGCCATAATCCTGGTGAAAATCTTGTAATCGGCGTTCAGCATTGTAAGCGGCCGATAGTCGTTAATCGATAGCCCTCCACCTGGCTTGTGTACCGGTTGAGAAGACCTTCTACAAACGCTGGCGGCACAACACAGTCTGGAGACATAAGTTCGCGGAACATTACAACCCAGCGAGGCATCATGATGTCACGGAAAGTCCGGTAGAATTCGATGGGCAATCCATCAGGTCCAGGAGACTTATTGGCCGCACCTTGTCCACGGCGTCTTCGCGGTCCTCCTTGTGCTTCTTATGCTGCATGATCCGGCGGCGCCTCAGCTGGCCGCGGATCGGGATCTTGTGTCTCGACGTCCTCGGCCCACGAAGCGGGCGCGGATGTCTGTTCATGTTCCATAGCCTCGGAATGTTTGATAGTAAGGGACCGGGCGACTTCGCTGCCTGCACTGGTACCTTCCCACTGCTCACTGTTTCTGTCAATGGGCTGATGGTCGAAAGCTGCATGTTGTTCTGTCTGTTCTGCAAGGTTGGAGTCGGTGAAAACAGCCTCAGCTTCGCGGCTGGCTTCTTGAATGGTCAGTTGTTCTTTCCCGGCCGAATGCGAACCGCTGTGTTCCGACGCGGTCCGACGACGGCGCTTTCGGCGTTTCGGTGATCGCTGTTTCCGTACATGGCCTTCATTGTCAGAAGACGGCACTGACTCACGCTCCGCCGGAACAAACGCTTCGGTCGGTATAATAAGGGAATCAATTGCCATCTTGCCGGCGTCAATGTCTGTCGCGTTCGGTAGCTCCAGAGTCGTAGTACTATTTTCCACCACTGGCCAGGTCGGCGGATCATCCAGGTTTTTGTCCGTGGAAAGCGATTCTTGTACCGCTGAAGCGGTCGGCCGTGTCTGTTGTGTGGAGAACGTCGTGAGCGCCGCCGCGTAAGTCACGGGTAGAATAGTCTTCGCCGCTTGTGGTGCAACGTCCTTCGGTGGGAGTTGTGTGATCCGACGCTGGAGGCACTCGGAACGAAGGTGACCTTCCTTGCCGCATCCGGAACACGTCTTCGGCTGGCCGTCATAAATAACTATGGCCCGGCATCCTCCTATCTGTAGATAGGATGGCACGTGTGTTGGAGATCTATGCGCACTTGGCGTACTCCATTGAGTACTGGATACGTCTTAAACTGGGTCCATTTTTCAGCCACGTGTTCGTGTACCGTGCCGTAGGGGCGCAGCGCCGCTACAACTTCTGCCGCCGGGAGTTCAAATGGAAGTTCGGATATGCGTATAGTCCGCAGTCCCATTGCGGCATGGCCGACCTCGACGTTGCCAACATTGCCATCTGCGTGGCAGAAGCGGAGTTCTTGTTTCATCTCACGAAGCACCTTGTCGCATGTAGTTTCGTTTATGAGCTTTACATAGACCGTGCTCCTGACGATCGAAAAGTGAATGGCGACGATGTCGGCAGCTGGATCTTGGCTTCCTCTTTTAAAAAGCGTTCGACTTCGAGCGCCTTTGGTCGGGTAAAGTCGTTCCGAAATGTGAATTTCAAGGTTGATCTTCTGTATTGGTTTGCCATGGTCTTGTAGCGCTACGGCGTCACGTTAGTGTCGGCCGAAGAAAGTAAACAAGGCGCACGGGCTCTCTCTGACAGCGGAGAGCACACACCGCACGTCTGCTTCGCTCGGCTGCGAGAGCCGCACTGACGTACGTTGAATCTGATCGGGGCGGACGTCGTAATACACCTTTTAAGTTCGTTGTTGATCTATTAACTCAGTTTTTTTATTACAGAGGGCAGCTAACCCTCTGACCGAACACGCTGAGCTACCGTGCCGGCTAGTAATGCAGTGGTTTCCATTGTCTTCTGCATCCTCATGTCGTTGATCATTGCTGATTCTTCCGCCTTTAGGGGCAATTTCCCACCCCTAGGACAAGAGAGTGCCCTGAACCTCTATCCGCTCCTCCGCCCTCTTTGACAAGACTATTGGCAGAATGAGGCTGACTTCTTATGCCGGAAGTCTTCGGCCGCCAATGCTGATTATTTATCAAAATTTAGGCAGTGGCGGGGATCGAACCCGGGACCGAAGACGTTTTGATTATGAATCAAAGACGCTACCCTTTTTTTTCTTTTTAAATCTCATTTTGTTCGTTTTCGTTCGTTGTATCTGCTTGGGGCGGACGTCGCATGACACCCGTTTCAGTTCGTCGTTGACCCATTAACTCAGTTTTTTTGTTACAGACGGTAGCTAACCCTCTGACCGAACACGCTGAGTTACCGTGCCGGCCCCCTAGTCCAGTCTCAATAGTCGAAAATAGGCTCTCTTATTATAGCAGATATACATTGAAGTACATTGAAAACTTATTTTCACTTAAGGGTATTACTTGAATGCATGTAATGAATGAAACAAAATAATAAAGGGAATAAAATTATTTATATAGGCTTCCTTAAGCTATACCCTTATGCTGTAACTCGTTTCCTGCAGCAGGTGAAGAATGACTACATCTACATTTTCACACCGCGAGCTACATAACGGTGTGTGGCAGGAGGTACTTTGTATACTACTGTTAATTCCACCCTTTCCTGTTCCAGACGCGAATGGTTCCCGGAAAGAAGATTGTTGGTGAGACTCCGCGTAAACTCAACTCTCTCTAATTTTATCTTTGTTGTCTTTTCGCGAGGTATACGTTGGGGGAAGCAATATATTGGTTGGCTGTTCTAGAGAGGTACGCTATTGGAACTTTATCAGTAAACAACGTCGTCATTAATAGTGCCTCTCCTGCTGCGTCTGCCACTGAAGTTGACTGGGCGTCTCCTTGACGTTTACGCGCTTGCTAAAATGAACCGGTAATGAAACGCGTTGCTCTTATTTTGGATCCTCTCTATTTCCTCTGTCAGTCCTATCTGATATGGATCTCGGACTAACGAACACTATGCAAATATTGGTCGAACGACGGTTTTGTAAGCTATGTCCTTACTGATTGCACTACACTATCTGAGGATTCTTCGAATGAATCTAAGTATGCACCAGTCATACATGTGATTACTTTTATGTGGTCGCTCCACTTCAGACCGCTTCATATGCGCCCTCCTGGATATTTTATGGATGTGACTGCTTCCAGCGATTGTTCTGCAATCGTATGATCATACAGTACCAGACCTTTCAATCTCTTTCGGAGCAATACGTTACATTTGTTTATACTGAGGGTCACGTAGTAATCCTCACACCAAACGTCTGTCCTCTGCAATTTCTTAACGTCACAACTTCTCTGTACACAAAGGCGTCGTATGCGAAAAGCCTTATGGTACGTCCCATATTTTCAAATAGGTCATTTATATTAATCACGTTCAGACAGAAACGAGCAGGTTGTAAAATGAAAACCGATGAAGAAAGTGTGGTCCCTATAAGAGCGTTGAGGTACCAAAATCGCCTCTAGGAGGACGTGGGCTCACGTGACGACAGACAGAGCGCGTGCACGTATCGAGCATCCACTGCACTCTGTAGTGCTGAAAACAGAGAAATGGAGGCTTCAAAAGATGAGAAAAAGGGTACAGAGTGTTTCCTTATAGCGAAAGGAGGGCGAAGAATGGCAATCCATCGAAGAATGGCACACGTGTACGGAGATCACTGAATGTCTGTTGCAGCTCCAACATTCATTCCCATCTTTGGTGCAGTGGTTGCCGCAGTAACTCGCTGGACTTTAATAACGAGGGCATCCATCCGCTGGAAAATGGTATCGGCAAAGCGGTGTGGCGTTCCAGATCGGTTGTCATCGTCCAACGACATCCGTCCATCCTTTAAGTACAGGGAGTCATTTTCCCTTGCTCTATTTGCGTGTGGAACAGGAAAGTAAATGACGCTAGTACTGGTACGTGGTACCCTCCGCCATAGGCCGTACGGTGGCTTGCCGAGTACGTATGTATGTAGATGTAGATATAGATGAATCCCTTGTGCACGACTTGACCCTTGCAACGGACATGCTGTCTTCGTACACTTATGTCAACCTTTGAAGAACTTGCGTTTCCTGCACTTCTTTCGCTGTCAGGAAACGTACAACACCCCTTAGATCTTCTTTTGGAGTCTCCATTTCTCTCTTTTCAGCAGGACTGAGTGCAATGACGAGTGCGCGTTCCGTCGTTACGTGAGTGCTCGCATATGTCCCTCCACTGGCGACCTCAGCGCTCTTTTAGGCATCACGCTTTGTTTCGTAGATAATTCACTAAGATCCCTTCAATGGTTTTCACTTCACAGCCTCCAGTTCATTTCTTTCTGAATGACTCTAATATTATGAAAAGTATGGTCTTATAGTACTGCTCTGAGGTACGCCGAAGCTCTTTTTTAAGTCTGAAGATTTTCCTCCGTTGACGATGACATTCCATGTCCTGTTTGTCACAAACTGTTCAGTCCAATCACTTAGCTCGTAGTGTACAGCGTACTCTCGTATTTTGTCCATTGGAGTGGAGTGAGAAACTGTATCTAACGCTAGCCAGGAGTCAAGTAATACAGCATACACCTGGGCGCCGATGTTTACTGGTTTCTGGGTATCGTGGACGAACAGAGCGAGTAGTTTCACCGACTCGTTGTTTTCAGAGCCCATGTTGATTCCTACGAGGGAGGTATTCGGTCTCCACTCATTATAAGTAATCAAAGAATGTACCTAAAAAATTCTACAACAGACCGACGTCAGAGACATAGGCCTATAGTTTTGTGCGTCTGTTCGACGATCCTTCTTGCAAACGGGATTGACCTTCGCTTTTTTTCCAATCGCTAGAAACGCTTCGCTCCTTCAGCGACCTACGATACATTGCTGTTAGAGGAGGAGCAAGTTCTTTCCCATACTCTGTGTAGAATCGTATCAGTATGCCGTTAGGTCCAGTGGTATTCCCTTTGTTGGGCGTTTACAGTTACTTTTCTATCTCTTTGGCAACTTATTTCGATATCTGATATTTTCAGGTTCGTGGGACTATTTAATGGAGGAGCCGCGGTACTTCCTCAGTGAAGTCGGGACTCAGTTCGAAGCGGGACTTATCACTGAATACAATTCTCCTCCAGTCAATGAGATTTCAGGCCGAAGACATGGCTGCAGACGTGTCTGGAGACGCCACAGATGGCGGTGGGACACCAACCTGACTGTCGCCCGCCATACGGCTCGTAACCAGGAATGATGGTCTGGTATGCCATTTCTTTTCATAGCAGGACCTTTTGGTCGTCATCCGCGGCACCTTTACGGCACAGAGGTAAATCGACGATATTCTACGCCCCATTTTGTTACCCTTCATAGCAAGCCATCCTGGTCTACATTTCAACAAGATAATTCCCGCCCGCAAGCGGAGAGACTTTCTACTGCTTGATACCGTGCATGCCAAACCCTGCCTTGACCAGCAAGGTAGCCGGATTTATAACGTTTGGAGCATTATGGACAAGGCTCTCAAACCAGATCGTGATTATGACGATCTAACGCACCAGCTGGATATCCCTCCACAGGCCACCCCACAACTCTATCTATCAATGCCTAGACGAGTAACTGCCAGAGCTGAACCAACGCGTTATTGACTTGTTTAGTTCTTGGATATCTTTCTCTTTAATTTTTCTCAAGTTGTAATCATTTGCTTGACGGTACATGTACATCACGTCTACCGATTTCCGTCCCATTCGAATAGTTCCTTAGTGGTGTGTCTTTTTTGTGTGTGTTAGGGTGTATTTACGCCTCAAGGCGACACCTACATCTATACGTTTACTGAGGACGCCACCTTACTGCGTGTGATACCAGCATGTGTTCCCTCCATCCCTGTTCCATCCGCAAATGGCGGGAGTAAAGAATGATTGTCGGTAAAACTACATATTGGCTTTGATTTCTCGTATTTTCTCGTTGTGTTTATTTCGCGAAACACATGTGGAAGGAAATAATTCATTGCCCTCTTCTCTCAGGAAGTCACGCTTTCGGAGGTTAAATAGTGAACCTCTGCATGATGCACAGCGGCTGTCTTGTGGCGTCTGCCACTGGAGTCTATTGGGTGTCTCTGTAATGCTGTCGAGTCGACTAAACGATCATGTGTAGCAGAATGCTGCTTTTCGTCGGATCTTGTGTATCTCTTCTACTGATACAAACTATTAATGTTCCCAGAGTGAAGAACAATGCTCAAAATTCGGGTGAGCAAGTGTTTTGCAAGCCACTTCTTAAGTGGACGATCTACCTTTTGTTAAGATTCTATGCACTCGTGATCTATGGGTAGAGTCTTTGATTAGTAATCAAAACGTACTCGGTCTGGCTTCGAACCCCGTCACTGCTTAAATTCTGAACAAAAATCACAAGGTTTTCTGCCAACGGCCTTGTCAAAGAGGGCACAGTAGCGGACCGATGTTCAGGACACTCTCTTAGCCTTGCTATGAGAAACTGCCCCTGAAAGGTAGAAGAATCAGCAATGATCAACGACTTGAGGATGCAGAAGGCAATGGAAACCACTGCATTAAAGACATAATCCACAGGACATGTAGCCTGTAACTGACAAAGTGTCGTGATAATCACTCAATTGACAAAAGATGCCGGACTAGTCTCCCATTCGGATGTCCAGGAGGGGATTGTCAAGGGGCAGGTGACCATGAGAAATAGACTGAATAACCAACGAAAGGATAACGTTCTACGAGTCGGGCCGTGGACTGTCAGAAGTTTGAACGTGGTACGGAAGCTAGAAAATCTAAGAAGGGAAATGCTAAAACTGGATCTAGATATAGCAGGGGTCAGTGAAGTGAAATGGAAAGAAGACAAAGATTCCAGTTCAGATGAGTGTAAGGTAATAGCAACAGCAGCCGAAAATGGTATCACTGGAGTAGGATTCGTTATGATAAGGAAGGTAGGATAGAGAGTGTGTTACTGTGAACAGTTCAGTAACAGGATTGTTCTAATCAGAACTGACAGCAAACCAACACCGACACCAATAGTTCAGGTGTATATGCGAATGTTGCAAGGAGACGATGAAAAGGTAGAGAAAGTGTTTACTGAACGGGTAATTCGGCACGTAAACGGAGGTAAAAATCTATTACTCAAAGGGAACTGGAATGCGGTTGTAGGGGAAGAAGAAAGGGTTACAGGAGAATATGGGCGTGGTAGTAGGAACGAATGAGGAGAAAGACTAATCGAGTTCTTCAATAAATTTCAGATGACTATAGCGAATACTCTGTTCACGAATCACAAGAGGAGGGAATATAATTGGAAAGGATCGATAGGAAAGACTTCCATTAGATTACATCGTGGTCAGACAGAGATTCCGAAATCAAATACTGGATTGTAAGACGTACCAAGGGGCAGATATAGTCTAGATCACAATTTGGTAATGATGAAGAGTAGGCTGAAGTTAAGAGATTAGCCACGAAGAATCAATATACAAAGAATTGTGATACGTAAGTACTAAGGAATGAAGACACGTGCTTGAAGTTCTCTAAAGCTATAGATACTGCGATAATGGATAGCTCAGTAGGTAGTTGAGTTGAAGAGGAATGGTCATCTCTAAAAAGGACAATCTCACAAGTTGGAAAGAAAAACGTAGGTAAAAGGAAGGTAACTGCGAAGAAACGATGGGTAACAGAAGAAATACATCAGTTGATTGACGAAAGAAGGAAGTACGAAAATAGACAGGGAAATTCAAGAATACTGAAACCCAAGTCACTTAGGAACGAAATAAACAGAAGGTGCACGGGAGCTAAGGTGAAATGGCTGCAAGAAATATGTGAATAAATCGAAAAAGAAATGACTTTCGGAGAGACTAACTCAACATGCAGAAAAGTCAAAACAACTTTCGGCGGTAACATTAAGAGTGCAATGGGAATTCCACTGTTAAATGCAGAGGAGAGAGCAGATAGGTGGAAAGAGCACATTGTGGGCCTCTATGAGAGGGAGGACTTTTCTCATGTGACAGAAGAAGAAACGGGAGCCGTTAGGGAACAGAAAAGGGATCCTGTATTAGAATCAAAATTTAGAAGTGCTTTGGAAGACTTAAAATCAAATAAGGCAGAAGGCGTAGATAACATTCTATCGGGATTTCTGAAATCATTGGGAGAACTTCCAACAAAAAGATTATTCACGTTGGTGTGTAGAATGTATAAGACTGGCAATATAGCATCTGACTTCCGAATACAATTCCCAAGATTGCAAGAGCAGACAATTACCAGAATTATCGCACAGCCAGTTTAACAGCTCATGCATCGGAGTTGTTGACAGAAGAAACCGAAAAGGAAATTGAGTGTTTGTTATATGATGATCAGTTTGGCTTTAGGAAAGAACGGGGCTGGAGAGGCAGTCCTGACGTTGCGGTTGATAATGGAAGCAAGATTGAAGAAACACAAGATGCGCTCATAGCATTAGTCGACCTGGAAAAAGGAATTCGACAATGTAAAGTGGTGCAAGATGTTAGAAAGCCTGAGAAAAATAGGGGTAAGCTACGTGGAAAGACGGGCAATATATAATATTTACAGGAACCAAGAGGAACGAGTAAAAGTGGAAGACCAAGAAAGAAGTGCACGAATTAAAAAGGGTGTCAGCCAGGCACGTAGTCTTTCGCCTTTGCTGTTCAGTCTATACGTTGTTAAAGTCCGCCTGCTTGGCTGGGTGGTAACATGCTTACCTCCCATGCACTGGGCCCGGGTTCGATTACCGGCCGGGTTGGAGATTTTCTCTGCTCGTGGACTGGGTGTTGTGTTGTCCTCATCATCATTTCATCCTCATCGTCGGCTGCAAGTCGCCCAATGTCGCCGACTGAAGTAAGACTTTCGCTTGGCGGCCGAACCCGAATGGGACATCCCGGCCAAGAATGCCATACGATCATTTCATTTCGTACGCAAAAAAAAAAAAACATTGTTTCGATGAATTCTAGCCTGTCAACTCTTTTTAGTAATTTTGCATGTTGTTATTCCATTTTAGGTCGCTCTGGATGGTTGATCTGAGCTATTTTACGGTAGTTACTGTTTCCATTGTTAGGAGAAGTGAAAGTAAAGCTGTGAGGACGGGTCATGAGTCGTGCTTGGGTAACTCAGTCGGTCGAGCACTTGCCAACGAAAGGCAAAGGTCCCGAGTTCGAGCCTCGGCCTAGCTCACAGTTTCAATCTGCCAGGAAGTTTCATATGAATGCACACTCTGCTGCAGAGTGAAAACTTCATCCTGGACTGCTTCCATTGATTTGTTGCCCCTGGGTAGTCTTACAGTAGTGGATTTCTTCTCATGTTTATGTGCAATACGTTTCACTGAAGATCACGGTCAACTGCCAGTCACTGCGCCAACTTAAAGTCTGGTCCCAACGCCATTGCGCTAGTATGAACGTCAAATTTGCGAAGGAGATCCTAGAAGGTTTAACACACAATGTAGATCTTGCTCTATTGGGAGATAGCTATAATCGAGTTTCCAGTTTAAGTAGTGAAAGTAAAATGATCTACTAACAAGACTAAAAATCATGGGTATACTATAGCAATAGATTAAGAGGGGCAGCAACCTTTTAAGTAGTAACAGAGACAATAGTCTGGATGACTGACTGACCTTGTATTGCAACATTAGCGAAATTGACCTTACTATGTTGGTACTACGAATGGCTGCAAACAATGATAAACCACACCCGTTATCTTTGTCCGAGAACATGCAGTTGTACTGTAGGGTTTAATAAAAAAGGTTTACTCCTGGATAAAATATCTGGAGCTAAATTAGCCCCCCATTCGCATCTCTTGGCAGGTACAACTGAGGATATTGTTGTCATAGAGAAAAACAAATATGGTGTGGTGCTGGTTGACCTGTGGAGTGTTAGATCTGCAAAACAGGTAGGTAGGCTATAGATCTTGAAAACCGAATCGGATAGGTTGAAGTTGGATATAGTGTGAATTAATGAAGTGTGATAAGAGAACATGATTCAGGGTATGGTGAATGTAGGTTTATTAACATAAAATAAAAAAATAGTTAGGAAAGCGTGTAAATAATGATGAATATGCATAAATTAATGTGAACAACATAGTGGACGCATTATCATAGGCAAGACAGATACACAGCCATGATTTGATACGGTAGTACAGGTATATATATCTACTAGCTACGTAGATGAAGAGATTGGAAAAGCATGTATGATGAAGGTAAAAATTTTATTCTAATAGGACACTGGAAATTTTATAAGGGACTGGAATTCAGTAGTAGGAAAAGGAAGAGCTGGGATAATAGTGGATTAATACAGACTGGGGCTAAGGAATGAAACGCAACTACGCTTTCTGGAATTTTGCTTTGTGTATAATTTAATCGTAACACTTGGTTGAAGGATCATCAAAGAATATTTTACACGTGGAAACGACCAAGAGACACCAGAACGTTTCGGTCAGATTTTATAATGGAAATAGAGAAAAGAATGCCGACTGAAATGGATGGAAATATGCGGTATGAGACTAACGTTTTGCTTTGAGAGACAAAATTGTGAAGTCAGCAGAGGAAAAATTAGACGTAAAGGAAAGTACCATTAGGAATCGTCGGATAATACACGAAATATTAAATTTAAGTGGTACAAGGAGATGGCCCAAAAGTTAAGCAAATGAAGAAGGTGAAGGGGAGCATAGACGTCTAAAAAATGTGTCTGACAAGAAATTCGACGTTTCAAAATAAAAATAGATAGAAATATAAAGAAATAATAAGCCACCAGTTGCACACAAGAAATTTACGAGAGTTGCCCAGAAAGTAATTCACCACATATTTTTCCTCAACAATCTTTATTGAACATAATGAGAATTACACACACTAAAGAATGGTGTTTTATCTACATACCCTATTTCTCCACGTGATCTCCATCCCATTCTATGGCTTTTCTCCGGCGCAAAACAAGGGCGTGTACGCCCTGTCGGTACCAATCCTTGTCCTGGTGGCGGAGCCAGTGCTTCACTGTGTGAATCTCCTCCTCATCGTCCTCAGAATGTCTTCCACGAATCGAATCCTTTAATGAATGACAACATCAGCTAGCTGCAACGCGTAAGGTGGACAGCCGATGATAGTCTCCCCGACCGCTGCAAATCGTGGAGCTCCGTCGAACCGCCTTCTGATGACCTCACCCTCCGTGCCCAGCGACCAACTGTACTTCCATCGACAGCAAGTGCTCCATTGACTTTGCACAAGCGTTTGTGAATACTCCCCTCAGTTTCTTTCTCTGCAGTGAGAAGTTCAATGACGACACATTGCTTGTAACGTACATCAACTACAGACGCCATTTTGGAACTGTCCTGCAGCTATGCTGTCTGTCGGAACTGACGGAAACTTCGCGCGCTCATTCAGGAGACTTTAAATAATAAATATGTAACGTTTAGCATTCGTAGCTTTGTTTTCGGCTGAGAAAAAAGAATGCAGTGCATTACTTTCTGGGCAACCCTTGTCATTTCTATGCCGGTTTTGGGCTCTTAGAACTCTTCTTCAAAAGATTACACCTGTCGCATTATTTGCGAGCATCATCAATATCATGGTCATGTGGTTCATAGTGCCTGTAAAAATCATTATAAAGAAGCGAAAAAACTAGTGCAGACATCATGCCAGAACAGGAGCTGCCATTTTGAAGAAGGGCACTAAGTGCTCGAAACCGGCAAAGAAATTAAATTTCTTTTACGCAATTGGTTGCTTATTATTTCGTTATACACGACTACATTTGCTGAGGGTGGATAAAACAGTAAATATAGATAGAAATAGACTGCAAAAGATTAATAGTTTGCTTTGAGAGACAGAATTGTGAAGTAAGCACAGGAATATTCAAGGACGTGAACGAACATGAGATGGCGGATGCAATACTGCTACAAGAACTTCACAGAATATTGAAAGATCTAAGCTGAAACTGTTGAGATTCTTGCGAGAACCACTGATGACAAAACTGTTGTTCCAGTTGCTGTGAGGGGTATATGAGTGGTATATGAGACAAGCGAAAAGCCTCCCTCAGACTTTAAGGAGAATGTAGTGATCTGAAAGTCAAAGTAGGAAGGTGCAGAAAGGTGTTACTTTCACCAAACAATTAATTTAATATGTCACGGTTACAAAATATTAACACAAATTATGCACAGAAAAGTGGATGGACTGCTGGAAGCCGAGCGCGGGCGGGAGTGCCCGAGTTTTGGAAAAGTTTAGGAATACGCGAGACATTACTAACCCTACAACTTACGTTAGAAGGTAGCTGAAATGAGTGAAACCTACATTTATAGCATTTCTAGATTTAGAAAAGGCTTCTAAGAATATTGACTGTAATATAATCTACGAAATTCCGAATTTGTCAGAGATAAAATAAAAAGAACCGAAAGCTATTCTAAAATTGCCAAATTTAGTATCATATACATGAATTTAAGCGTTAGTATGACTTTCCCGGAGTGCAACGATATGTAAAAATGAAACGTTGGTGTTAAACAGTGCAGAGAAGAGGAGAACAGAATGTTTTTAAGTGTGGTGTTACAGAAGAATGTTAGACATTACTTGGTTATATCAGATGACTGATGAGGGCAAACGTGTCTAGATGGGAAGAAATTAAATGTACTGCACAACTTGACTAAAAGAAGGGACCGATTGAAAGGACACATCGTTAACCATCAATGAACAGTCAATTTGGTAATGCAGGGCTTAGTGAGGAATAAAAATTGTAGAGGTGGTCAAACGCTTGACGACAGTAAGCAGCTGCAAGTAGACGTAGGTCGGTGCAGTTTTGCAGAGATGAAGAGGCTTGCGAGGATAGACCAGTGCCGAACCAGTCTTCAGAATAAAGATGACTACAAAAACACTACCGCCATAAAAGACCCTTTGCACTTTACCTCACTTCCTTTAAGGTACAAAACGAGCAGACTGGATGGTCACTCATGAAGTAAAATGTTTTGCAGAACCATACGCTGCTCTCACGACACTGACATCCTAGTAAACGATGCAGAAGTCATCCAAGCAAACATTGCTGTGTAGATACTCACAGTAGCAACGCTTGCGTGAAACAAACCACACCAGGATGCCCGTACCACATACGGTCACAGACAAAATTGACCTCTCTTTCTTAAAGCATTAGGAACGAACAGTAAGTATTTTTACTTCAAAGTGAAATTTCAGGAGGCCAATAACTGCAATTAAGAACAAGACATTTATTATCATGGCCGTAACCCAGTCACAATATTCACGGACAGACGAAGAGTTTCCGCCAGTAACAGCGGCAGTGAACCCACACAGGCCGGATACTGGGAACACAACAACCTCGCCCACAAATTTTCATTCCACTGGCCATACGTCAGAGAAGAAACATAACAACTCCGCAGAGAACAAACTCCGCCTAGGCTGCACAGTCTATCGTGCTCCCTTCGCTGTCGCCGCATTCTTTCTCTTGTAATGCCTCCATATAAATATGTATAAACCAAATTCGTAAGATTAACTGACAGTGACTATGTTGGAGTTCGTTGCTATAAATTAAAGAAAACAAGATAACATAAAATGTCCCTTCTCTGGCACTATCCGTTATAGTATTCTGTATTTCTTTCTTTCTGAATTTCTTTCTTTTCTTTTTTTTCCCCCCATGAACCATGGACCTTGCCGTTGATGGGGAGGCTTGCGTGCCTCAGCGATACAGATGGCCGTACCGTAGGTGCAACCACAACGGAGGGGTATCTGTTGAGAGGCCAGACAAACATGTGGTTCCTGAAGAGGGGCAGCAGCTTTTTCAGTAGTTGCAGGGGCAACAGTCTGGATGATTGACTGATCTGGCCTTGTAACATTAACCAAGACGGCCTTGCTGTGCTGGTACTGCGAACGGCTGAAAGCAAGGGGAAACTACAGCCGTAATTTTTCCCGAGGACATGCAGCTTTACTGTATGATTAAATGATGATGGCGTCCTCTTGGGTAAAATATTCCGGAGGTAAAATAGTCCCCCATTCGGATCTCCGGGCGGGGACTACTCAAGGGGACGTCGTTATCAGGAGAAAGAAAACTGGCGTTCTACGGATCGGAGCGTGGAATGTCAGATCCCTTAATCGGGCAGGTAGGTTAGAAAATTTAAAAAGGGAAATGGATAGGTTAAAGTTAGATATAGTGGGAATTAGTGAAGTTCGGTGGCAGGAGTAACAAGACTTTTGGTCAGGCGATTACAGGGTTATAAATACAAAATCAAATAGGGGTAATGCAGGAGTAGGTTTAATAATGAATAAAAAAATAGGGGTGCGGATTAGCTACTACAAACAGCATAGTGAACGCATTATTGTGGCCAAGATAGACACAAAGCCCATGCCTACTACAGTAGTACAAGTTTAAATGCCAACTAGCTCTGCAGATGATGAAGAAATAGATGAAATGTATGACGAGATAAAAGAAATTATTCAGGTAGTGAAGGGAGACGAAAATTTAATAGTCATGGGTGACTGGAATTCGTCAGTAGGAAAAGGGAGAGAAGGAAACATAGTAGGTGAATATGGATTGGGGGGAAGAAATGAAAGAGGAAGCCGCCTTGTAGAATTTTGCACAGAGCATAACTTAATCATTGCTAACACTTGGTTCAAGAATCATAAAAGAAGGTTGTATACCTGGAAGAATCCTGGAGATACTAAAAGGTATCAGATAGATTATATAATGGTAAGACAGAGATTTAGGAACCAGGTTTTAAATTGTAAGACATTTCCAGGGGCAGATGTGGACTCTGACCACAATCTATTGGTTATGAACTGTAGATTAAAACTGAAGAAACTGCAAAAAGGTGGGAATTTAAGGAGATGGGACCTGGATAAACTGAAAGAACCAGAGGTTGTAGAGGGTTTCAGGGAGAGCATAAAGGAACAATTGACAGGAATGGGGGAAAGAAATACAGTAGAAGAAGAATGGGTAGCTCTGAGAGATGAAGTAGTGAAGGCAGCAGACGATCAAGTAGGTAAAAAGGCGAGGGCTAATAGAAATCCTTGGGTAACAGAAGAAATATTGAATTTAATTGATGAAAGGAGAAAATATAAAAATGCAGTAAATGAAGCAGGCAAATAGGAATACAAACGTCTCAAAAATGAGATCGACAGGAAGTGCAAAATGGCTAAGCAGGGATGGCTAGAGGACAAATGTAAGGATGTAGAGGCTTGTCTCAGAAGGGGTAAGATAGATAGTGCCTACAGGAAAATTAAAGAGACCTTTGGAGAGAAGAGAACCACTTGTATGAATATTAAGAGCTCAGATGGCAACCCAGTTCTAAGCAAAGAAGGGAAGGCAGAAAGGTGGAAGGAGTATATAGAGGGTTTATACAAGGGCGATGTACTTGAGGACAATATTATGGAAATGGAAGAGGATGTAGATGAAGACGAAATGGGAGATAAGATACTGCGTGAAGAGTTTGACAGAGCACTGAAAGACCTGAGTCGAAACAAGGCCCCGGGAGTAGACAACATTCCATTAGAACTACTGATGGCCTTGGGAGAGCCAGTCCTGACAAAACTCTACCATCTGGTGAGCAAGATGTATGAGACAGGCGAAATACCCTCAGACTTCAAGAAGAATATAATAATTCCAATCCCAAAGAAAGCAGGTGTTGACAGATGTGAAAATTACCGAACTATCAGTTTAATAAGTCACAGCTGCAAAATACTAACGCGAATTCTTTACAGACGAATGGAAAAACTGGTAGAAGCGGACCTCGGGGAAGATCAGTTTGGATTCCGTAGAAATGTTGGAACACGTGAGGCAATACTAACCTTACGACTTATCTTAGATGAAAGATTAAGAAAAGGCAAACCTACGTTTCTAGCATTTGTAGACTTAGAGAAAGCTTTTGACAACGTTAACTGGAATACTCTCTTTCAAATTCTGAAGGTGGCAGGTATAAAATACAGGGAGCGAAAGGCTATTTACAATTTGTACAGAAATCAGATGGCAGTTATAAGAGTCGAGGGGCATGAAAGGGAAGCAGTGGTTGGGAAAGGAGTGAGACAGGGTTGTAGCCTCTCCCCGATGTTATTCAATCTGTATATTGAGCAAGCAGTAAAGGAAACAAAAGAAAAATTCGGAGTAGGTATTAAAATTCATGGAGAAGAAGTAAAAACTTTGAGGTTCGCCGATGACATTGTAATTCTGTCAGAGACAGCAAAGGACTTGGAAGAGCAGTTGAACGGAATGGACAGTGTCTTGAAAGGAGGATATAAGATGAACATCAACAAAAGCAAAACGAGGATAATGGAATGTAGTCAAATTAAATCGGGTGATGCTGAGGGAATTAGATTAGGAAATGAGACACTTAAAGTAGTAAAGGAGTTTTGCTATTTAGGGAGTAAAATAACTGATGATGGTCGAAGTAGAGAGGATATAAAATGTAGACTGGCAATGGCAAGGAAATCGTTTCTGAAGAAGAGAAATTTGTTAACATCGAGTATAGATTTAAGTGTCAGGAAGTCGTTTCTGAAAGTATTTGTATGGAGTGTAGCCATGTATGGAAGTGAAACATGGACGATAACTAGTTTGGACAAGAAGAGAATAGAAGCTTTTGAAATGTGGTGCTACAGACGAATGCTGAAGATAAGTTGGGTAGATCACGTAACTAATGAGGAGGTATTGAATAGGATTGGGGAGAAGAGAAGTTTGTGGGACAACTTGACTAGAAGAAGGGATCGGTTGGTAGGACATATTCTGAGGCATCAAGGGATCACAAATTTGGCATTGAAGGGCAGCATGGAGGGTAAAAATCGTAGAGGGAGACCAAGAGATGAATACACTAAGCAGATTCAGAAGGATGTAGGTTGCAGTAGGTACTGGGAGATGAAGAAGCTTGCACAGGATAGAGTAGCATGGAGAGCTGCATCAAACCAGTCTCAGGACTGAAGACCACAACAACAACAACATTTCTTTCTTTATGTTTCTTGGTAGCAAGATCGTTCGTTTTGTATAGTGGCTAGAAGACTTTTCAAAAATTATACTTTCAATGTAGTCATCAGCTGTTTCGGTTAGATAACAGCTTCTTGTTTTTACGCAAGACTACGAATATGTTCCCGTCGGGTTTTTTAGTTCAAATCATCCCATTATGCCGGCCAGGGTGGCCGAGCGGCTCTAGGCGCTACTGTCTGGAACCGCGCGACCACTACGGTCGCAGGTTCGAATCCTGCCTTGGGCATGGATGTGTCTGTTGTCTTTAAGTTAGTTAGGTTTAAGTAGTTCTAAGTCTAGGGGACTGATGACCTTGGATGTTAAGTCCCATAGTGCTCAGAGCCATTTGAACCATCTCATTATGCAATTTTCGTGTGGTTTAGTTTCCTGTTCGACGTGGATGTTACGACTTCAAATATCAGATAAACAAATATGTTTCAGAAAATAAGGACAGTCAATTTCAAAATAATAATAATAATAATAATACAAAGAGGTCAAAATGGAGAAAATGGAGATGTTCGAAAAAAGAGGAAGACCTTGAACAATTCAGACAACAAAGAAAAGAAACATCAAAAATAATCCGGAAAATCAAAAGGAACTTTGAAAATTGTCAGCTTATTGAAATAGAAGAAAATTTCACCAAAAATAATTCTAGAAATTTTTACCAAACTTTTAAACACATACTCATAGGATATCAGGCATCAAGTACTTGTTTCGAAGATGAAAATGGCAAAATAGGATTAAATAATAAAGAAAATTGTGAAATTTTAGCAATTTTTTTGAAAAGTTGTTAAACTGTCCAGATCCAACAGTTAAATTAGAATTTCCAGTGACACCTCAAAATCTAGAGGAAGATTTCCCGCCAACAGAGCTAGAAATTCATGAAGCCATCAAAACACTCAAAAACAATAAAGCAAATGGTGAAGACTCCATTACAGCAGAATTATTGAAGTGGTCAGAACCAAAAATCATAAAGGTTCTACAGCTGCTTTTTGAGAACATTTGGAAAACTGAAAAGATTCCAGTTGAATGGAAAACAGCATTAATCCACCCGATACATAAAAAGGGAGACAAACAAAATGTCAGTAATTACAGAGGAGTGTCACTTCTGCTAGTGGCATATAAAATGTTATCAGAAATTCTCCTCAGCAGAGTGGTAGATACTTTAGACAAACAACTAGGAGAATATCAGGGTGGTTTTCGAAAGGGAAGATCCTGTGCAGAACAAATTCGCCATAGAATGTTAACCAGCAAACCAATACTAGTGTCATGTATAGATTTCAAGAAAGCACTTGATTGTGTAGACAGAGAAACGATAGATAAGGTCATTAGAGAATTTGGTGTTAAATCAAAAGTAGCAAACATAATTCGTGAAACACTAACAGGTACAGTATCTAAAGTCAAATTTATGGGAGGAGTATCTCAGCCTTTTGAAATAAAAACTGGTGTTAGACAAGGTAATGGTTTATCACCTTTACTGTTTAACTGTTTTCTAAAAAAAATTGTAATGATCTGGAACTCGGAGCTAAAAAATCACAAAATTGAACCAATAACTCTGGGAAGGAAAACAAATGGAATTAAGGTAAACTGCTTGGCTTTTGAGGATGATTTCGCAATACTTTCAGAAAACCTGACAGAAGCAGTTACTCAAATAAACATTCTGGAAAAATTAGCAAACAGTACTGGTCTCAAAATTTTACAAATAGGTAAAATAGAGCGAGTAAATAAATTTAAATATCTTGGAGAAACTATACAACAGAATGGACTAGAAAAATCTGCAATAGATGTAAGAATTAACAAAATGGAAAGCGCATATGGTTTGACCAAAAATATTTACAACAAGAAATGTATATCTAGAAAAACAAAACTAAAACACTACACCACAGTGGTACGACCAGAATGTTTATATGGATCTGAATGCCAAACGATGAACTATAAGATAGGGAAACTAGAGGTACTGGAAAGAAGGATTATTAGAAAAATAATGGGTGCAATGAAAACTGCAGATGGTTGGAAAATAAGAAGTAATGAGGAGATCTACAAAAATATAGAGAAAATATCTGAAGTAACGGCGAAACGAAGATTAACCTTTTTTGGACATCTCTACCGAATGGATGGAAATAGACTAACAAAACAAATACTCCTATATTTCTGGAAGAGGAAATCGACAATAGCAGGGATTACAGAAATAAAAAAAGATCTTGAAAGAAACATCAAAGAATCAGAAATAGCGGAAAGAAACCGTTTTAAAAACAAAATACTAAATTTGAAAGGCTTTCAAAGCAGAAGAAATAAAATATCGAGAACAACATGAACAGAAGAAAGGAAGAGACTTCATGGGGAGAAAAAGAGGGAATACTGGAAAAATAGGAAACAACAACGAAGGAAGAAGAGGAACTGAAGTTGTTAACGTGATCCTAGTTGGTCAATACGATTATAAACAATAATAATAAGTTTCAGGAGTGCTCCAGTGCAGACTGATAGGCCCGCTGTCTCTATATACACAAATGATTTGGCGCACAGGATGAGCAACAATCTCGGCTGTTACCTGATGATGTTGTAGAGTACGGGAAGGTATCGTCGTTGATTGACCGTAGGAGGATACAAGAGGACTTAAATAAAATTTCTGACTGGTGTCATGAATGGTATCTAGGTGTAAATGTAGAAAAACATAACTCAATGCAGATGTGTAGCACTCCGTCTTCAGGCCACGAGTGGCCTACCGGGACCATCCGACCGCCTTGTCATCCTCAGTGGAGGATGCGGATAGGAGCGGCGTGGGGTCAGCACACCGCTCTCCCGGTTGTTATGATGGCATTCTTGACCGAAGCCGCTACTATTCGGTCGAGTAGCTCCTCAATTGGCATCACGAGGCTGAGTGCACCCCGAAATATGGCAACAGCGCATGGCGGCCCGGATGGTCACCCATCCAAGTGCCGACCACGCCCGACAGCGCTTAACTTCGGTGATCTCACGGGACCCGTTGTAGCCACTGCGGCAAGGCCGTTGCCCAATGCAGATGTGTAGGAAAAGCAAACCCGTAATGTTAGAATACGACATTAGTAGTGCGTTGCTTGACATAGCCACGTTCATTAAATATCTAGGTGTAAAGCTGTTAAGTGATATGAAAGGGAACGGACATTTAAGGACTGTAGCAGTAGGGAAAGCGAATTGTTGACTACGGTTTATTGGTAGAATTTTACGAAAGTGCGGTTCATTTGTAAAGCAGGCCGCATGTAGGACACTATTGGAACTCGAGTATCTGGAATCCCCATCAGGTCAGATATTCGATCATCGCGCACGTATTAAGGAGGTGCTCCGTGAACTCAAATTGAAATCCCTGAAAGAGAGCTGACGTTCTTTTCGAGGAACACTATTGAGAAAATTGAGAGAACCGGCATTTGAAGCTGACTGCAGTACGATTATGCACCCACAAATGGACCACGAAGATAAGAAATGAGAAATCAGTGTTTGTACGGAGGCATGTACGAGTAGACAGTTGTTTTTTCTGAAAAAATCATACGAACACAGTGAGGTGCTAGTAGAATACTTTATTTATACAGCCAACTTCAGTCGGCTGACCATCACCAGGTTCCTATGTACCAAATAAAATAATACATTAAGTTATATTACGGGATTAAGCTATCACGAATCTTTTAACTGATTAAAGTGTTAGCAACAATGGAGGAAAAGACATCACTACTTACCATAAAGATGAGGCGTCAAGTTGCAGACAGGTACAATTAAAAGACACTTATATAAAGCCTTCGGCCACAGCCTTCATCAATGAATGAGACACACACACACACACACACACACACACATGCACACACGCACCCAAGCACACCTCACGCACACATGACCGCCAACTACAGCTTCTCGCGCCGGAATATCTTTTAACTTTGCCTACCTGCAACGTGACGTGCTTCTTTACGATAAGTAGCAAACTGTCTTTTACTACATTCTTAATACTCCTACCGGGTGTTTCCATTGTTTAAAATGTTAACAATTCACATTTAATGGAATGTCACATACTCACATGAAAGTATTTGCAGTAACATATTAGGTGAAATACAAAATCGTTTCCATCAGGTGATAAAACCATGAATAACAAACTGGAAATAAAAGTATACCACAACACAGAGCCGGCCGCTGTGGTCGAGCGGTTCTAGGCGCTTCAGTCCGGAACCACGCGGCTGCTGCGATCGCGGGTTCGAATCCTGCCTCGGGCATGGATGTGTGTGATGTCCTTACGTTAGCTAGTTTTAAGTAGACCTCAGATGTTAAGTCCCATAATGCTTTAGAGACATTTGAAGCATTTTTGAACCATAACGCAGAGATGTGAGTCATTACAGAAACCATATACCGTAAAGACGTAATACGAACAATTAGTGAACGTATATTAGCTTAACTCTTCATACAACACGTCTCTGTGTCTGTAAAAATCCTCAACTGGTCATACATTACACGCGCTTTAGCGTGTTACGTGAGATTTTGATATAATCATTTGTCCATGAAACTGGGCGTGTTACTTACGTTACCTATATTAGCCAATTTAGATAGGCGTACATTGTATGTGACCGCACGGTTTGTACCATAAACGTTACTGTACGTAAGCAGTATATACAGGGTGTTTCAAAAATGACCGGTATATTTCAAACGGCAATAAAAACTAAACGAGCAGCGATAGAAATACACCGTTTGTTGCAATATGCTTGGGACAACAGTACATTTTCAGGCGGACAAACTTTCGAAATTACAGTAGCTACAATTTTCAACAACAGATGGCGCTGCAAGTGATGTGAAAGATATAGAAGACAACGCAGTCTGTGGGTGCGCCATTCTGTACGTCGTCTTTCTGCTGTAAGCGTGTGCTGTTCACAACGTGCAAGTGTGCTGTAGACAACATGGTTTATTCCTTAGAACAGAGGATTTTTCTGGTGTTGGAATTCCACCGCCTAGAACACAGTGTTGTTGCAACAAGACGAAGTTTTCAACGGAGGTTTAATGTAACCAAAGGACCGAAAAGCGATACAATAAAGGATCTGTTTGAAAAATTTCAACGGACTGGGAACGTGACGGATGAACGTGCTGGAAAGGTAGGGCGACCGCGTATGGCAACCACAGAGGGCAATGCGCAGCTAGTGCAGCAGGTGATCCAACAGCGGCCTCGGGTTTCCGTTCGCCGTGTTGCAGCTGCGGTCCAAATGACGCCAACGTCCACGTATCGTCTCATGCACCAGAGTTTACACCTCTATCCATACAAAATTCAAACGCGGCAACCCCTCAGCGCCGCTACCATTGCTGCATGAGAGACATTCGCTAACGATATAGTGCACAGGATTGATGATGGCGATATGCATGTGGGCAGCATTTGGTTTACTGACGAAGCTTATTTTTACCTGGACGGCTTCGTCAATAAACAGAACTGGCGCATATGGGGAACCGAAAAGCCCCATGTTGCAGTCCCATCGTCCCTGCATCCTCAAAAAGTACTGGTCTGGGCCGCCATTTCTTCCAAAGGAATCATTGGCCCATTTTTCAGATCCGAAACGATTACTGCATCACGCTATCTGGACATTCTTCGTGAATTTGTGGCGGTACAAACTGCCTTAGACGACACTGCGAACACCTCGTGGTTTATGCAAGATGGTGCCCGGCCACATCGCACGGCCGACGTCTTTAATTTCCTGAATGAATATTTCGATGATCGTGTGATTGCTTTGGGCTATCCGAAACATACAGGAGGTGGCGTGGATTGGCTTCCCTATTAGCCAGACATGAACCCCTGTGACTTCTTTCTGTGGGGACACTTGAAAGACCAGGTGTACCGCCAGAATCCAGAAACAATTGAACAGCTGAAGCAGTACATCTCATCTGCATGTGAAGCCATTCCGCCAGACACGTTGTCAAAGGTTTCGGGTAATTTCATTCAGAGACTACGCCATATTATTGCTACGCATGGTGGATATGTGGAAAATATCGTACTATAGAGTTTCCCAGACCGCAGCGCCATCTGTTGTTGAAAATTGTAACTACTGTAATTTCGAAAGTTTGTCTGCCTGTAAATGTACTGTTGTCCCAAGCATATTGCAACAAGCGGTGTATTTCTATCGCTGCTCGTTTAGTTTTTATTGCTGTTTCAAATATACCGGTCATTTTTGAAACACCCTGTATCTGAACGTGACTACAACTAGTTTCACACTAGTGCTTATGAGTACATGTGGACCATTGGTACCCCCCCCCCCCCCTTTTTGTTTTCTGTCACCGCAACTGTGATTCTAACACGTGCAAATTGCTAGTAGATGCAACACATAAACACCTGTTATGATTGTCACATGTACTTATCGTAGCAGACGACACATAGTTTAGTAACCGTAAGATTCTAGTCACTGTCGATGTATATACAGGGTGAGTCACCTAACGTTACCGCTGGATATATTTCGTAAACCACATCAAATACTGACGAACCGATTCCACAGACCGAACGTGAGGAGAGGGGCTAGTGTAATTGTTTAATACAAACCATACAAAAATGCACGGAAGTATGTTTTTTAACACAAACCTACGTTTTTTTAAATGGAACCCCGTTAGTTTTGTTAGCACATCTGAACATATAAACAAATACGTAATCAGTGCCGTTTGTTGCATTGTAAAATGTTAATTACATCCGGAGATATTGTAACCTAAAGTTGACACTTGAAACCTCCGACGTTCAGTTGCGTGTTGTAACAAACACGGACCACGGTCGGCGAACAGCATCTGCAGGGACATGTTTACGATGACGACCGTGTTTACGAGTGTGGCTGTAGTGCACTGTTGTGGTTAGGTCTAGCTGTCGCAGTGTCCGCATGTAGCGCTTGCTGCTATTGTTATTCTGCATTCGTCGCGGCCCCAGACCAACTGTAGTACACCGTGTTACCAGACGTCTGTGATAGTGTAGTGTTGTAGGAACTGTTACCATGGTGTATTCGAACTCTGAAAAGGCGGAGATGATACTCATCTATGGCGAGTGTATGCAGGGTGTATGCAGAACGGTACCCGGAAAGAGAGCATCCAACGTGCCGCACATTGCAAAACATCAACCGCCAACTGTATGCAACAGGTATAGTCGTAGCACGCAAACGGGTCCGTAACAGGCCCGTCACAGGAGAAGCGGGTGCAGTTGGTGTGTTAGCTGCTGTTGCCATGAACCCACACATGAGTACACGGGACATTGCAAGAGCCGGTGGACTGAGTCAAAGTAGTGTCATGCTCATACTGCATCGTCACCGCTTTCACCCGTTTCATGTGTCGCTACATCAGCAATTTCATGGTGATGACTTTAATCATCGAGTGCAATTCTGTCAATGGGCATTAACAGAGAATGCGTTGCAGTTCTACCTGTTTACCGATGAAGCGGGTTTCACAAACCACGGGGCAGTGAATCTACGGAACATGCATTACTGGTCCGTGGACAATCCTCGCTGGCTCAGACAGGTAGAGCGACAGCGACCGTGGACTGTAAATGTATGGTGCGGAATCATTGGCGACCACCTCATTGGTCCTCATTTCATTGCAGGGCCCAAACAGCTGCAACATACATCGCGTTTCTACAGAATGATCTGCCAACGTTGCTCGAAAATGTCCCACTGGAAACGCGGCGACGTATGTGGTATCAGCATGATGGTGCACCTGCACATTCCACAATTAACACTAGGCTGACCCTTGACAGGATGTTCGACGGGCGTTTCATAGGACGTGGAGGACGCATAAATTGGCCAGCCCGTTCTCCTGATCATTACGCCAGAGATTGCAACTGTGTGCAGCAAATGATGGCCACCACATTGAAGATCTATTGGCCTGACAAGTCGGGACACACTCTATTCCACTCCGTAATTGAAAACGAAAACTACGAGTGTACGTGTACCTCACCCCTCATGGTAATGTACACGTGCGTCAGTGAAAAAGACCAATAAAAAGGTGTTAGCATGTGGACGTAATGTGCTGTTCCAGTCTCTTCTGTACCTAAGGTTCATCACCGTTTCCTTTCGATCCCTACGTAATTCGGTGCTCTCCGACACATACGATCAAACAGCGGAGGAGTGGTACTCAAGCGTCAACTTTAGGTTACAATATCTCCGGATGTAATTAACATTTTACAATGCAACAAACGGCACTGATTACGTATTTGTTTATATGTTCAGATGTGCTAACAAAACTAACGGGGTTCCATTTAAAAAACGTAGGTTTGTGTTAAAAAACATACTTCCGTGCATTTTTGTATGGTTTGCATTAAACGGTTACACTAGCCCCTCTCCTCACGTTCGGTCTGTGGAATCGGTTCGTCAGTATTTGATATGGTTTACGAAATATATCCAGCGGTAACGTTAGGTGACTCACCCTGTATAACTTTATGACCATCTCTGGATCCACCAGTAGAAAATGATCAGCTGTTCTGACGCCTCTGCGTGGTATTACGGCTCTGTTCACAGAGTTGACGCCGATTATAGTTTTGACATGAATGTGTACTCTTCCTAGCGCAGTTTTTATTGATTGACGACGCAGTTTATATTACGATATGATAACAGGTAACTCCGTGCAAATGTGAACCACCTACGTCTTTATGGTATATGGTTTTCGTAGTGAATCACATCACTGTGTTACGATATACTTTTATTTTCAGTGTATTATTCATGGTTTTATCACCTGACGAAAGCGATTTCATATTTCGCCTAACATCGCCAAAGGCCCTGCCGCAGTGGTAACACCAGTTCCCGTCAGGTCAACGAAGTTGAGCACTGTCTGGCTGGGCTAGCACTTAGATGGTGACCATCCGGTCTGCTGAGAGCTGCTGGCAACTGGCGTGCACTCAGCCCTTGTGAGGCAAACTGAGGAGCTACTTGATTGAGAAGTAGCGGCTCCGGTCTCGTAAACTGACATACGGCCGGGAGAGCGGTGAGTTGACCACATGCCCCTCCATATCCGTATCCAGTCACGACTGTGGGCTGAGGATGACACGGCAGCGGGTCGGTACCGTTGGACCTTCATGGCCTGTTCGGGCGAAGTTTAGTTTTAATTCGCCTAACATGATGCTATAAATACTTTTATGTATGTGATATTCCATAAGTGTGTTTTGTTAACATTTACGTCAGTTAACAGATTCGTGACAGTTTAAGTCTGTAATGTTACTTATGTATTATTTTATTTGGAAACTGGAACCTGATGATGGTCAGACGACTGAAAAAGGTTGTATAAATAAAGTATTTTGCAAACAGCTCAAGGATATAACATGACATTTTCAAATATGTAAGAGCTATGGGGCACCAACTCCTGACAATATAGTCGATTTTCGTTCGCTATATTTACGAATGGAACAAGAAAGGTATAATTAGTAAACGCATAGGGTACGCTCCACCATGCACCCTACGATGACTTTCCGAATATGTATGTAGATGAAGATGTAGGATTTCTTTTGGATGTTTCTTCTGAAGTACGGTTTATTCATTTTCTTGTTACAGATAGTTCAAATAGTTCAAATGGCTCTGAGCACTATGTGACTCAACTGCTGTGGTCATCAGTCCCCTAGAACTTAGAACTACTTAAACCTAAATAACCTAAGGACATCACACACATCCATGCCCGAGGCAGGATTCAAACCTGCGACCGTAGCAGTCGCACGGTTCCGGACTGCGCGCCTAGAACCGCGAGACCACCGCGGCCGGCTGTTACAGATGACTGATATCTTCACGAGTTCGCATCCTTCCGATAAACCATCAACTGTATCTTTCAACAAACAAACAAACATCAATTCTTTATATATCACTTTGCAGGGTTTGATTATAATGATATTTATTGTTTAATTTTCTGTTTATTCTCAGCGAACCGCAAAGAATCTTTTGACAATCCAGCTACAGTCTTCTCGCGGTCTTTGGTCATCGCGATGGCCCATCCAGCAGAGATGTGTCAAGTGAAAAAAAACGGTATTGGCTTGTCGCGATTCCCACCAACTTCATATCCAAGTGAAAGAAATAAGGAAAGACATTTGGGTAGGAAGGTACTGAAATATGATTAACGTAAACACAGGTATACAGGGTGGTTATAAATGAACTTTCGCTGCTTGAGAGGGCCCCCATTAAAAAACGAGTGATCATAAGATAACGAAACATCGAGGAAACATTTGTAAGGACATGTGAAACACAAATAACGAGTAAACAACTGAAAGAAACACATTTTAATTTAATGTAGGTGCCGTGTGCGTACATTGCAGGTTATAAACGTTGCTCAGTGTGACAACCATTTGTATCCAAGACAGCCTGGAACCACACTAAAGATATCATTTCACGATTGTTCGCAGCGCTTTTCGAACAGTGGATCATGGAGAGCTGTCGTGACACAGCTCGTGAATTGCCTACAGATAGCACACTGCTCCCAGCATACTCAAGCATGGCAACAGCAACTCCTTCAACAATTTGTGGCTCAGCCGGCCGTCGGCCTCACCTAGGAACAACTCTCAAATCGCCAGTTAATTCGAACCTCCCAGTGCTGTTCCTCAACGCTGGTGCGGAATGAGAACCTCTTAGTATTCCTTTAAAGCGTTGATACTCGCGAAGAGCACCAGTACTACTGCTGTTGTTTTGATAAAACGGCTTTACGGGTACAGCCCTGCTCACCTTGTCCAGTCCCGTGTCGAGTGTACGCAGCTGTAATGCACACTGATGCTTGTGTTGCAACCCTACGTCACCGTATCAGTTTCGGCGCCTAGCAACAAGCCATAACACTATTATTATTAACAACGCAAATCCTGCAGCGCACAGTCTGAACATCATTCCTAGGAAGATCGGCACCTATATGGTAATATTTTTCCGTCTAAACTGACTCAAGTACTGAAAGTTTAAGTATAACCACCCCGCAGAGTAAAATATTAAAATATGAATGTTTATGTGCCGTAGCTCAGGTGGAGAAGACAGTTTGTTGCCGATAGTATTTGTTACACAGAGAGTGACGGTCAGATAATCACATAAAGACCTATCACCACAAACGTAGATCGTTTTCGAAAGCACTACACGCAGATTCCAGAAGCCGATGTCGCCAGCATCTGTGTAAACCGATGTATGACTTATCAACGACACAGGCCCAAAGCGTCAATCAACAACTGTTGAAATCATTTATAACATTATTTTGATTATCGACTCTGGTTAGCAACATTTTACAGGTTAAAGCAAGACCCGTAAAAATCCAGGAAGGACAGCTTAGGACAACTTACCCCTTTGAAACATGTTTCGATGTGCTCAGTGATGGAAATGCCCGCTTGGTCTGAGGCGTCACGTTATGGATTGCGCGGCCCCTCCCGCCGGAGGTTCGGGTCCTCCCTCGGGCATGGGTGTGTGTGCTGCTCTTAGCATAGGTTAATTTAAGTAGTGTGTAAGTCTAGGGACCGATGACCTCAGCAGTTTGGTCCCTTAGGAATGCACACACATTTGAACATTTGTGGCTGAATCCTACAGACGCTTTCCACTTATCCGGTGTCCGAAGCAATTGGAAGCAACAGTTTGGTCCCTTAGGAATGCACACACATTTGAACATTTGTGGCTGAATCCTACAGACGCTTTCCACTTATCCGGTGTCCGAAGCAATCGGAAGCGACAGAGGGGGAACTGGATGCAGTGTAGTAGGACAAGTCGAAATGTACAGAACTTGGAAAAAAAAGGGGAGAGAGCGGAATTTACTGTTAGCAGGTCCAATGCACACCATACTCTGTAGAACTGTAGGAGGGAAGACAGACACGGACAGAGGAAAATCATCATAAAGTTATTAGAAGAAGTAACGGTGACCATATTACGTAATGGGTCACCTACAAGCATAATGAGAGCGATGGAAACACCTTCACTAGCAGACATAAGTATGACTTGCCCACTAGCTGCTCAGACACTGTGTTAATTACCCTACAGTCACTTTCCCGGAGACACGATAATTCCAACGCGAAGACGGAATACGCGGGAGGCGGTCTGGCAGACATTAGAACTGGATGTTACAAAGAAGCTGGACGAGCTACAGACGTCGGGCGACACTGAAGATTTGTGGCAACTGTACAAATGAGGCTGAAGAAGATACTGCACTCAACTTAAATCTTCCTGTCAGTCACGTCGCCAAAGCAATGGGACGACGAATATTCAGAAGCTGTAGGGTGACGTAAAGATGCACAACGATGCATGAACACAGAGCCACAAATAAAAATTCCGTCTTCTTTAAGAAGGTTGTATTAAGAAACAAGTAGAGTGCTAAAAGGGAAGAAGAGGGAATACTGGAATAAACTCAGTTCCTTCCTTAACAAGGACATCCCGCAAAGCAAAATTTGGAACGATACTTAGAGTTTGAAGCATGTAAACGCAACAACTGTTAAAGCCGACAATCAAGACACGGCTTTCCTTGACACAGTTTGAACTTCGATAGCTCCTCCGAGAACTAATCTCTAGGAAATAGAAACCGTGCAGAACGACACGAAGATCATGCTCGTTCCACTCGTTGGCTGTTAACAGCGCTTCGACCCCAGGAGGCCAATTTTAAAGCAACTTGAGCCATTTTCAAGAAGGAAGCAGTATAGATCAGTAGATCGCCGGGATACTAACAATAATTATCTGTTCAGCCCCTGACCATGTAAGGCGTCGTAAATGTTCCTATTTGCAGGGAGTCATTGAATATTATGGAGACTGAGGTAGATTGCAGAGAGAGATCACAAC
Source organism: Schistocerca serialis cubense (assembly GCF_023864345.2). NCBI lineage: Eukaryota > Metazoa > Arthropoda > Insecta > Orthoptera > Acrididae > Schistocerca > Schistocerca serialis. Next base: position 807,824,611 of record NC_064638.1, on the reverse strand, counting down.
CAAAAAAAATGCAGGTTTAATAGAATTAAATGAATGTGTTCAGCGATTACACGTTCACAATACTGAGCCGACAGCAGCCATTACTATCGTTAGTCAATGTTAAAGAAGTGTACGTAAACAGAAAACTAAGGCGAAGTGCTCCAATACAACAAAACTTGACGCAGTTTTACTTTAGCTAAACAAAGGGTGGTGCTGTGTTAGCTGGAGGATGTTGGAGAGAATTCGCTTAATCCAGAGAGAGAGTACTCTACAATGATATACTGACTCAAATGCAAAGAGAAGACCACGGTGGAATCTTATGGCATGGCTGGCGCCATCTGTCTGTGGCTGTAGCCCGAGATAGTCACATTCGCTGTGCTATCGAAGCAGCGCATGTACCAAAATGACATTGCAGGGTTCTGTGCAAGTTAAACTGTTTTCACAAACAAGGCTGCAAGCGTCTGTAGAAAAAGTGCCTGCGATGGAAACAAAGCTGCACTAGTTCGTTGGCATCGAGTTGAAACTGACCTTCCCAACACCCCAAGGGACTGATGACCACGCAGTCTAGTGCCTTTGCCCTGCAAACCAACCAACCACCTAACCAACCAACCTACACAACACCCTATAGCGATCTCCCAACCTAAAAAAAAAAGGGCCGTTGACAACTCACGTGGAGGAGCAGAAGAGAAGGCCTATGTGCTAGAACACAGGAAACCGACCACATCTTTTGCCGACTGACGTTTCATTCCGGCTGAGTCCCAAATGTTGGATAAACGGTCCTCACTCTCTTCACATGCCTCCACGTGAAAGAAGGAAACGAAAACTTAAAGAGTTTTTAATGGCTGCCGCCATTTTCTCAAGCTGACTAGAAGAAAGCAAGGAAAGAAGATTGTGATTAAACGTCTCGGCGACATCGAGGTATTTAGGAGACGAGAGTTGAGTGCAACTGAAATCTAATTCCAGATTTCGGGTCCTCCGTACTGTAATTATAATAATTGTTTTTCTATCGGAATTTTTATTACACACAGACGTGTGTTCAGTGTCTTAAGCAACTGATGAGCTAGTCATACTTATGTCTGCTGCTGAAGGAGTTTCCATCGCTCTCTGTATGCTTGTATGTTATCCGGTACGTAGTATGAACACCGTTACTTCTCCTAATAAATTCACGATCGTTTACCTCACTCTGACTTCCTTCCTACAATTCCACAGAGTACGGTGTGAATCGGAGCATTCTAACAGTACATTCTACTCTCTTCAAGTGTCTTGAACTCCAAATGAAAATTAAAGGAACTCAAAATGAAACTGATATAAAAACAAGTGCACCGATGAGTTTTTCATTATCAGAGGGGCCTGAATCATTAATCAGAGTGCATCATTTTTGATGATTATTGTTTTCTTTGTGAGTTCGAAAGCCAAGGCAGGGGCACGTTCGCTTCCAGACATGAGGCTTTACAAGATGCTCAAATTAAACAACGGTCCTCGTTTGAAAAATTAGAAAAATCACTGCACTTAGAAGAAGGCACAGCCTCCCTCACAGATAATGTACATCGACTTAATCGTGAGGGACTACCCGAAAGGAAAAGACCTTATCACGTCTCCGTAACCAACTGCAAGCAACTACATATCACCGAAATAAAGGCAGAACGAATCGCACTGATTGCAATAGATGGGAAGAGACCAGTAAGCTTTCAGTCACATAGGCTCAAAGAAAGTAATAAATTGAATAACGTCAGTAAGAGATTGTGGTGCGAGCACTGCAACATTTTCTCAGACAAGTAAATGGGGTTTCGGAAAGGAAAACATTGACCGACGTACTATTACACGTAACTATGGACATATTAGTTGGCTTTCAGCGGACAGCCGGCACCCATGATAACGTTATACTCTCAGTAATAGCTAGTAAAATGCAAAAATTAATAGTTTTAATATTTACTGTATTTAACCTTGACTAAATGGTTCAAATGGCTCTGAGCACTATGCGACTTAACTGCTGAGGTCATCAGTCGCCTAGAGTTTAGAACTAATTAAACCTAACTAACCTAAGGACATCACACACATCCATGCCCGAGGCAGGATTCGAACCTGCGACCGTAGCGGTCACGCGGTTCCAAACTGAAACGCTAGAACCGCAAGGCCACACCGGCCGGCTAACCTTGACTAATGTTACCTCCAGATAAATAGGCGTCTTGCAATACTGCAGAACGGAAATACAGCTTGACCAACAACAAGCATCAAAGGATTACGACAGGTATCCATTCGGTACCCAATTTTTCTTATGTGCGCACTAGTTAGGGTTTTTGAGCTGTGACTCACTGTTCCGCAATACGTAGGGAACGTTAGCATGCAACTGTGTTGAAGATCACACTACTTCTAAACGCCACAGGAGACAGAAATTGCACAAAGGCGACAAATAGGGCCGACCAGCAGTGTCCTAGAAATATCGACTGTAAATCAGCCGCCATGAGCCCTAAAACTCACAGGACGGAAGATATTTAAAAAAAAGAGATCTCGGTTATCAAGAATGTAGAAATATATTTCGATCATAAACTGACAATGACACATTGTGTCAAATACTCAAACCTTTTGCGTCAAATTCAAACAGATGATAGTTGGCCCACAACCGATTCTATTCAAATCGGGAACCAATCGTCGGAAATGCATATTTATTGTGCTATGGACGTATGCAGCGTACACAGCACAACAACAACGTAACACATAGTAAATGTTCAAAGTGATAACTACCAGTTTCAGTGCATGCATGTGAAAGGCACATGAAGTTTTGTCGCACTCTGTCAAAGATCCCTCGTGTCTGTTGTACTAGGCGACAGATAGCTCGAACCCTAGCAACCAGGTCTACATCTGTTTCTTTAGAGGTTTCGTACACCAATGTCTTGACGCAACCCCAGAGGAAATCGCCCAGAGGTGTGAGATCTGCTGATCGCGCTGGCCATGGGATACGACCTGCTAATCAAACGATGATGGTATGTGTTGTTCAGGTGATCGCGGACTTTAACATCGAAGTGGGCTGATGCACCGCCGTGTTGAAACCACAACATTTCGCGGACAACAAGGGGTACAGACTCCAAGAAGTGTGGAGGTATATCTCGCAGGAACACCAGGTAACGTGGACCAGTAAAACAGCAAAAGGTCCTATTACGTGATCTTGGATCATTCACACCCTTACACTGACAGATTCATTGCTGCTGACCATCGTTGTGGGTGGCGTGGGGATTATCCTCACTCAGACATAGCTGTTGCGGCAGTAGAAAACACCATCATGGGTGAAAGAATGCCTCATTCGTGAACAGTACAAACCATACGGAGTTCATCTCTACAGCACCGTGGATTTGGATCACCCATTAACAGAAGTGAAGGCGGGACTCAAAATCCGCTGGCCCCAGTGTTTGCAAACGTTCTTAATTATAGTGGTGCATCACCTGTTCCACCAGTACTCTCCACACTGTATTCTTCGAAGTGTGCATTTCAAGGGCAATCTCATGGGTGGGTAGTCAGCCACACGATCCAACACCATCTCCTCAGAGACTGGTGTTTACACATGTTCTAAACACGCCTCTGGTTGGTAATAAGTGAATGCTAATGTTTGCATTGTGTGCACGATTCCACTTACCGCGCATAACGCAGTTTGAACCTGACCTGTAAGGAAACATGCTATTACTTATCGAGGGTGTAGACTTCAGAAGAACAGCTGCCATCAATGTTCCTAAAATATTCCAATGAGGTAGGAAGGGGACCTCTATCTTATAATAGATAACAACTATACCCTGTAATTGTATTTAATGGGATCACTTTTGCAAATGTTGGGTCATTGCAATGTACAAGAGCAATCTCAGATATCGCCTGTTCAGACTAGGGGATCCTGGCAGTAAAATTCTCAAATAACATAAAATATAAAAGATCAATAATATCACAAAATTCAAGATAGTTAATTATTTTAACTGAGAGAAAGACTCTCTGGTGGAAGACTATCCTAATGTCGAGCTGAACAATGTTACCGGATCTAATAAAATTTATTTTTTTCCCCACAAATGTTAACCAAATGTGGCCATCAAACGCACGAAGGAAATACGTTAATTTCGGGAAATACTTCAAGAAGGACTGGTCTTCCTACTTTGAGCTTCGTATCACTGGAGCTTGTGACACAACATTTACATTTAGTCGTGTGCTGCGTTCTTTACTTTGTATTGCACAACGTCGTCGGCTTGGCTGCTGCCGTGTGTCGTCGGATCTATAAATCTATGAGAATCCTATACTGTGCCTGGCTGATTCTACATCAGCAAACTTGCCCTACGTGTTCGTGAAGCGAAAAACGTTAAGTTCACCCTAGACTGCTTTCAATGGCAAAACACACGTGCAATGCTGGCGCGCCGTGTGTTACTCTGCCTTTACTCTTCTAGCAACAACTTAACTGTATTCGCTCTCTTCGTTCTCCCCGCAGGAGGGTAACGAAAACAATTCAGCAAGCTCTTGACTGTATTTTGGAGCCGGGTGAAAAAAGTGTTCACACCAATATATCTCCTTCACCTGTCGTCACGTCAGAGACGGATGCCCTCCGACCACATTCGACGACGTCTCAAAGGTAAGTGCCCGTCGTGCTGGGTGGTTGCGCGTCTCCTCAGCCTAGCTTCCTTTACCTCTACAGTGGGGTTGGACACTGGATGGAACAATAAATGGCTGTCTCTCTCTCAGCTGCCCTATCACCAAATGGCTTAATGAGTACAGTGTCGTATAATCGGCTGGCTTCTAAGGGAACAGAAAGGTCTGTTACCCTCTTTATTTAACACTCCATCATCAACAAGAGTGGTAAGCTACGTCCTCACGCGCCGCTCACGTGGTATACTGTTCTTCCCCCCACTTCTCTGCCGTGCCCGCCACCTGCACTTGACCTAGACTAGGCTGCGGCTCTGCAGACTATTGTGTCACAGCGGTTCCCCCACCAGTGATGCTTCCACCCTGTTTCTACCTAACTTAAACATGCAAATTTACGTAAGGGAGTTATTCTCATCACTCTCGATCCTACGTGTATTAAATCTAAAAAAAAAAGTGAAATATGCGCACAAAAACCCATCCCATGTTGCAAAGCCTGTGCCTTGCAACACTATAAATGACACGTAAAACTGAGGCATCTCACATGTAAGATGTCCAGAATCCCGACGCCTTTCAATGTCTTTGGCGGCAACATCGGCTGGCTCTCTGTGGTGTAAACGACAGTCTCTCGTATGCTGGCATCCACGGGACAAATCTCCTCGAGTTAGGATAGTGCCTGTTGGGAAAGCCTTCTCTGTGCTTTCATGCAGCTTCACTGACATCATACCCTGCTGCACCGTACATTAAATGCCCGTCTGCCAACTCTCATGACGAGTAACGTCCCATCTTTGACTAGGTGTCGTTCACTGTACACAGTAACACAACTCACAGTGAACCCATCACAAACTGTCGGATGCAATGGACAACTGACACAGGGAATAGTGGTGTGCGTGTGGCAAAGATTAATGCACTGGTGCGATGCACGCACTTATCACATGACACACGTGCTATGAGCTAAGTTGTGTACAGTATGTCTGGTTGGTTGTCAGGGATGTACGGTGCTTATCGCGCGCGGCCTTGTAAGACTGTGGCAGAACTGCGTGCGCCATTGTAATACATGCATTGAGATTGGCGGTCATAGCTTTCACCAATTACTATGAGTCACTTTATTGTTATGCAGTGTACGCCGCGCATGTCTATAACACTATAAATATGCATTTCCGACCATTGGTTGCCTGTCTCAATACAATCAGTTGTGGAATCGTTATCACCTGTTTCAATTTGCCCCAAAAGGTTTGAGGCACCCTGTATAATGCGAAAAGCGTAAAACTGTGTAACATACTGCAAGTAACAGCAGCAGTTGTCTGAACGCAAACTGTGAGACAGCTCGTTCAATAAACCGTGCTCTCATCACGTCGTAAATGCCGACAGTGGTGACATGTTCTCATAAGCATCCGGTAAAGGGATCGTGGGGGCAGTGAAAGGGGGAGGGGGCACTTCCCACTGGCCAGTCCCAACCCCCATGAAATCTGAACTACAGACTGCAGAAATCTCATGGGTTTGTAGAAGTGATTGCATGTAGCTCTAGTAAGTTGTAGATACGTGACAGATGGATCTAAGAGTTGGAACTCCTCAGTCGCTTTCCCTGGCATGAGAAAGGGCAGAATTTTTTCGTCTGGCCGGATTCCCTCAGTACTCTCCAAGCAACTGCACACAGTACTCAGCAAAGAAACTGCTTCAAATGATTCGTGACTCCTCGATGTGTCTCCGCGACAAGGAAAAGAATACCTCGAAAACCGGGAGAATCGGGACACTGACTTTGCAGTAATCTAGGACACTCTGCTCTACCCTCAAGACCCGTTTCCTCGCTGTGGTGCCAGAAGGTTATAAGCTTGTGGGAGACAGAGTGGGTAGAAGCGGAGGAAAATAAGCAGCGGCTGGGCAACTAACTGCCCGGCCGTGGCAATCCTCCCTCTGGCCCTAGAGATGGGATGAAGTAGCAGTGACCATCTCCAAAGGGGTCATTGTCCTTTCACCGATGGCTTCTTGCTCCAGCGAGAGAACTGACTATTTTGTGGAGCTTACAGAGTGTGTATTTCAATACATCACATTTTAACAAAGCGCGTTTTATATTCTGATGAAAGGGCAGGAGTAAATTCAAGCAGGTACCTGCCTTTTATTATAGCTGATGACGAGACAAGTGTGGGACGCATTTTAAAATTTTGTGAACTGTCCGGAATCCAAATTAAACTGTTTGGACATTTTCGTGTATTGCAGAGTGGCTGATGCATACTTCGTTTTGGGTATCAAAAAATGGTTCAAATGGCTCTAAGCACTGTGGGACTTAATATCTATAGTGCTTAGAGCCATTTGAACTTAACATCTGAGGTCATCAGTCTCCTAGACTTAGAACTACTTAAACCTAACAGACCTAAGGACATCACACACATCCATGCCCGAGGCAGGATTCGAACCTGCGACCGTAGCAACAGCGCGGTTCCGGACTGATTGTTGGGTGGATGAGGAAGACGAGTCCAATGAAGCTTTGTGAGCTCCTCTCGAGTGCGCATACTCGTGAGGCCTGCGTTGTCACGGAGAAGCAGAAGATAGTTTGTATTGTTGTGGTGATGAACACGCTGAAGTCGCTCCAGTTACCTGAGGGTAGCGCAACTCACTTCGCAGCTGATCGTTACAACATGAAGCGGGACATGAAACAGAATAATCTCTTCAGAGTCCCAGTAGACCGTCGCCGTGACTTTACCGACTGAGAGTGATTTCCCTAAATCACTCCAGGCAAATGCCGGGATGGTTCCTCTGAAAGGGCACGGCCGACTTCCTTCCCCATCCTTCCCTAATCCGATGAGACCGATGACCACGCTGTCTGGTCTCCTTCCCCAAACCAACCAACCTTTACCGACTGAGGGTGCAGCTTTGAACTTTTTCTTCGGAGGAAAAGTGGTGTGGCGTCACTCCATGAATCGCGTTTTGTTTCCTGTTCGATGTGATGAACCAATGTTTCATCGCCTGTGACAATGTTCGACAAAAATTGTCACGATCAGCCTCGTACGCCCAAACAATTCCGCACAGACGGCTCTACGTAACTTTTTATGGTCTTCTTCAGGTGGCGAAGAACCCAGGGGGCACACACCTTTGGGCACGCCAACTGGTGGGTAAGTGTTTCAGTACTAGCAACAGAGACGTCCAGTTGTGCAGGAGGTGTTTGTAATCCGTTGATCACAAGTTCCAGCATTGCTGGAGTCACAGCTGTGAGCGGCCGACCGGTATGCGGGAGATCGAACAGGTTTGTCGCCCCTGTTACGATGATGACAGGCATCTCTCCCAACGACTCACCATGCTGTTTTTCACTGCCAGGCCTCCGTAGACATTCTGAAAGCGCCTTAGAATATCTGGTTTTCCGCCAAAAGAAAATCAATGACAGTTCTCTACTTGGACGCATCTCCATAACAGACGGCATAGTGAAGGCTGCGTACAGCGATTCAGCCCATGCGAACTTCGTGAAGCTATATGGGCTGAAGTGGGAATATTCCATAAAGCTTCACAACCAATTCCACGTTTTTCAGCCGAAACTAGCCGAGGAAGAAAAATGTGTTGCGTTACTTATTGACTGCCACTCGTATTTGCAACAATGTTGCAATACTTTTTCTATGAGTTCTCTTTTTCATTCAGGACAGATTCTTTAAAAATTGACACATGACATGCTTTTACTGTAGGTCTGTGTGTGTGTGCGTGTGTGTGTGTGTGTGTGTGTGTTTAATCTACAATCTTTGTGACATACTTACCCATTTTAATCCAGTTCGTCTGCAGCACCTAAAAAATTATTTAATATGGAATTATATCGATGCAACACAAGCAAGCAATGATGTCACCAATAATCCTAGATTCTGCAGCCTGGTAATCCCTCTCTCAGCTAATTCGAAAATTTTTTGAACTTGCCAAATTGTCAGCAGGCTGTACGATGTCAATAGCGTCCGGCGCAGGCCAAGCGAAGACGAGCAGTACTTTGTCTGTACACACGCTGCTCTCCGAACCTGAAACTCGGCACCTAAAAACCTGACTGGCTGACGAGGCTCTGTCCTCAAAGTACTGCAAGAAGACGTGCCTCTCTCTACTCTCTCTAGATACTTAAAGTGGCTAATTAGTTTTTGTTGTACAGTAATGTATAGTTATATTTACTGGTATTTTGTCTGTGTGGTGATGTGAAGTTGAACTCGTGATTAGAGAAACAGATAAGTTCGTATTTAAGTAGGTGAGTAATCTTGTAGTTCTTGAAAAGTGATCAGCAATGAAAAAGTTAATCAGAAATGCAACATTAAAGTGTGTACTGCAACGCTCGTGCCCAAAAGAAGTTTGTTCTGTTAAATTTAAGAAGACTGCCCTGTTAGCAATAATACAAGCAATCTAACAACGAGAAAAATATGAAAAAATGCTCTGTCTTAAGAGTATACCACTGTTGAAAAGTTAATTGTATCACACGTAAATTATAAATGGTCCACCTGTATGCGCTATGAATAAAAGCTGTGCTCCAAACTACTGCGGCTGCTGCTACTATTCTAGTTAAATAAATAAAAATTCAAAGTACCGGCGATGCAATATTCAATGCGTGCTTTAAACTGTAGAGACATCTTTGCTAACAAATCTTGTTACTGCAGTGATCATTGTCAATTAAAGTTCCGTTACTGATAATCTCGGGAAAGAAAAATTATATACAGGGTGTTACAAAAAGGTTCGGCCAAACTTTCAGGAAACATTCCTCACACACAAAGAGAGAAAATATGTTACGTGGACATGTGTCCGGAAACGCTTACTTTCCATGTTAGAGCTCATTTTATTACTTCTCTTCAAATCACATTAATCATGGAATGGAAACACACAGCAACAGAACGTACCAGCGTGACTTGAAACACTTTGTTACAGGTAACGTTCAAAATGTCCTCCGTCAGCGAGGATACATGCACCCACCCTCCGTCGCGTGGAATCCCTGATGCGCTGATGCAGCCCTGGAGAATGGCGTATTGGATCACAGCCGTCCACAATACGAGCACGAAGAGTCTCTACATTTGGTACCGGGGTTGCGTAGACAAGAGCTTTCAAATGCCCCCATAAATGAAAGTCAAGAGGGTTGAGGTCAGGCGAGCGTGGAGGCCATGGAATTGGTCCGCCTCTACCAATCCATCGGTCACTGTTGTTGAGAAGCGTACGAACACTTCGACTGAAATGTGCAGGAGCTCCATCGTGCATGAACCACATGTTGTGTCGTACTTGTAAAGGCACATGTTCTAGCAGCACAGGTAGAGTATCCCGTATGAAATCATGATAACGTGCTCCATTGAGCTTAGGTGGAAGAACATGGGGCCCAATCAAGACATCACCAACAATGCCTGCCCAAACGTTCACAGAAAATCTGTGTTGATGACGTGATTGCACAATTGCGTGCGGATTCTCGTCAGCCCACACATGTGAAAATTTACAATTTGATCACGTTGGAATGAAGCCTCATCCGTAAAGAGAAAATTTGCACTGAAATGAGGATTGACACATTGTTGGATGAACCATTCGCAGAAGTGTACCCGTGGAGGCCAATCAGCTGCTGATAGTGCCTGCACACACTATACATGGTACGGAAACAACTGGTTCTCCCGTAGCACTCTCCATACAGTGACGTGGTCAACGTTACCCTGTACAGTAGCAACTTCTCTGACGCTGATATTAGGGTTATCGTCAACTGCACGAAGAATTGCCTCGTCCATTGCAGGCGTCCTCGTCGTTCTAGGTCTTCCCCAGTCGCGAGTTATAGGCTGGAATGTTCCGTGCTCCTAAGACGCCGATCAATTGCTTCGAACGTGTTCCTGTCGGGACACCTTCGTTCTGGAAATCTGTCTCGATACAAACGTACCGCGCCACGGCTATTGCCCCGTGCTAATCCATACATCAAATGGGCATCTGCCAACTCAGCATTTGTAAACATTGCACTGACTGCAAAACCACGTTCGTGATGAACACTAACCTGTTGATGCTACGTGATGATGTGCTTGATGCTAGTACTGTAGAGCAATGAGTCGCATGTCAACACAAGCACCGAAGTCAACATTACCTTCCTTCAATTGGGCCAACTGGCGGTGAATCGAAGAAGTACAGTACATACTGACGAAACTGAAACGAGCTCTAACATGGAAATTAAGCGTTTCCGGACACATGTCCACATAACATCTTTTCTTTATTTGTGTGTGAGGAATGTTTCCTGAAAGTTTGGCCGTATCTTTTTGTAACACCATATATATATATATATATATATATATATATATATATATATATGTGTGTGTGTGTGTGTGTGTGTGTGTGTGTGTGTGTGTGTGTGTGTGAAACTTGAAGTAAGGAGAAGAATGCTGACTGAAGGAAAAAACAATAAAGCAAATGTATTTACGAAACTGTACATCACTAAGTCGAAATATTTTAACTCCTGAAATATTAAAAATTCACTTTACACTAATAGTTGAAAAATCTGAACAAATTCTCTTTATTCTCTTACAAGCACGTATGCTATCCATCTTTGAAGAAAACTCTGTAAATCACACAGTGTTATGTTAAAGTTGTCTCGGAAAATGCGCTATTATAGTATCTTTGGAAGTCATCTGAATGAATTTGCAAAGTATCTCTCCACAAATGAAAAATAACATACGAAAATTATTGCCAGCACACGGTACGGTCTAAATGCATCTTACTCCATCACAAAATAAAACGCGATTCTTCCTCTCTCTCTCTCTCTGTCTCCAAGACTGCACTCCACTCACAAGCAAAGGTTCTTCTAACAGTGTCTCGCAGAACAACTTCTTGTCAGAGATGTTGCCCGCTATTACTCAGATGACTGAAGCTTTGCTTTTCCACGTGTCATCGAAAATATTACCAGAATTACAGTTTTCTGTATAAAACAAAACCTTCACAGTGTCATGTGAGCAGTTCGCAACTCACGTGTTGATACATAACATGAAAGGCTTTTATAGCATACGGGTTTCAAAGTATGTAATAACTTCATTCTGCCAGTGAGTATGAATGGTGTACATTGACCCTTCTTGGAACTAGTTCGTAACATCGATAGGTTGCAAGAAAACTGGATATTACATCTCATCATCAAGAAGCATACATAAGTATCCTTCACAGCTGTCAAACATGACTGGTGCTTGTTGGAGTGGTTGATGAAGTTTTTTGTTTGACGAAGAGGGCAGACTACCTTTACAGGGACCTGATAACCATTCCTACTGCAGCACAATTGAAAGGAATAAACTGGTAGCTTGAGGCTGAATGACTGCAGTCGCAGTGGGGAAATTGTCTGACGTTTCATCCAGGATGAAGTCAGAGGAAATCATTAGTCTTCCAGAAGAATATATGCTCGCAAACAATTGCTATCTTTACCCAGTAGAATAGATGCCTATTGTCCACTTAGTGCACATTATTAACAGGGTTTAAAGGTTTTCAGAAGAGGCAGCAGCGCTCTGTCTATGTCAGTGTCATAAGGATCAAGGTCAAGGTCTCCTAATTACTTCCCCCATGTCTCCTCTCTTCATCTTCTCCGTACTTCGTTGTTGGCGCTACACATGATAGCAGGTAAAAGGGTTGTGTCAGGGTATTGGGGTGTTTTTCGAGTTTAGGGTGTGGTTCCCTTACTGCGCTAAAGAAAACGTAAAATGCGGAAGGGAACACATTTTAAGCAGTGTGTACTGCGTACAGTGGAGAAGTAGTTCGGAGACAATGATTGCACCAGCATGGCAATGTACCCGTCATAAAGCAGCATCCTTAAAGCAATGGTTCTTGAACAAAAAGGTGCCGGCCGGAGTGGCCGAGCGGTTAAAGGCGCTACAGTCTGGAACCGCACGACCGCTGCGGTCGCAGGTTCGAATCCTGCCTCGGGCATAGATGTGTGTGATGTCCTTAGGTTAGTTAGGTTTAAGTAGTTCTAAGTTCTAGGGAATTTATGACCACAGTAGTTCAGTCCCATAGTGCTCAGAGCCATTTTTTTTGAACAAAAAGGTTTTTGAAATGAGCTGGCCTGCTCCGAGTCCCGACTTGAGCCCAGTGGAATATCTTTGGTATCACTTATAACTTCGACTTTGTTCCGGACCACAGTGCCCAGTATCACTACCCACTTTGAATAACTGATTTCAGCGAGCGATGATAAGGTTGTAGGCCGTACATCGTCCACACGAAGAGATCACATTATAACGAATAAGATAGCAATTGTCTTGACTCGTTCAGGAATCACAGAGCAGTGACTCCCTCTACTTAAACTTACACTATGTGATCAAAAGTATCCGGACATCCCCCAAAACATACGTTTTTCATATTAGGTGCGTTGTGCTACCACCTACTGCCAAGTACTCCATATCAGCTACCCCAGTAGTCATCAGATATCGTGAGAGAGCAGAATGGGGCGCTCCGCGGATCTCACAGACTTCGAATGTGGTCAGGTGATTGGGTGTCACTTGTGTCATCCGTCTGTACGCGAGATTTCCACACTCCTAAACATCCCTAGGCCCACAGTTTTTGATGTCATAGTGAAGTGGAAAGGTGAAGGGACACGTACAGCACGAAAGCGTACAGGTCGACCTCATCTGTTGACAGACAGAGACCGCCGACAGTTGAAGATACTCGTAATGTGTAATAGGCAGACATCTATCCAGACCATTACACAGGTATTCCAAATTGCATCAGGATTCACTGCAAGTATTACGACAGTTAGGCAGGAGGAGAGAAAACTTGGATTTCATGGTCGAGCGGCTGCTCATAAGTCACATATCACACCGGTAAATGCGATACAACGCCTCGTTTATGGTAAGGAGTATAAACATTGCACGATTGAACAGTGGAAAAACGTTGTGTGGAGTGACGAATCACAGTACATAATGTGGCAATCCGATGGCAGGGTGTGGGTGTGGCGAATGCCCGGTGAACTTCATCTGCTACTGTGTGTAGTGCCAATAGTAAAATTCGGAGGTGGTGGTGTTACGGGGTGGTCGTGTTTTTCGTGGAGGGGGCTTGCACCCCTTGTTGTTTAGCGTGGCACTATCACAGCGCAGGCTAACATTGATGTTTTAAGCACCTTCTTCCTTCCCACTGTTGAAGAGCAATTCGGGGATAGCGATTGCATCGTAGGTTTGTTGACCCGTCGGGCTGTGTCACGGAGATGCTGAAGATACTCGCAGAAAAATGAAGATAGATACTGCCCTGAATAAGGTTCTAGAATCAGCTTTTTCTGAATGACGCATCTAGGGATATACTACTACAACCCTCTACGTATCGCTCCCGTAGAGATAGCGAGGACAAGATTAGTTTAATCACAGTGAGTGCAGAGCCTTTTAAACCACCATTCTACCCGCCCTCCACACGTGAATGGAATGGGAAGAAGTCCTAATAACCGTATAATAAGAAGTACCCTCTATCAGACGTTTTGCAGTGGTTTGCTGACTATGGATGTCGATGAGAATATATGCCACTGTATCCGACGTCAGCACACATTGTAAATCTAAACTACCTCTCCACGGAGCATAATTCGAATGAGATCGACCATGACGTCTCAACGCCAAAAGCTCAAGGTCTCGCTACCTCTACTAGATCCGTTCTCTAAAGCAGTGGTTCCCAAACTTTCTTAGACCATTACCCCTGATTGCAACTAGACATTAGCCCCCCCCCCCCTCCCTCCACCACATTAACTGAAGCACCTAACTGAACTGTAGAATGGAAGACTATTCTTGGAACATTTTTATTTTTAAAATGATGAAAGATGAACCATATTTACTTTCTGTGTATTTGTGTGTGCGCACGTGTGTGTTAGAATGAATGACGAAGGAATTCGTGGTGCATAGCAAGTGCTACTCACAACTCCTTCTCAGATGAGAAAGCTAACTGTCCTCTTCTTACAAAACATAGTTCTCCCTGCATTACTTCTCTCCATTGCGGCACGTGCTTGACCTGCACACTGCAAGCCCATTTAAAATCAACAAAGTTAAAATGTATGCACTATAGTTACTGTTCGTAAATCACTTGACTACTGCACTCCTTACTTCTGAGCTGGCAGAAACTGGAAGACTTCAAGCTGTTAATGCTTTGTGTCTGATCACAGCCACTAATAGTAATAGTAAAAATAATAATAATAACACTGTGTCCAGCACCGTAGTAGTCCTATTGTATCTACTGCAGTGCTGTACTGTCAAGTAATTCATTTTTATGCTTCGAAGCGAGTAATGAAGCAATTTCTGGATTAGTACAGGTACTATGTACAACTTGGTGAAGACATTTTCTTGAGATATTTAGCATTTGCTACGTATTTGTCTGACTTTTATGGTCAGCGACGTACGGGACAAGGCACAACATAAGTGTGTAGTGGATGGACTATGTGAGGAACCTGTAAATTTTCATCACGTTAATGCTACTAACCGACAAAAGTAATTACTGAAAACTTATGTATATATAATCAGTATTAGCGTCTTACAAAATTGTGATCATAGTAATGACCTTTCGAAAGTAATTTAGTTTAGTGACAGAAACAGAATCGAATCGTTTAGTTTTTACTCCTCAGAAAACTTCATTTTAATCTCAGGTGGCAATTACCCAAAGATGGGGAACCACCGCTCTATAGTATGTTTGGGATGTAGGTCAATGCCATTACCACAGCCATGATATTTCCCCACTCGAAATCTGCATACAGAGGTATTATTTCCAATAGTACCTGATCCAGATTAGGTTAAAAAATGGTGACCTAGAATTCTGATTCAAATTCATTCTGCAACAGTTGGTATGCACCACTTGTATTTGAATTATCAACAACAAACTTTCTCTCTGCTGATCTTCCTACATTTTTACTTTCCATCTTTGTACCACCTCTTTCTGTGGCATGTCTATACCTGCACCAGCGTGATGCTCATCGTTTTTATCTGAAGTTATTAGTTCTCCCCCCTTTCGATTTGTATTTACGCTTGTCCCTCTCTCCTTTCTTAAACTGACGAATTCTTTTCAAGTGTCGTCCAATTCAGCCTGCAAGGTAGCAGTCTTTCACATCAGTTTCACTATGTTCCCATCTCTACTGCATATGCTGAAACACTACTGAAAAGTCTCATTTACTCCAATGACACATCACTACATTAACTCCAACAGAAGAAACTGCAACAATCATCGCACCAAACTGTGGAATTAGCAAATCTACAGCAATTCAAAATAATGCACAGATATTTAACCATTTTAAGCTTCAAGAAAGCCTAGTAAAAAGAATTAATTAACAAAAATTAGGCCTAAGCACAACGTAAGGCTTACTCAGATTTGCTGAAGCAGACCAATTAAATCCACACAATCATCCGTAAGGACATATTGACAATTGAAGGGGGCAGCCATACTTGATTGAGCTGGAAGGATAAACGAAGGAAATAGTTTCTGTATTGTTACCGCTTGATACGAACAAAAGGAAACAATAATGCACCGAGAATCTTTCTTCAGGAACTTTTCACTTCTTCTGCAGACATAAATAAACATTCTGAACCTTTAGAGATGTGTTTAGAAGAAAACTCGGTTTAAATTTTAATTTTAGCCATACTTGTATATTCATTTTGGAAGCTTGTTGCTCTGCAATTTGCGTCAGTTTTGCGAATGAAATTTTATTATTGAAGAAACACAAGCAATAAACAATGGCGGATTTACATATAGGCTCACTAGGCATGGGCGTAGGCCGTAGGGGCGCCACCTTAAGGGGGGCGGGCGGCATTTTTTGGTCTGTACTCATTTTAACCTTTTACTTTTTAAGATAACTGCGCTTAAAAACGACAAAAAATTTTAATATTGTTAAACAACTTGGTAGTTCAAATAAGCCTTAAGGAAGAAATCCGACAACACAAGCTTGGAAAAATACATAGCTTACTTGGTGACTGAATGGAAATTTAACATTGGGTTTCTGTCTGGTATCATCTTCACGATTGTTCGAAATATTTTGAAGTAAGCTGTCAGGATGGCAATCTACAACACAATGTTTGAAACGTTATTATTCCGAGAATGTTGTCAGCTTCTACTCAACCCTACCATATTTTCTCCATGAAAGTACCAGGCCCCTGAGAAGCTGGATAAACTAATCAGCAGTTTCTTAAATACTGTAACGTGTGGGCCTCAGTATGTAAAAGCCGACTATACTTAAATTTCTTGTAGAAATTAGAGGGAAGTATCAAGTCAACGCTCTATTACTGTAATTAATGTGAAAGTTCTATGGTCTTCAATATCTGAGCTTTGATTTAATGACAACCGTTTACCAAAACATGTTGACACTGGGAATGTTTTACATTTTTAAATACATATTTATACGAAAAGAACATAAGCAGAATATCTAATAATATGCGAAATACACTTCATAACAGTTTTAAAATTTTATTTATTTATTTATTAAGGTATTTACTTTTTTTGGCGAAAAAAGAAGAAGAAACCAACTTTAATTTGTCTCATTTAATGTGCTGCAGCCTGCACGATATCGAAGTTCCCAAACTGTGCATTCGAATATTACGTGGCATTGCAAATTTTATATTAACCTTCTTAACTAAACTTATTTTCTTCAGGAAAGGTTATTTTTATTATGTGTTGGGACAAAAGGTGCAGTTGCGTGTAGATGTAACAGCAGCATTCACACAATGACAACATACCACATCAACTGGCAACAAGACTACTTAAACTTTGTAGTCTATCTTCTCTGCCCACAGAAACTGCTAAACTGTTATAAGAATAAGTGGGATAAGAGTCGATCCAGCACACCTCACTGCAAGAAACTGCAAAAATTATTTGCTTTTTAAATTAGAAAGACAATGTCAGGAATATCCAGAACATATTTGCGTCCCAGCAAAAATTCCGGCGACGCGTGGAACAGAAGCCAAGAAAGGGACTGTCACGCTTCCTTTACGAGACGAATTGGAGCCAGCAGGTGTGCTTCTACTGTTCACTGACAACAGAAAAACAGGCGACAATGAAATTAAATAATTCTGCATTGTTGTTCTTTCAGAGCACAGTTACGTGGAGTAATCCGAGTTGGTCATTTCAACGCTCCGTGTTTGAAGGAAAAATCGTTGTGCTCGTGTGCCGTGTTTAAAGTAAAAAGCTTTGTGCTCAGTGCGGTGTAGTACGATTGGAACTGGATGCAGTCTTTCTTTCTTTCCTTTTACAATTTTTTTTTCTTTTGTTTTAACTGTTGGATGACGATTTTGTAAGTGCCTTAACATGAATAACAGTGAAAAAAGCAAACGTGGAAAATTAAGTGTGGCGGCATTTCGGAAATTATCAAAGGAAATGCGAGAAGGAGAAGCCAAGGTTCTAAAAACGCTTGGCAGAGTAGATAAATCTTTCGCAAAAAGTGTTGCTGGTACGACAGTTGTCTTGTGACAGCCAGAGCGAGAGCACCAGCAGCAGCGAGTACTGTTTGTATAAAGCGTTTTTGTACTTATTTGCTGCGCTTACCTTTTAAATAGTTTTTCTGGGAAAACCTAGCGTAGTTTTCGCGTCTCGTATTTCAGTGAGTGTTTCTTGATTATCAGAGTAGCTCATCAGAAGATTATCTTGGGAATTTGTCACCGTATAGAGTAGGGTAAACATAGTCATGTGTAGGGACTGTGGTTGTTGTGAGCGGACGCAAGGAGAATTGGCCACTCTTCGGGGGCAGGTGGAGGCTTTGTCTGTTAGGCTCATCGAGCTCGAGGCGCAGGCGTCGGCTCGTAGTGGCGTTGGGGCAACTGTGGTGAGACCTATGCCTACTTCGGTGGCCTTGGAATCACGTGGAACCACTGATGTCGCTGCGTCTTCCGGCAGTGAGCATCTTACCGGTCAGCCATCACTCCAGGGTGAATGGCGGACAGTGGTGGGCTCGCGCGTGCCTGGCCGAAAGGCGAAGGTGGGATCTGGCCGCGTGGCAGCTGCCTTACCCCTTTCCAACAGGTACGGGGTGCTTCCTAGTGGTGATGACATCGTTTCCGAGCCACCACAGGATGCCTCGCCTGTTGGGCCAGTGGCCGATTCTCCGGCAAGGTCCCGACAGTCACAGAGGGCGGGCCTATTAGTTATAGGGAGCTCCAACGTTAGGCGGGTTATGGAGCCCCTCAGGAAAATAGCGGGTAGGTCGGGGAAGAATGCCAGTGTGCACTCGGTGTGCTTGCCGGGGGGTCTCGTCCGTAATGTGGAGGAGGCCCTTCCGGCAGCTATTGAACGCACTGGGTGTGACCGGCTGCAGATAGTAGCACATGTCGGAACGAATGACGCCTGCCGCTTGGGTTCTGAGGCCATCCTTGGTTCCTTCCGGCGGCTGGCTGATTTGGTGAAGACAACCAGCATCGCACGCGGAGTGCAAGCTGAGCTTAATATCTGCAGCATAGTGCCCAGAGTCGATCGCGGTCCTCTGGTTTGGAGCCGTGTGGAGGGTCTAAACCAGAGGCTCAGACGACTCTGCGACTATAATGGTTGCAAATTCATCGACCTCCGTTATTGGGTGGAGAACTGTAGGGCCCCCCTAGACAGGTCAGGCGTGCACTACACACCGGAAGCAGCTACTAGGGTAGCAGAGTACGTGTGGCGTGCACACGGGGGTTTTTTAGGTTAGAGGGACCCCCCCTTGGGCGAAACGATAAAATACCTGACGCCTTACCAGAGAGGACATTATCATCGTTGATAAAGAACGTCCGTCCTCAGAGACCAAAAACAGGAAAAGTTAACGTAATATTGGTAAACTGCAGGAGTATCCAGGGCAAGGTTCCTGAATTAGTATCTCTTATTGAAGGAAATAGTGCGCATATAGTATTAGGAACGGAAAGTTGGTTAAAACCGGAAGTGAACAGTAACGAAATCCTAGACACAGAATGGAATATATACCGCAAGGATAGGATAAACGCCAATGGTGGAGGAGTATTTATAGCAGTAAAGAATTCAATAATATCCAGTGAAGTTATTAGCGAATGCGAATGTGAAATAATCTGGGTTAAGTTAAGTATCAAAGGTGGGTCAGATATGATAGTCGGATGCTTCTATAGACCACCTGCATCAGCAACCGTAGTAGTTGAGCGCCTCAGAGAGAACCTGCAGAACGTCGTGAAGAAGTTTCGTGATCATACTATTGTAATAGGGGGAGACTTCAATCTACCAGGTATAGAATGGGATAGTCACACAATCAGAACTGGAGCCAGGGACAGAGACTCTTGTGACATTATCCTGACTGCCTTGTCCGAGAATTACTTCGAGCAGATAGTTAGAGAACCAACTCGTGAAGCTAACGTTTTAGACCTCATAGCAACAAATAGACCGGAACTTTTCGACTCCGTGAATGTAGAAGAGGGTATCAGTGATCATAAGTCAGTGGTTGCATCAATGACTACAAGTGTAATAAGAAATGCCAAGAAAGGAAGGAAAATATATTTGCTTAACAAGAGTGATAGGGCACAAATCGCAGAATATCTGAGTGACCACCATCAAACGTTCATTTCTGAGGAAGAGGATGTGGAACAAAAATGGAAAAAATTCAGAAACATCGTCCAGTACGCCTTAGATAAGTTCGTACCGACTAAGGTCCAAAGCGAGGGGAAAGATCCACCGTGGTATAACAATCATGTACGAAAGGTACTACGGAAACAAAGAAAGCTTCATCATAGGTTTAAGAGTAGTCGAATCATAGCTGATAAGGAAAAGCTGAACGAAGCGAAAAAGAGCGTAAAGAGAGCAATGAGAGAAGCATTCAACGAATTCGAACATAAAACATTGGCAAACAATCTAAACAAGAACCCTAAAAAGTTTTGGTCATATGTAAAATCGGTAAGCGGATCTAAATCCCCTATTCAGTCACTCGTTGACCACGATGGCACCGAAACAGAGGACGACCGAAGAAAGGCAGAAATACTGAATTCAGTGTTCCGAAACTGTTTCACAGCGGAAAATCGTAACACGGTCCCTGACTTCAGCCGTCGCACGGACGCCAAAATGGAAAATATTGAAATAAACGATATCGGAATTGAAAAACAACTGCTATCACTTAGTAGCGGAAAAGCATCCGGATCAGACGAGATACCTTTAAGATTCTACAGTGATTATGCTAAAGACCTTGCCCCCTTTCTATTAGCAATTTATCGTAGATCGCTGGAAGAACGTAAAGTACCTAGCGACTGGAAGAAAGCGCAGGTCGTTCCCATTTTCAAGAAGGGTCATAAATCAGATGCGAATAATTATAGGCCTATTTCGCTTACGTCAATCTGTTGTAGAATAATGGAACATGTTTTGTGTTCTCGTATTATGACGTTCTTAGATAATACAAATCTCCTTCATCATAACCAACATGGATTCCGCAAACAGAGATCATGTGAAACTCAGCTCGCCCTATTTGCCCAAGAAATTCACAGTGCCGTAGACACTGGCGAGCAGATTGATGCCGTATTCCTGGACTTCAGGAAGGCATTTGATACGGCTCCGCACTTACGTTTAGTGAAAAAAATACGAGCTTACGGAATATCGGACCAGGTTTGTGATTGGATTCAGGATTTCCTAGAAGAAAGAACACAACATGTCATTCTTAACGGTTCAAAATCTGCAGATGTAGAGGTAATTTCGGGAGTACCGCAGGGAAGCGTGATAGGACCTTTATTGTTTACAATATACATAAATGACTTAGTTGACAACATCGGTAGCTCCGTGAGGCTATTTGCAGATGACACGGTTGTCTACAAGAAAGTAGCAACATCAGAATACTCGTACGTACTCCAGGAGGACCTGCAGAGGATTAATGCATGGTGCGACAGCTGGCAGCTTTCCCTAAACGTAGATAAATGTAATATAATGCGCATACATAGGGGCAGAAATCCATTCCAGTACGATTATGCCATAGGTGGTAAATCATTGGAAGCGGTAACGACCGTAAAATACTTAGGAGTTACTATCCGGAGCGATCTGAAGTGGAATGATCACATAAAACAAATAGTGGGAAAAGCAGGCGCCAGGTTGAGATTCATAGGAAGAATTCTAAGAAAATGTGACTCATCGACGCAAGAAGTAGCTTACAAAACGCTTGTTCGTCCGATTCTTGAGTATTGCTCATCAGTATGGGACCCTTACCAGGTTGGATTAATAGAAGAGATAGACATGATCCAGCGAAAAGCAGCGCGATTCGTCATGGGGACATTTAGTCAGCGCGAGAGAGTTACGGAGATGCTGAACAAGCTCCAGTGGCGGACACTTCAAGAAAGGCGTTACGCAATACGGAGAGGTTTACTATCGAAATTACGAGAGAGCACATTCCGGGAAGAGATGGGCAACATATTACTACCGCCCACATATATCTCGCGTAATGATCACAACGAAAAGATCCGAGAAATTAGAGCAAATACGGAGACTTACAAGCAGTCGTTCTTCCCACGCACAATTCGTGAATGGAACAGGGAAGGGGGGATCAGATAGAGGTACAATAAGTACCCTCCGCCACACACCGTAAGGTGGCTCGCGGAGTATAGATGTAGATGTAGATGTAGACTTCGAGTTCCAGTAGTATGGATGATATTTGTGGCACTGCATCTATTCTAAAAGAAGTAAATACAGACGAAACAAAAGCTAAAAATAAATAAAATCAAATTGTTCCTGATTTCGAGTTTCACGAAAAACTAAGTGTCGAGTCAGATATCACAAAAAGAAATATCCTCGTTACTGATGACCCTGCAGAATGTTGTATCAATGAATCAACAATGGACATTCTCTTACAACGTCGCATTAATCAAAATTGTAACGGTGATTTTTCTAATTCAAGAACATCAATACACGATAAAACTAGATATTTGAACAAAAACGTATTTTACCATAAAATTTTAACTGGTGAATCAACTTTGCATGATTTTCAAGTATACTCATGTAGCACCGGTGCTGTTTTTTTTTTGCACCATGTAAATTGTTTGGAGGTAAGGCCGCGATGCTACTAATGGTTTTGCAGATTGGAAACATATTTCTAATATTTTATCTCATCATGAGAATTCACTTGAACACAAAAATTCTGAGTTATCACTCTTAGCAAGAAAAGAGTCACTTGGAACAATAGATAGCCATTTCGAGTCATATGTTGAGACAGAAAAAATGTACTGGCGCAGTGTTTTGAAAAGGGGTCTGCAGTAGTGAAGAAGCTAACAAGTCGTGGACTTCCCCTACGTGAACACGTTGAAAGATTCCATTCATTACATAATGGTCAATTTATGATGTCAGTTGAACTTATAGCCGAGTTTGATCATTTTCTGGCAGAGCACATTGAGCGGCATGGAAATCCAGGGCAGGGACATACAAGTTATCTTTCTTCAACAATCTGTGATGAAATAATAGAGCTTCTTTCTGAACAAATAAAAAGAATTATCACAAGTGAAATAAAACAGGCCAAATATTTCTCTATAATAGTAGATTCTACTGCGAACATTTCATATATTGATCAATTATCTTTCATAGTAAGATGTGTGAACGAGAATGGTGAACCTGTTGTACGTTTCCTTCTCTTTTTACCAAACCCGGGACACAAGTCCGAAAACTTAACTGACGCCATACTAAAAGTCCTGTCTACAAATTCCATTGATATTACTGACTGTAGAGGCCAGTCATATGACAACGCAAGCAATATGTCAGGACTGTACACTGGTTTGCAAGCACACATTGAAGAAAGAAATCCGAAAGCGCATGATGCACCTTGTGAAGCACAATCTTTGAATTTAGTCGGCACTAGTGCTGCAAGCTATTGTCGGGGAAGCATGTTTATTTTTCAATGTAGTGCAAAACCTTTATAGTTTTTTCTCTGCTTCTACACAGCGCTTGGATAAACTTCTTTCTTTCATGAAACCAGGAAACGAAACGGTAAAAAGTTTATCAAAAACACGTTGGTCAGCAAGAGAGGAAGCGTGTTTAATTCTATACGAAGACTGGGAGGGCGTTATTAATGCTCTCGCACATATTGCCAACAATAGGCTTACGTTTGAAAAACCAATTGTGCGAAATGAGGCTTCAGCTTTATTGAATCAGCTCAGCAGACTAGAAACAGTATTTATGATGACAGTTTGGAAGGACATACTCCAGAGATTTAATAGTGTAAATCTGAAATTGCAAAACGTAAACATTGATACTAAAATAGTGTATGAATTATATGGATCACTTGTAGGATTTATTGCATGTATTCGTGGCATGTTCCCTGGAGATTGTGACTGATATAGACTATGTATGCACCTACAAAATATCACGAAAACGCAAACTTCATGATGACGAAGAAGCGGACTCTGAAGAAGTTTTTCTGACTGGAAGGGAAAAATTTAGAGTCGAAACATTTCTCCCAGTACTCGACAAATTGTACGCCGAATTAGTGAGGAGGAAGGAAAGCTTTAGGTCACTGTTGAACTCCTTCACAGTTTTCAATAACCTTAAGAACAGTTCACCTGACGATATTGCTGAATGTGCAGCAAAACTACAAGCGTCATATGACACAGATTTAGAGCCTTCCTTCCCTAGTGAAGGTGTACATTTCGAGGAGCTTTTGAAATCTGAGGTCAGTGATATACCAGTCGAAATGAATAAATTGTTACGAAAAGAGAGGTTACAGTCCGTGTTTCCGGATGTTGACATTGCTCTTAGAATATTTCTATGTATGACACAAATTGTTCAGCAAAACGCTCGTTTTCGGCTCTTAAAAGACTGAAATCGTACCGACGTTGTGCGGTGTCTGAGGAGAAATTGAACGCCTTGTCCATTATTCACATCGAAGCCGACCTCCTAACTGATAGCCGTCTGAACTATGAAGATATTATCAACGAGTTTTCTGCCGTCAACCCCAGACGCAAACTTTGCTGACAGGTGAGTTTGTTTATTTATTCATACGCTCGGATGAGAAAGTGTTAATAAATAACATAGTTCAGTTCAGTCGATAAATGCGTAAAAGCTTTGCTAATACCGTTCGAAAGAGCTATGCTGAGAGCAATAGTTGCAATACAAAACTGTTCAGCTCTTACATGGATTAAAGGTATCGTGTGCACTTATTACGCAGCATCTAGCTACACTATCACTATATTTGTGATTTAATTAATTTAATTAAAACAGGAAAATTCAGTGTGAAACCTG
Organism: Schistocerca serialis cubense; assembly: GCF_023864345.2. Classification (NCBI taxonomy): domain Eukaryota; kingdom Metazoa; phylum Arthropoda; class Insecta; order Orthoptera; family Acrididae; genus Schistocerca; species Schistocerca serialis. Next base: position 807,799,960 of record NC_064638.1, on the reverse strand, counting down.
TAAATACCGATAAGCAGCAAGCTGATTTTTTGACAAAGGTACTGCCTAAAGGTAAACATCAGTGGTGCTCTCAAGCTGTGGGATTTCCAGAGTTCACGAATTGACATCTCGAGAACTTTTGGGGGTGTTGGGAACATTCATATTTTACTCTCTGATGAGTTATATTGAAAGGTGGCTACACTGAGCCACAGCGCCAGAGATTGCGCCAGAGAGTATTATTCAGCCGCCTCCACTGGCAGTGCTTATCGAGAAGTCGTGGTGGAGAGTGCTTGTTGAGATGTAGCAGTGGTGAGTCGTAGTTGAGAAGTTGCGGTAGTGAGTGCTTGTTCAGAATTTGTAGTATTGTTTTGATGGGCTAGACACCAGATGTTATTGGATTGGGGATGCTGTAATGATCAGAGTGTGCTTTTCGTCAATATATATGAAGGTAAAAAATTCCGTTTTTTTTCATTATTTTAATGTCTTAAACAATAATGCCTCTTGGTCACAGGTTCAGTCAACAAAGCATCCGGCTCGTGTTCTTGTATTAGACTGCATCTCTGGTTTCTATGTGCAATTATAGTATTTCTGTTTTTATTTAATTACTTCAGTATAAATGGTGTTTGAAATATCTGGTCTTATTGAGGAAGAACCGTGCCAGATGTGTACGTTGAATCACACTTCCACACACAGAACAGTTACTCTTGTGCTTTGTTGTTTCGTAGGTTTTATAGTTGCTGGGGACTTAATTAATTAACTGTGTTAACGGAAATTTCGTTTCTTTCTTTGTTGTAATTCTATGCAGACAGATTGCGGAGTAATACTAGTCAGGGCCAACCGTTTACGAGACTTCGTAATCGGACAGACAGCTACTGAAAATTAAAAGTATTTGCATTCTTTTTAATAATTAAGCCCCCATGCACGTGGCGACCGCTGCTTCGGATCGTCCCTTGCAATCTTCTGATAGTAAAAATAGCAGACAGTAGGATTGCTGTAGTAATTTGTAGTTTAGTAATTGTAGTCTATATTGCATGTGTAGATTTGGTAATTGTCATTCTTTTAATGGTATATTGGCATAATTTAATTTTTGATGTCTTGTATACAGGTCTGACAATTTTGTGCAATTGTGAAGGTTCTAATTGTTCGTTAGGCGTGTTTGTCGGCAAACATTTCGTGTGAATGGTATTGCTGGAGATAAAGTCTCATTGTGTGTAATTTTCGTATAGGTCCTCAGGGGATTTACTACGCTAAGTGAATATGTGCCGTAGCGTGCACAGGGCCCCGAGCTGTAGTAGTGCTATTTCTCTTTTAGTTTTCTGCACCGCTGCCTACTCTTTTACTATTCTTTGTATCTATCAAAACAACTCTTCAACTATCAATCTATCCAGAAAAGGAGTCAGTAAAGAATCACTGGATATGACTATTTTACCCAAAAGCAATTTCGGAAATTTACCGTTTGGACTTGCTGTATCTTCAGCAGCATTCATTCCTAGTTTAAACGAAATTTTACCTGTTTATCTTCGTGACAATATTACTTCATATGTTGACGATATTCTTATTGCTAAACGTTCTTGGAGTGAGCACAACAAAATTTTGGATTCATGATTACATATTTTTGCAAGAGTTGGCATTACAGTGAACTTGGAAAAATCTGAATTTGGTCGTTCTCAGGTGGAATTTCTTTGTCATATTATTTCTACAGAAGGTATTCTTCCTGATCCAGAGAAACTAGACGCTATTCGTAATTATGATGCTCCTACTACAAAACGTGATGTTAGTAGTTTCCTTGGTGCCTGTAATTTTCTTAGACACTTTGTTAGATTGGACAATTTGGCCACACCTCGTTTATGTGATTTATCTGGAAAGAATTCTAATTGGTGTTGGGATGAGGAATCTCAATCAGAATTTGAACAACTTCGTGATGCTTTAGTTGCTGCTCCACTTCTTTCACATCCGGATTTATCTAAAGATTTTTGTTTGGCGACGGACTCATCATACAAAGGCCTAGGTGCACATTTATTTCAAGAGACAGAAGAAAACGGCGTTGTAGTACAGAAAACTATTGCATTTGGAAGTCGTGTTCTCTCTAAATCAGAAAAGAATTATTCGATTACGGAACTTGAAGCCTTGGCTGTTATTTGGGCTTTCACAAAATTTCGGACATTTTTGTTTGGCAGACATACTAAGGTTTACACCGATCATCGAGCTCTGGAATTTCTTATGTCAACAAAATTAACACATGGAAGATTGTCACGATGGGCGCTGTATCTACAGGAATTTGATTTTAGTATTGTTTGCATACAGGATTCTTCAAATATTATCGCTGATGCTTTATCACGTGCACCTATGGGTCTGAAACAAAGTGCTGAAGAGGACTGCAAAGAAAACAATTATTGTTTGATGTATATTCAAGGCGTTGTGTTTGAAAATTTTATTTCTTCTTCCCTCCAGGACATCGCTAAGGAGCAAAATAAGCATCCAATCTGGAAGGACATTAAGGAGAAGTGGAGGAGAAAGGAAAACGTAGCGATTAAACAGTATTATTTAGTTCGCAATGATATTGTTTTTAAACGAAAATCGGTCGACAACTCTGTTTGGTTAGTTTGTATTCCTGATGAGTGGGTTAATAAATTGATTTGGTATACACATTTCAGTTATGCACACTTTGGTCCCAGAAAATGCTTTCATAAATTACGAGAAAATTGCTACATCAGTAATATGGAAAAACGTATTCGATCTGTTCTTGCCAAATGCAAATTATGTCAAAAGGCTAAGCCGCCAACTATTTCTCATAGAGCACCGTTGTTTCCTATCATTCCAGCGAAATTAAAGGAGATGGCTGCAGTCGATTTGTTCGGTCCAGTGGTTCGTTCTACTAATGGTTTTGCGTACATTTTGGTAGCAGTGGAATTGACATCAAAATATGTATGTTTTACACCTTTACGCAAAGCAACAGCTCGTTCAGTATCTAATGCTTTCATCAAACATTTTCTTAAAGAAGTGGGTCATGTTGACAAGGTTATATCAGATAATGGATCACAGTTTCGCTCTAAAATTTGGCTTCGTACTCTACGGCGTCGTAAGATTAAACCAATTTTCATTTCACTTTTTCACCCTCAATCTAACGCTTCAGAGAAGTGGATGAAGGAAATTAATAAATTGTGTCGACTTTATTGTCATCAGAATCACAGAACGTGGGATCAGTATCTTCATATTTTTCAAAACATTCTGAATGAACTCCCTCATGATTCAATTTCTTTACCGCCTATATTGATATTAAAAAATAAAGCACCGACAAATCGCATTTCTGAAATCGTTCCTTCTCCGCCTACACGGAAACTGCGGCATTCTGAAGTTGTGAACCTGGCTCTGCAAAATATTGCATCTGCGGCTGCTAGAAGAGAGAAATGAGCTAAATGTCCTGGCCCTTTAAAAACCTTGTCAGTTGGTCAAAAGGTGTTAATTAAGTCTCACCGTTTGTCTCATAAAGGAAAAGGCTTGTGTCGCAAATTTTTTCTGCTTTATAACGGTCCATATAGAATTCGCAAAATTATTCACGATAACACTGTTGAAGTAGAAACTCTTAAATCTCGACGCTCTAAGGGAATACATCATATATCCAACGTTAAAATTTTTGTGGAATGACATACTTTCGAGAAACTAACAGTTATACGTAAACACACGGAGAGTACAAGGATACCGCGCCGTGTTCCGGCGGCGGCACATACTCAAAGCAACAGTCAAGTCTGCACGCCGCACAAGGCAGTCGTTGACCGCAAACAATTACTTCCTACGTCACGCGTACCTACAGCTGATCGAGCGTTCAGTGCGAATGCACTGACAGCCGTAAACAAATACACGGTCTAATTTCTCTGATTAAATTCAGTATAAAGCTATAGTGACTTGATAAATTATGTTATTAACGTTCAGTATTTTTCAGGATACGGTTGTATAAAATATTTAAGACCTTCATGTAAATTCTGTGTGTGTCCGACGTTAAGAGGACTTGCTATCGAGAAAATTTCAGGAAGAATGTAATTTCGAAGAAGAAACTAATAAACTAAAAAGGCAACTGTTTATTGAGTTTATTTTTCAGGTAACATATTTCCACTTAGGTACGTACTTTAGACGTAATTTGCTGATCGCGATTACGTGATTCATACTTTGTACTAAATTTCATGTTCTATGAATTTACTTGTGAAGCGACGTGCTTGCGTACATTAACTGATTTTGACAATGATTGATTAATGAACAGGGTTGTTACTTGTGTATATTACGCATCGCTTGGCTGCTATGCTTTTTCACTGATGTCATATTTTTCTATTATGTGCATGCTGTGCTTATCTATTTAAATTATAATTGTCACATGATTAGTTGTGCTGATATGGTTATGTATGTAGGTTACACTTGTGATTTATCTGCTTGCACCTTCATGTTTACTTATTAAGATTACATATGAACATTTATTTGCTTATGCTGATATGATGCTAATGACCTGTTTATTATGTAAGATACATAATTGCTGCTTGTGTATGGATTGCATATTTACACATTTCTGTTTTGTTGTCATAACTACTCTTTAATTTGGTATATAGAAATGCTGATATACGGTGCACAAGCATGGAGCTTAGGTCACACTATGGTATTAATTATAGATTGTTCGCTTGGCAGAGCCTCGTTGTAGGGATTGTGCTGCATCCACTTGTTGACATTCTGTTCTCTACTGGTATATTTACTCGCTATTGCATGTTTTGCCTACGCTCAGTGCCTTATATTTTTAAGATAAGAAAATGAACTGCTATAATTCGACGAACGACATCAGTACAAGAAACTTCATAGAAGTCACATGAGCTGGAGGTTTTATGGAAGCTGTATAAATTTATGCTAATAGGAAGGAAGCTAACGACATGACATACCAGCACTAGGTTTAGACCATTGACAGTTATTACACTGCATTCTTCGTGAGCAATTGAAATAGCAAGTGACACTTGACACAAGAAATACTCCACATGTTTGCTTCTGTTTTGCCATGATTCTTAAGTGGTGTTCACACTGTGAACTATTACGATCATTAACACTTCGTACTCGTACTTACTTACTGAAAGTTATTCGAACTAAAGGCTGTTAGAGGTCATGTATGCATTTCTTTTATTTAATGGTGGACAAGGTAACCAAAATGTATTTTATAATTCGTAATGAGTAGAAGATTTGGCTCAGGTGGACTACACAGAAGTTGTGTGTGGACATTGTGTCTTCGGATTGTATGGGATGATGAATCGTCGTTTGCACTAGGATTTTATCTGTACTTGTTCGAGGAGACTAACTAGAGGAAAGAGTTGTTATGGAAGTGAAATGATATTGGTGATAAGGTTTATGTGTATCGACATATTGAAGAGGTATTATTGAGGTACTGAGATTGTGTGAAGTTGATGATTATTGGAGTTCTGGTGGACAAGAGGTAAGGTAAATGATAATGATGATGAGGTTTATATGTATCAACGTAAGAGGTATTATTGAAGTATTAAGATTATGTGATGCTGATGATTATTGGAGTTTTGGTGGATAAGAGGTAAAGTAAGTGAGGAGCATATTTTTTTTGTTGGTTTATATGGAACAAGGAGGATGAAGATGGGAGACTAGAACACTCAAGTGGACGGAAGATTGTCTACACACACACTTTGTTAAATCACTAAGCAGTATATACTTTTTTTTTGGAGAGAGGAAGTATTTGCATATCTTGGCACACTGACAGTTGTTCAGCAACCGTACATTTGATTTGGCTTGGCAAACATTGCTCTTGACATGATGACTATGACGTTGAATGACTATTATTGACTGTTATACACTGCTGCCATTACTACTTGACACACATGTCGAACATCAAATCTTTGACAGAATTGCATTTACACAGTTAACACTATTCAATTACACAGTAGTACTTCATGTGGATGAAAGGCGAGTGAGTGTGTTTTGTGTGTTTTCCTTTCCTAATCCCAAATAATTGGTATCGACCTATCTCCTAAATATTATTTTACTTGTTTGTTGTGGCTTGCACTGACACCCACAAATATTATAGGTTTACTGTTATTTGTGTATTGTAATAGTTAATATGACAATTATCTGATATCATTTGTGTGTTTATTACAATTTGTATGTTTAGTGTAAGAGCATTGATGATAATTTTGTAAAAGCAATTGTGGGTGCATTCAAACTGTTGTTCGTGCTTGCACCTGTTCAACATTGCTGGGTGCCACTGATGGAATTGCTTCTACTGAAATAATGTCACTTATTGCTGTCTGCACCTGTTCACCATTACTGGGTGCCACTGATGGAACTGCTTCTACTGAAATGATGTCACTTATTGCTGTCTGCACCCGCCCAACATTACTGGGTGCCACTGTAGGAACTGCTTCTACTGAAATGATGTCACTTGTTGGTGTCTGCACCTGTCAACATTACTGGGTGCCACTGATGGAACTGCTTCTACTGAAATGATGTCACTTGTTGGTGTCTGCACCTGTTCAACATTACTGGGTGCCACTGATGGAACTGCTTCTACTGAATGATGTCACTTGTTGCTGTCTGCACCTGCTCAACATTGCTGGGTGCCACTAATGGAACTGCTTCTACTGACATAATGTCACTTGTTGGTGTCTGCACCTGTTCAACATTGCTGTGTGCAAGTGATGGAACTGCTTCTACTGAAATGATGTCACTTGTTGGTGTCTGCACCTGCTCAACATTGCTGGGTGCCACTGATGGAACTGCTTCTACTGAAATAATGTCACTTGTTGGTGTCTGCACCTGTTCAACATCGCTGGGTGCTACTGCTGGAACTGTCAACTACTTGTTTATTGAATCATTGAAAGCATTTTATGTGAATATTTGTATAAACTGATTTTTTGTGTATTACTGTTTGTGAAAAGTTATGAGGCTCTTACCTGCACATATTCGTTATTGCTGACGCTATTGATTGAATTGTTTAACCACATGATACTTGTGTAAACTATTATGTAAAGTCACATGTATGAAAGAATTTGTATTCCTTACTGTATTTTATATATTAGGTTATTGAAGGGTCAGTGCAAAGCCAAAATTTATTTGGTTATGTAATATTTAATTATTAATATTAGCTTTTACTTTTGTTTGTGTTTTTTGGACGAATTTGGTGGTATTTTCACCACCAATGCTGGCAAAAATACCATCAAATTCTGGCCCGTGGAGGAGGGGCATATGAAAGGTGGCTACACTGAGCCACAGCGCCAGAGATTGCGCCAAAGAGTATTATTCAGCCGCCTCCACTGGCAGTGCTTATCGAGAAGTCGTGGTGGAGAGTGCTTGTTAAGATGTAGCAGTGGTGAGTCGTAGTTGAGAAGTTGCGGTAGTGAGTGCTTGTTCAGAATTTGTAGTATTGTTTTGATGGGCTAGACACCAGATGTTATTGGATTGGGGATGCTGTAATGATCAGAGTGTGCTTTTCGTCAATATATATGAAGGTAAAAAATTCCGTTTTTTTTTCATTATTTCAATGTCTTAAACAATAATGCCTCTTGGTCACAGGTTCAGTCAACAAAGCATCTGGCTCGTGTTCTTGTATTAGACTGCATCTCTGGTTTCTATGTGCAATTATAGTATTTCTGGTTTTTTTAATTACTTCAGTATAAATGGTGTTTGAAATATCTGGTCTTATTGAGGAAGAACTGTGCCAGATGTGTACGTTGAATCACACTTCCACACACAGAACAGTTACTCTTGTGCTTTGTTGTTTCGTAGGTTTTATAGTTGCTGGGGACTTAATTAATTTAATGTGTTAACGGAAATTTCGTTTCATTCTTTGTTGTTATTCTATGCAGTCAGATTGCGGAGTAATACTAGTCAGGGCCAACCGTTTACGTGCCTTCGTAATCGGACAGACAGCTACTGAAAATTAAAAGTATTTGCATTCTTTTTAATAATTAAGCCCCCATGCAATATGTATGGTAGTTTATGTTTTCTCCTTGATCTTCGTTATGAACATCGCTGAATAAATGGTCTCTAAAAATGTGTGTTCCTGGCAAAATGGTGTATTGCGTATTTGATTAAAAGGTCAACTTTATAATCTCACAGAGGACTAATTAGAGTCAATATCTAATATTAATCGTTGTTTTCACATACCCACTATTCAGTGGCGTCACAGCCTCAAATGTAGCTTCGTACCGAATATTTTTTAGTAAGGCAGCCGGTCCAATTAATTTCTATTACAGATATAGATGTAAACAGAAAGAGGCAGCTGAACATGAACTCTTTTTATTTAGGTGACTAAATACAGAAATGTACGGCTTCTGAGAAGCTGCTTGACGATTTTGCTATATTCATTTTAACTCCATGCGTACAGTCATTTTGCTAGGTGGACTGCTGGTCACGCTTCGGAAGTCCTTGCCCTTCACCAACAGTCGACTTGGGCAGCTGTAGAAGCGTTGAAATGTCCACGATGGATTTGTCGCTCAGGCTGACGCTTTCTGCTGTTTCCGTTCTCTGCTGAGAACACAGTATTCCCAGCCTCCATTTTTACTGGCAGGTTCGCGTCTCGCCTGTCGTGACAACTAGTTAGTAGCCAGTTCCGCATTAATAGCGGTGCGGATACTTCCGATCAGATATTGCCTTTCAGTGACATTAATATTGTTCAATCTGTGTGATTTACTTGTATTATGATATTTCACCCATTTATTTAGCCACCTAAATAAAAATAGTTCATGTTCAGCTGCCTCTTTCTGAATACATCAATGTCCATAATTGAAATTAATCGGTTCGGCTGTCTTACTACAGGAATCACAGGCACCTCTGAACGTCCCGAAGACCCAGCATTCGTTCATACGGCGGTGAGCTGCAGCGATAACAACGGCGGATGACTGACAGTTACAAACAGAATTAGACCAAGTCCTGTCCCGTGGACTTGTATCAACGACGCACAAAGATTACGGGACTCACTGAGAAGGAACGACAGTACAAAATACAGAGAAACGTCGAAAGACCTAAAGCTATCTATTAATGAGGGGCGCGTCAACATAAATTAAAAGTCATAGTGTTTTTGAATCTCAGTTAATTTACGTCTCCATACCTTAACGCATTACTGTAACCGGAAACTGTGTATCCTCACCTAGCGAGGTGGGACACTGGTTAGCACTCTGTACTCGCGTTCGGGAGGACGACGGTTCAAACCCGCGTCCGGCCATCATGATTTAGGTTTTCTGTGATTTTCCTAAATCACTTCAGGCGAATGCTAGGACGGTTCCTTTGAAAGGGCACGGCCGACTTCCTCCCCCATCCATCCTAATCCGAAGGAACCGATGACCTCGCTGCTTGGTCCTCTCCATCAAATCAACCAACTGCTTGTTCAAATCAACCAACTACGTTTCCTCCAGTCTTCTACGGAATAGACCGTAAACCACGCCGACAGCGCGCGCTCAACTTACCCCCCCCCCCCCCCCCCCCCCGCCACCCATCGCCCTCTCCATGCTCAGGCCAAGCACTCGCACACACTTTCCGCCTTCTCACTCTTTTAACTGGCTCTCTCACCAAAACGCAGAAAACCAAGTTCCCATTGGTCATTCGTGACCCCTTACCGCTCTCCACTGCCGTCCAAATGTCCAGGTCGTTCGGAAACCACAGATGTCACTTCACAAAGGGAAAGCAACAATTTGCACTTATAAATCAACATCCGTCTGGTGTTCACAGATATCCTCAGAGTTCCCACAGCCTCTGAAGTAGTCTAGGTATCGCGTAGTCCTCATAGCAAACATTAAGCCGGGTTTCCAAAGGCATGCAGCGCTTACACGTGCATTCCCCCACCACCACTCCCGTAAATCGCCTTACGTGTGGAAACACCCCGTTTACCTGTTTACACACCGCTACGTAGTAAGAGGTGCCAGCGGACAGCCCGTCACAAACTGAACACTGATCAAGCATAAAAACAGGAGTAAGGTGTACTGGACTGTGAAAAAAGAGCAAAATAGAAACAGTGAACGGTCAGGGTAAGAATTGCGATCTAGAGCAGTTGGGAAGACAAATGGCGTTGTGGTTAAGTGGTTACGGTCTTGTACTGCCACGCGAGCGAGCGCTATTCCAAAGCAATAACCTAACCTTGCAGATAAATGTGCTACTAACTATTAAGTCAGGTAAACAAATGGCCGCCGGCCGGAGTGGCCGTGTGGTTCTAGGCGCTACAGTCTGGAGCCGAGCGACCGCTTCGGTCGCAGGTTCGAATCCTGCCTCGGACTTGGATGTGTGTGATGTCCTTAGGTTAGTTAGGTTTAATTAGTTCTAAGTTCTAGGCGACTGATGACCTCAGTAGTTAAGTCGCATAGTGCTCAGAGCCATTTGAACCATTTGAAAAAAATGGCCAATGAGATAGTAAACAGCAACATGTACCTCTCAACAACACGTACCTTAAATGAACTAGGTGCAACAGTTTGTATAACCACTTACCAACACACGTGAAACTAACAGCAATACTGAACAGCGAAAAGCTTGAAATGATTCTGAATTTAAATCAGGGGGTCTGATAATGATCATAATCTATAACTTCATTGCTTATTACAGGGTCTCTATCCCTGTGCATTAACCAATTTGCATTAGAACATATAACACAATAAATAGTTCTTTCTTAAACTCGGTTTGAAGCAACTAAACAGAATGCAAATTTAACCACACTAGCGCTAAAGGAATCTTTGCATTGCTTCATTAACTAACTAGCCTAGTACATGATGGGTCCGCCCTTCGTGGTCTCGCGGTAGCGTTCTCGCTTCACGAGTACGGGGTCCCGGGTTCGATTCCCGGCGGGGTCAGGGATTTTTCCTGACTCGAGATGACTGGGTGTTGTTGTGTCGTCTTCATCATCATCATTCATCCCCATTACGGTTGGAGGAAGGCAACGGCAAACCACCTCCATTAGGACCTTGCCTAGTAAGGCATCGTTCCCCTACGCTCTGTAAAGAAGCATGGGACTTCATTTCCATTTTTTTTCAGTACATGAGGACCTTTAAACTTTCATGATTTGAAGAATCATGCTCATTAAAAAAGTACACAAGTATACACCAGTATGTATGAGAAATGGTAAGTATTCTTATCATTAATTATTAATTAAGTAAAGCACAATAAACAATAACTCTTTAAATAACGAATGTGCTTTCATGGGCAGTCTTTTGACCTAATCAAACATACAGTTGGCTGTGCAACTGACAATACAACATTAAATTCGAGTTCAACCACTTTCTCATAATAAATTAGGACACTGAGAATTAAATTCACCAGGATAGGATTCCTCTCCAGGTTTGTGATTTGGGATAATCACGGGTGTAAGATAGAGGTTTTAGCAGCACCACGACTGTTATTAAAATCAACCAGATTTCACAAATACCCAGTCCATTTACAGAGTGCCAAATACAAACAATTTAGTCGAAGGCTGGTGGCACTGGTGGAGCATTTCACAGTGGCCATTAACCTGGCAGCGGTGTAATCATAGCAATACTGTGTGTCTCGCCCTGTTACATATCTCCATGGCGCCGAAATTATATTATTATAGGGCCAAAAACAATGCCATGATAATAGCATCACCAAATGCAGCATCTGAGGCCCATAAATACTGCTCTTAAACTCTTCTGGCCTCAAAACCCCAATATTATGAGACACAATGATCCGCTACTGCTAGCGAGGCGTTAACCACAGGATGCTCAGCCCAGACTCCTTACCTGTCAGAAAGGACGAGTTGCCACTTGCGCGCCAACGACACCTTTTCCACTACACCAAACTACTTCTGTAGCTGCGGGGCTTCCCCACATCTTTTACATTCACTTCCAGAATACAAGAAAAATTACAAGCTGCAAATTTACAAACACACACAATGACAACACACAAAAAAGAACCAGATGGTACGCTATGACTTACTCATATAAATTAACACACAGAGTTGCAAACATCCTAAAGAGACAGAGCTTCCAAATAGCATATAAGACTGGGCAAACCCTCCAGTCACACCTAAGCCAACCAGCTACCAAGAGAGCTAAATTCCAGCGATCAGGAATATATAAACTTGAATGACTAAGTTGTGATGCAGTATGCATAGGCATGACGTGCAGGAATTTTAAAACACGAAACAAAGAACATATTAGGTGTTGGAAGTTCGAAACAAACCATTCCACATTTGCAGAACATTTAAAACACCATAACCACCTTCCTACAAACATGCAACAAGAAATGAAAACAATGAGAATAAGCAACCATGACAAACATCTTAAACAAGTGCAAGAAAACTTCCACATTCAGAAAGCCATCGCTGAAAACAAACATGTGATAAATGAACAAACACACATCAGCACAGGTTCCCTGCTAAACTTAATGAAAGAAATGATTAGCTAAAAATCGGCCCTCTCAAACAAGCAGAAAAAAAAATCACTCCCCCCCCCCCCCTTTCGCTTTCTGGACACACATACACTCACAAAGCCACAAAAAAAGTTATATCGCACCAAAACGCACACACACTCACACACCACACACACACACACACACACACACACACACACACACACACATACACACACACAATGCATACACAAACAGGTCACAGCACTTGAAAAATTACACCCGAAAGTTGGCAATAACATTCAATCTTCGGTAATAACATCCGACAGTCGGCAACACAAACCAAAACATTGCATCAAAACAAGTGTTCAGTTCCTAGGACTGTGAAATGTGGGAAAAAAACCGCAAGTGCAATTTATAAGAAGAGGAACGGCACCAAAAATGGAACAGAAGCGTAATACCTCGGGCATGGATGTGTGTGATGTCCTTAGGTTAGTTAGGTTTAAGTAGTTCTAAGTTCTAGAGGACTGATGACCTCAGATGTTAAGTCCCATAGTGCTCAGAGCCATTTTGAAGCATAATATGTAGAAAATCGTCCACGCAACCTGTAAGTACTATTCAAAATATTACTACATAACAGCAAAAACCAACCACCAGAACTGTTTGTAACGTATAGGCATATTGCCTAAAATGTAAACTAAATAGTAAAAATATGTACATATTCCAGGCCACTGAAGATGCCTTGCACAGAATAAAGGCGAAACGCGTATGGCACGAAATATGTGTTTCGTTCAGTTGTTGTAGTCAGACAGTCCAAAAAGTAAAAATTATCAATATACCGTAATACTACTCACAACTAAGAGATACAGGACTACAAAATTTGTTTCTGACGATTGTACGCCACAAATGTGTGGCTCTTTTTTCACATGTGAAAAAATTTAATGTTTTGTGATATTTATTCTTTACTACTTTTTCTTTGGAGATTTTTCGCAGGGTTAGTAGTTAAAGGGGTAAAGGGGAAAATTGCTCTACTCTGATGTGAGAGACTGTGACATTTTTAAAAGCTCCTGTGATTGAAGCAATTCCATTTTATCTCTATTTGATTTGTCCAACGTTTTTGCAGTCGACTCAGTACATTCTTACATTCTTGAAATGCCTTCACAGAAAGTCTGTAAGGTTCTCATGTATTGTTACCGTGCCCTCATCTTTGCTCCTCATACGTTTCCAAACCCCAAGTTTGAAACGTTCACTGGAGCAACGACTTAATTACGATGTATGGAAATCGAGAAACAGAGCGTCATCTATACGTAAACACATCAGGGCGTTGGCTGTTTTTTCCGCGCACTGAATATTCTTTCGGCATGGTATTTTCTGCACAGATGTAACTGCACCATTAAGGGGACAGTGTCCTTCGGTATATGCCACCCCTCTATAGAGTCGACAAATCAACACTTCAGCGGCCACGGTGGCCGAGCGGTTCTAGGCGCTTCAGTCCGGAACCGCGCGACTGCTACGGTCGCTGGTTTCAATCCTGCCTTGGGCATGGATGTGTGTGATGTCCTTAGGATAGTTAGGTTTAAGTAGTTCTAAGTCTAGGGGACTGATGACCTCAGATATTAAGTCTCATAGTGCTGAGAGCCACTTGAACAATTTTTTCAACACTTCAACACCTGGCATTCTGCCTAAGGTAAAATATGCATTAATGGCTTGGTCTTGCCACACATTCCTGGAGGTACAACCAACCTCAAAACATACAACTTGTAGTAGCTATTGATGTCATGTTATACACCACGCCGTCCTTAGTCACCAACAGAAGTCTCTGTACTCATGCCTGTTACACCCTGTTTTAGGAGGAAATCAAAAGACCTTTGTACTCTTAAATGTGCTTCTTCATTGCTACCAATGTAGTGTAGTGGAGTATTTCTTAGCCAGTTTTGAATACAGTTTCGGGTATTGACTCTGACGTTAGTTTGATGCAGTTCTCCCGCAATCTTCTGTATGACTGCCGCATCCCGCATCATCAACGATCTGCCCAGCACACTCATCCCTACACCAGCCCTCGTCACTATTTCTTTTCACTATCTCTTTAGTCAGTGCGTTCAACAGCGACTCACGTTGTAACATTCATCCAGTAATTGAAACGTTCACTGGAGCAACGACTTAATTACGATGTATGGAAATCGAGAAACAGAGCATCATCTATTTGACGTGATGTTTTCATTCACTTCAATCCCTCGTACATGGACGAAATTTCAGTCAGATTGAAACTACGTATTGTTGTTGCAGAATAAATGACGCGGTAGTATACTATGTAGGACTTACATACTGATTTGAATTGATAATACAGTATGTGAAGACATCCTTATTTGCGATAGATATATATTTATCTCGTTTTTTATCCTTTTTTCCGTCTGTTCATATATCTTTGATGTTGTAGCGCATTTATCGTTTGTCCTGTAATATAGAGATAAAAGTTGTTTTCTAGATGTAATATGTAACTGGAAATTATTTCTTTTCTGTAAGTAGATAAATATGTTTAGAGTTTATTCATTGTGGAAAGCTTTAATTTTTTGTTTTGTTTTTTTGTTTATCGTTTACTGTAATAAGTTTGGTAAAATACAGTTGACGTGATATGATAATAGTGAGTGTAGAAACTGGGCGAAGTAAATACTGAGACTGTGCCGTGAGACGAAGTAACTATGACAATGCAACCGAGAATGGACGGTATTGTAGCTTGTGTCTGTGAATTGAACTTGTTGTTGTTGTTGTTGTGGTCTTCAGTCCTGAGACTGGTTTGATGCAGCTCTCCATGCTACTCTATCCTGTGCAAGCTTTTTCATCTCCCAGTACCTACTGCAACCTACATCCTTCTGAATCTGCTTAGTGTATTCATCTCTTGGTCTCCATCTAAGATTTTTACCCTCCACGCTGCCCTCCAATGCTAAATTGGTGATCCCTCGATGTCTCAGAACATGTCCTACCAACCGATCCCTTCTTCTAGCCAAGTTGTGCCACAAGCTCCTCTTCTCCCCAATTCGATTCAATACCTCCTCATTCGTTATGTGATGTACCCATCTGACCTTCAGCATTCTTCTGTAGCACCACATTTCGAAAGATTCTATTCTCTTCTTGTCTAAACTATTTATCGTCCACGTTTCACTTCCATACATGGGTACACTCCACACAAATACTTTCAGAAACGACTTCCTGACATTTAAATCTATACTCGATGTTAACAAATTTTTCTTCTTCAGAAACGCTTTCCTTGCCATTGCTAGTCTACATTCTACATCCTCTCTACTTCGACCATCATCAGCTGTTTTGCTCCCCAAATAGCAAAACTCCTTTACTACTTTAAGTGTTTCATTTCCTAATCTAATTCCATCAGCATCACCCGACTTAATTCGGCTACATTCCAATAAACTCGTTTTGATTTTGTTGATGTTCATCTTATACCCTCCTTTCAAGACACTGTCCATTTCGTTCAACTGCTCTTCCAAGTCCTTTGCTGTCTCTGACAGAATTACTATGTCATCGGCGAACCTCAAAGTTTTTATTTCTTCTCCATGGATTTTAATACCTACTCCGAACTTTTCTTTTGTTTCCTTTATTGCTTGTTCAATATACAGATTGAATAACATCGGGGAGAGGTTACAACCCTTTCTCACTCCCTTCCCAACCACTGCTTCCCTTTCATGTCCCTCGACTCTTATAACTGCCCTCTGCTTTCTGTACAAATTGTAAATAGCCTTTCGCTCCCTGTATTTTACCCCTGCCACCTTCAGAATTTGAAAGAGAGTATTCCAATCAACATTGTCAAAAGCTTTCTCTATGTCTACAAATGCTAGAAACTTAGGCTTGCCTTTCCTAATCTTTCTTCTAAGATAAATCGTAGGGTCAGTATTGCCTCACCTGTTCCAACATTTCTACGGAATCCAAACTGATCTTCCTCGAGGTCGGCTTCTATCAGTTTTTCCATTCGTCTGTAAAGAATTCGCGTCAGTATTTTGCAGCTGTGACTTATTTAACTGATTGTTCGGTAATTTTCACATCTGTCAACACCTGCTTTCTTTGGGATTGGAATTATTATATTCTTCTTGAAGTCTGAGGGTATTTCGCCTGTCTCATATATCTTGCTCACCAGATGGTAGAGTTTTGTCAGGACTGGCTCTCCCAAGGCTGTCAGTAGTTCTAATGGAATGTTGTCTACTCCAGGGCCTTGTTTCGACTCAGGTCTTTCAGTGCTCTGTCTAACTCTTCACGCAGTATCGTATCTCCCATTTCATCTTCATCTACATCCTCTTCCATTTCAATAATATTGTCCTCAAGTACATCGTCCTTGTATAGAACCTTCTATACTCCTTCCACCTTTCTGCCTTCCCTTCTTTGCTTAAAAGTGGGTTTCCATCTGAGCTCTTGATATTCATACAAGTGGTTCTCCTTTCTCCGAAGGTCTCTTTAATTTTCTTGTAGGCAGTATCTATCTTACCTCTAGTGAAATAAGCCTCTACATCCTTACATTTGTCCTCTAGCCATTCCTGCTTAGCCATTTTGCACTTCCTGTCTATCTCATTTTTGAGACGTTTGTATTCCTTTTTGCCTGCTTCATTTACTGCAGTTTTATATTTTCTCCTTTCGTCAATTAAATTCAACATTTCTTCTGTTACCCAAGGGTTTCTACTAGCCCTCATCTTTTTACCTATTTCATCCACTGCTGCCTTCACTATTTCATCTCTTAAAGCTACCCATTCTTCTTCTACTGTATTTCTTGTCCCCATTCTCCTCAATCGTTCCCTAATGCTCTCTCTGAAACTCTCTACAACCTCTGGTTCTGTCAGTTTATCCAGGTCCCTTCTCCTTAAATTCCCACCTTTTTGCAGTTTCTTCAGCTTTAATCCACAGTTCATAACCAATAGATTGTGGTCAGAGTCCACATCTGCCCTGGAAATGTCTTACAATTTAAAACCTGGTTCCTAAATCTCTGTCTTACCATTATATAATCTATCTGATACCTTCAAGGGTTCTTCCATGTATACAACCTTCTTTCATGAATCTTGAACCAAGTGTTAGCTATAATTAAGATATGCTCTGTGCAAAACTCTACCAATCGACTTCCTCTTTCATTTCTTAGCCCCAATCCATATTCACCTACTGTGTTTCCTTCTCTCCCTTTTCCTACTCTCGAATTCCAGTCACCCATGACTATTAAGTTTTCGTCTCCCTTCACTACCTGAATAATTTCTTTTATCTCATCATACATTTCATCAATTTCTTCGTCATCTGCAGAGCTAGTTGGCATATAAACTTTGCTGTCTCTGACAGAATTACAATGTCATCGGCGAACCTCAAAGTTTTTATTTCTTCTCCATGAATTTTAATACCTACTCCGAATTTTTCTTTTGTTTCCTTTACTGCTTGCTCAATATACAGATTGAACAACATCGGGGAGAGGCTACAACCCTGTCTTACTCCCTTCCCAACCACTGCTTCCCTTTCATGTCCCTCGACTCTTATAACTGCCATCTGGTTTCTGTACAAATTGTAAATTGCCTTTCGCTCCCTGTATTTTACCCCTGCCACCTTTAGAATTTGAAAGAGAGTATTCCAGTCAACATTGTCAAAAGCTTTCTCTAAGTCTACAAATGCTAGAAACGTAGGTTTGCCTTTCCTTAATCTTTCTTCTAAGATAAGTCATAAGGTCAGTATTGCCTCACGTGTTCCAGTGTTTCTACGGAATCCAAACTGATCTTCCCCGAGGTTGGCTTCTACTAGTTTTTCCATTCGTCTGTCATTGAACTGTGCTTGTATTTTGACTGTGTTTTCGTACACTCAAGTACCGTGAACCTACGTATTTTTTCGCGTTTCGATGAACTACCGGACGCCTATAGTCAGTAACAGTCGTTCTGAACTTATGCGAACTGTATATTGTGTGTGAGTACATTCCCGCCCAGAACGGTTTTTCGCGATCGCGGCACTCATAATAGGAATTGATTTTCTACAGAATTCGCGGTCGGCAAGTTTTGTGTGTGACATAAGTAAACTTAAATTGTGTGCGCCAGAAACATTAAAACTGTGCACATATGGACATCTGTAACAACAATTACATCGACCAGCCTGTGGCCTGCAAAACGCCACTGTAATCAGATTTGCAGCTTAATGAATACCACCGCCCGCCCGATTACGAGGAAAAATCATCAGCTGCAATCACACGACCGTGGGAGCAGATCTCAGCGTTTCACCACCAGCTGCCGTCGATATCGCGACCATCGTACAACACACAAGATAAGATTTCAAAGCAGCGCTCTCCTCTCAAAGACTCAAAAATTATTGCAAACAATTTTAATTTGTAATTTCTTTTACTTTTGACTGACATTCACATAACGTTTGTGTTCTTTAGAATAAAAGTGTTCTCCACGATGTGGTGTGTTCTATGTAGACATTGTTGACTTTCTTTAGCAGTAGCCATTTCCCTTTTAATTATTTCCAATTTTTTTACATTTTAAATCCGCTGTCGCTGCATGTATATTTTTTTATAACTTTTGGAGGGTATGTGTGTAAATTCGTGTGCCGTAACATTTACCAGAAGTATTGTAATGTTTTGCTACTTGGACAAGGGCGACCGCCACTAATTTCCTAAACGTCGACAAATGACAGTGAAGCTCGCTTGCTGTTGGTGCTAACATTCTATAGTGGGTAATTCAAAGGTGGGTAGCTGTCAAACCACACGGGTTGTGATTACTTTGAATGAGAGTCGTGTAAAATTGTTGGTTCATCACTCAACTTTTTGTTTATTGATGTTAGAAGCAAATTTTTTGTCAGTGTTATTAAATCTTATTTAATATGGTTATTCAATGCTAAACTGGGATAAATGCACGGTCAGATATTGTGTTGGGAAGTAAAATTTGGAGAAACGTCTATTTAGATACGACTTGATTTTGACTGCATTAGTTAACACGGTACTTTTCGGGTATTTTGGCGATACTTAGTGACAGGGTAGAATCGCAGTCGTCATAAGTACCACACGTAAGTTGTTTTTCCGTAGATCACTGTGTAACACGAACAAGAAAACGACATTTTCCATATTTGACTATTAAACAGACGTTAAATATAAAAGTAGCGTACTCAGACCGTAAAGCAACAAAATATATTTTTATTCGACCAACATAATTAGTTTTCAAAGCAACAGTACGCTGTACAGTTGTTCCTGAAAGCATTATATATACCAACGAAGGTAACACATAATAATCCTCATTAAAAACCCAGTGTTAACATAATCATCCACAAAATGAAAGAAATGTATTTATTCGATTACAGACGTACAGAGGACACAACACCGTCCTGAATAACGATCTGCAACAGTCTATGCGTGGCTACTACCGTCTGTTTCGTATCCAGAGCAGTCATAGTCTGTCGCAGATGCATTTCTGCGTTGTCGTCTCGAAATAACTTGAGAAGTGCGAAGATATCTTTCTTCTTTGCATCCATACCCCAGGATGAGACGACTTCGCCATCACCATGTCCTTCTTCCGCAATGACGATGTACATCCTCGTTTCTTTGTTTGGTAAGGACTGAATATTCCTGTACAAGTAGACGAGACGGAAAATGCGTTTCCGTTGTAAAACAAAATGACGTATTTTTGTATTCCAAATAGGGTCTCTTCTTTGTGTTTTGTTACGTAGTGTGGTGATAAAGCTGATGCCCAGTCCTCAATAATGTCCACTACTTTCACCATCTCGAAAGGTGCTGGATTCTTTCTGTAGCCCTGAAGCACTGAAATATATCGGAGCACATCATCAGTATTCTCAATATTCCTTAGTATTTTTCCATATAGATCACATTGGCTGTATTATTGTCCCCGAGCTGGAAGTAAAGTGTTGTATGGTTGTGTTGTTTGATTCTGCAATAGTCTTAATATTGTTTGGCTCCTGGAGTTTCCTACTTATGAAGCCATATAGAAAGGATCAAACAGATTTTGAATACTTTTTTGCTGGACATTCGAAAAACCAATAAAATGTACTTGATGGGTCATTGCGGCAGTGAACATTAAATACAAAGAGCCTCAGTAGCCTCTTACAGAATTGCGCAGTAACGCTCAGTTAGGCAGACGCAGGTTCTGTGCGTAATCAAACTCGAGCACTGTTACTGAATTTGGCCGATCTCAAATACTTGTCCTTGAATTTATTATACTCCGCAGCCTTTAGTTTGTGTTCTTCATATTCGTCTTTATGAAGAGCTTTCGCATTGATACTCAATATGACTTCACACTGCCAGCAGAAATCACAGGTATCAGTTCTTGGTTTCGAAACGAATACGGTATATTCTCCCTAAAGAACTTGCGACAAATTTTATATTTCATCTGGAGTACCGCATTCGTTTCATGGAGAAAATGATCTCTGCTTGATGTGAATAGCCGGCCAGGGTGGCCGAGCGGTTCTAGGCGCTACAGTCTGGAACCGCGCGACCGCTACGGTTCGAATCCTGTCTCGGGCATGGGTGTGTGTGATGTCCTTAGGTTAGTTAGGTTTAAGTAGTTCTAAGTTCTACGGGACTGATGACCTCAGAAGTTAAGTCCCATAGTGCTCAGAGCCATTTGAACCATTTTTTTTATGTGAATAATTTTGCAACACTAAGGTCAGAGTTGCCAAAATATTTCCTTTCGGACCTGCCCTGACAATAATGCGATGGTTTGGAAGGAAACTGGTCCCAATGAGAGCGGACCATGTCCCAAATTTCTGTTGCAATATTATGCGGTCTGGTGCTTTTGTCGTCTACAGTAAGAGCAGTAGCACTCAAAGCCGTTAACACTGTTATGGCTGCGAAGTCTTTCGCGGCGTTCAAGAAATACGTCGCGAAAGACTTCGTAGCCATATTAGTTTCCTCTACGGGGAGGATATAGCGCGCAGCGTTCGTCACCTGGAGAAGCTGCGCCTGAAACAGTCTCAGTTGTTGAGCAATCTGGCTTTTTTACAACGCTGTCGTGACAAGGAGGTAGTACCAAAGTTTGCAGTGTTCAAACGCCGTTAATACTGTTTTCAAAGGACTTTCGGCAACTTGCAAGATACTTTGAAATAGGGATTTACAGACTACTGTCTTATTATTGTTGCATTTTGGATGGTGTATATAGGTGGAGCTACGATTCCGACCAGACCTAGATGCTTGAGATGTTGTAGATGGTGTTTTCCTTTCACTTAAACTTAACACCATTGTATCTTACGTGTTCTTGTCACCTAAAGCCCAGATTCGTTCATGGATATGTTCTTGACCTGTTGGGCGTATTTTAGACAGCATTCCTTTGCGCAGCGTTCCTTACTGATTGCAAATTTCTTAGAACGGGCTTTCTTACCCATTTTCGGCTAAACATAACACTGTCCTGAATTTCTCTGCTCCTTCGCGAGCTCTTTCTTCCACTTTCATTTCTGAATTTTACGTTTCCTTCCAATTAGGGCGTTCTCATAACCACAAACTGTAGTGGATATACTATCAAAGTCACTTCCCACATTTTTTTTACAGTCACTATTTACTTCCTATGTGACGTTGGAAAAAGTAAATTACACGGTACGGACATCCTGTCGCTGACAGATACGTGTCAGTGTAGCGTAAACGCAACACTGGTGCAAGCGGTGCGGAAGTTCTCTACTGAGTACGGCGGTCAGTGGAACAACGACTTTGAGCAGCACACGACCGTCAAATGTTTCTAAAGGCGTTGCGACTGTCGGAGAACCATAATAATTTGTGAGCACACATGCAGATGCAATTACTGCACGAAACGAAAAAATGACGTGAAGTCGTTTTTACAGGGAACCCCTCACTTCTATCTCTTCGATTCATTACGGTCATTATTAAGAGCCTTTTTTCTCGTTGACCTGTCGCATTTCTTACTCTGCCAGTTTATTTCACCTTCAGTAGTTTGCCTTCTTCATTGTCCGCATTTTACACACACACACACGCGGGAAAAACAGCTTTTCGTTAATCTCCTTCTGTTCTCAGGGATTACTGTTTTAGATGTTAGCCTTTGTTTCTTTGAACAGAATTCCCTTTTGCCCTTGACACTCCTTTTATGACGTCTTTCTTGCACCTTCCTTCTTTATTGTTCCTCTTAAGGTATAGCAGCATTCGTCCATCTCTTTAACAGTCCCTTGTTGAAATTTAACAAACAAATATACAGCGATTGCTCGTTTTATGTAGGCCTACACCATTATGCTAAAAGATTTCCTGTTTGTTTAGATTAATATTATAGAAATCAGATTACACACGCGCTTTGTCATTAAGTACCTAATTCAATTACTGCTCACTTTCGGTGACCATTGCAATGCCGCCGGTTAATCGCTTTTGTATAGAGTCCTCAACAGCAGAAGGCTGAAATTCCAACTGCAATAGTGATGTCCGAGCACCTATAAGCGTTTTGTTTCGTACAATAGCATTATGTGAAGCTTCTGCAGAAGATAATTGTGGGAATCGTTGCGTAACAAAGAACAGCAGAAGACCTCTCTATCAGCAGCGCGGGGGCAATAGAGGTAGCAATTACCCGCGACGAGATGTGAACGAAGTCTGTTCTGTTCCACTGGCTCTAACTACTGGCTGTAAAGCTTGCTGTTAGCTAAGATACGGCGCTTGGTGCGTTTTGTACTGCCGTCTCTTATTGTGATCCATTCGCACTGCTGTCGGGACAATGGCAGACAGCTTTGCGTGTAACGCTACTGGGAGATTGCCCACACCTGCACCGACGTACGTGAAACACAATAACGTTCTTGCAAGTTTAATATTTTCTCCGTATAAGAGAACGCCCATGGATTTGCCGAGTCAAGCAGTTGAAAAATATTCTACACTGCCGATTTTGATGTGTTTGATTCACCACAAATTTTTGCACTTTTATTCAAGCGTGGTACATTCCTGGATTTGGAAAGGAGCAGTCGTATTACTCGAGTAGCCACGTATAGTCCTAAAAGTTGGGAGAACTTACTCTCGTGAGTGTAGAACGGCAGCCACGTTTGTTTTCAAAATGGTGGTGTCGTTACTTCGCAGTGTAAGTAGCGTAGTCGTTAATTTCTTCACGTGTGGGTCTACAGCCTCGACGTGATGCCTGAATGATGAAACCATTTTAAAAACCAACGTAGGAAGTCACTTCTATTACGCAAGATATCTTTATTGCACCATGTATATGTAGGCCTTTACTGGCCAGTTTCGGCACGTGGCCATTTTCCGAAGTAATGCTTGCGTCATATTTATCACGCATGACCCACGCAATACTTGTGAAAATGGTCACTTGCCGAAACTGTCCAGTAATGTCACACATGGTGTAATGAAAGCACCTTGCATAAATAATTGACAAACTATGTTGGTCTTTAAAATGGTTTCATCATTCAGTAGTGTAGATTGTAATCCACCCCTCCCTCATTTGTTGATTGTCGCCGACCGCTGTGGCCGAACGGTTGTAGGCGCTTCAGTCTGGAACCGCGCTGTTGCTACGGATGCAGGTTCGAATCCTGCCTCGGGCATGGATGTGTGTGATGTCCTTAGGTTAGTAAGGTTTAAGTAGTTCTAAGTCTAGAGGACTAATGACCTCAGAAGGTAAGTCCCATAGTAATCCCGAGCCATTTGAATCATTTGCTGATTGTCACTGACTTCATAAAATACTCTTAATAAGCTTCAAGAGGAGTAAGATTTACAATAAACTTTTTTACTTACCTTCTTTTCTCGTAGTTGGCTCCAGTTTTCACGTCTAGGGGCTGATTCTTGAAGCTGAAATTTTGATATATCTCATGATTCCAATTGACGTAATAATTTTTGGAAGAATTGCCTGAGGAGTAATTTCCGTTTCTATAATTTTTATTCTTTCACATTTTTCTATATCACACTGTCTTTACAATTTCCACTTCAAAATCGAAAATTGCATTGTTATTACCAAACATAAAAACACGTCCAATCACATCAGAGGCATACCTACCACCAATCCATTCTGCGGTACTAACAATATTCCAAAGAGTTTACAAATTTTCTCGACAAGTGAATCTCCACCAATTTATATCATTATTTTACAAATGCATCCATAAATAAACGTAATAAATATCGTCAGATTATGCAATTAATAACAGGAATTTTAAGTTGTCCGAATATTTCGTAATTTTCAAACGTTTGATAGGACTTATAAGATTTTAAAAATTTACTTCAATTTGTGATTTACAAATACCGACAAGAGGAAACGACGAGAAATTCGAGTACTGCAAAGACGCTGAATCAACATCAATGGGATAACATGTTACATAGAATAAAAGACACACAACATACCTTGTATAGTATACTCTTTGCAGGACATCCACAATTGTTGCTAAAATTTTTGGTGGCGAATAAATACCCTCCTAGCCGTACTTGACGGATCCTTTATTTGGATAAAATCGTACACATGACCAGGGTTTCAGGATGTAAATCCCATCTGCAGGCGCTCTAAAACACAGAAGAAAGGAAACTTAGAGGGCTTCTTCATGAAAATGCTTAACATTAAAATGCCCCATACAAACGTGAACGGCAGGTTATACCTTGATTGCATATGAGACAGTCGTACCAGTCATGAAAGAACCCAGCTAATTTATCAAGTAGCACATTAGATCCTGTGCGGGTGAGGCATGAAAAGATTCTTTGATTCAATATTCAATCAAACCGCACCGGGTAAACGGACACTAACGGAAAAAAAACATGAATGTAACAGCAACTCAGCACACATTGTCAGCCTAATGTAACCTATGAACCAACTGCGAACGACTAGACGTGTGGCATGGGCCTAAGAAATTAAAATGAGGGCACAAAAGCCGTAGAATGCCAATTTGAGACCCACAAAAGTAGCTTGTCATATTACTGCCCAGCCCGCCGCACGCCGCATATCGTGCAAGCCCAGCAAGAGTCGCCAAAGACTGCCGCGCGATCCACAGTGACACATATACGTCAGAGAGTGGCAGCCATCGGAACTAGTACCGTGGGCGGGAGGAGAACCGACAAAATCATAGCTAACAACGCGGCCGCAACCCTACGTTTCCTCGCAAACGCCATCCGCTACTAATGCCGCTAATACCATCTTACTTATGCACAACAGTAGCTAAGACAGGCCTAGGACAGAGCAAACAATAAAAGCAAGGCATGAAAAGTGATATGCAGATGTCAAGAAATAGAAACAATAAAAAGGTGCAATTGTCGAGAAATAAAATTAATACAACCACAAAAGGAGCCAAACCGACACACTACACATAAAACATTATGGAAATGTACAGAGTACGTCGTATTAAGAATGCAAGGCTAGGGATGCAGATAGTGCAACACTGCGTACAGGGTAACCTACATAATTGTAGCGCATAAAATCTCCAGTGACGGAGTGCCATATAGTTGTTACTACAGTAAGTCGTAATTTCACTAAATCACAAGGCGTCACACTCAATAAAACTCGAGCATTATACACTCCTGGAAATGGAAAAAAGAACACATTGACACCGGTGTGTCAGACCCACCATACTTGCTCCGGACACTGCGAGAGGGCTGTACAAGCAATGATCACACGCACGGCACAGCGGACACACCAGGAACCGCGGTGTTGGCCGTCGAATGGCGCTAGCTGCGCAGCATTTGTGCACCGCCGCCGGCAGTGTCAGCCAGTTTGCCGTGGCATACGGAGCTCCATCGCAGTCTTTAACACTGGTAGCATGCCGCGACAGCGTGGACGTGAACCGTATGTGCAGTTGACGGACTTTGATCGAGGGCGTATAGTGGGCATGCGGGAGGCCGGGTGGACGTACCGCCGAATTGCTCAATACGTGGGGCGTGAGGTCTCCACAGTACATCGATGTTGTCGCCAGTGGTCGGCGGAAGGTGCACGTGCCCGTCGACCTGGGACCGGACCGCAGCGACGCACGGATGCACGCCAAGACCGTAGGATCCTACGCAGTGCCGTAGGGGACCGCACCGCCACTTCCCAGCAAATTAGGGACACTGTTGCTCCTGGGGTATCGGCGAGGACCATTCGCAACCGTCTCCATGAAGCTGGGCTACGGTCCCGCACACCGTTAGGCCGTCTTCCGCTCATGCCCCAACATCGCGCAGCCCGCCTCCAGTGGTGTCACGACAGGCGTGAATGGAGGGACGAATGGAGACGTGTCGTCTTCAGCGATGAGAGTCGCTTCTGCCTTGGTGCCAATGATGGTCGTATGCGTGTTTGGCGCCGTGCAGGTGAGCGCCACAATCAGGACTGCATACGACCGAGGCACACAGGGCCAACACCCGGCATCATGGTGTGGGGAGCGATCTCCTACACTGGCCGTACACCACTGGTGATCGTCGAGGGGACACTGAATAGTGCACGGTACATCCAAACCGTCATCGAACCCATCGTTCTACCATTCCTAGACCGGCAAGGGAACTTGCTGTTCCAACAGGACAATGCACGTCCGCATGTATCCCGTGCCACCCAACGTGCTCTAGAAGGTGTAAGTCAACTACCCTGGCCAGCAAGATCTCCGGATCTGTCCCCCATTGAGCATGTTTGGAACTGGATGAAGCGTCGTCTCACGCGGTCTGCACGTCCAGCACGAACGCTGGTCCAACTGAGGCGCCAGGTGGAAATGGCATGGCAAGCTGTTTCACAGGACTACATCCAGCATCTCTACAATCGTCTCCATGGGAGAATAGCAGCCTGCATTGCTGCGAAAGGTGGATATACACTGTGTTTGTGCCGACATTGTGCATGCTCTGTTGCCTGTGTCTATGTGCCTGTGGTTCTGTCAGTATGATCATGTGATGTATCTGACCCCAGGAATGTGTCAATAAAGTTTCCCCTTCCTGGTACAATGAATTCACGGTGTTCTTATTTCAATTTCCAGGAGTGTATAGGACCATGCATCCGAGTGATGCTGCAGAGGCTTCAACAGCGTACAATCAGGACTAAAGATATATTCGACAAATTCCGAAAGAGAAAAGTAAGAACAGCAGTTGAAGTATAAGTTAGATCAGCTTGTAAAGAAAATCTGGAGGTCAACGAGGCGGAGAAATGTCTCGCAGCGCCATGTCATAATATAAGGGGCATTCAAAAATAAACGAGCCGGAGGCACAATTACAGAAACCAGCACCTGTACGTTAGAAGTATTGATCCTGGCTGTTGAGACACTTGTCCCACAGCGACATAAGGCGGTGAATGGCTGTCTCATAAAATTCCCGGGGCTGCAATGTTAACCAGTTCCACATGTACAGCTGGACGTCGTCGTCCGAGGTGAATCGTTTGCCACTCAGAGCCTTTTTAAGGGTACCAAAACTGGCGTGGAAGAATAAGCTATCACCTGATATCTCTGTAAAGGAAGAGCTAGCTCCAGGAAATGACTTCCCCTACCCTATTTGGAGATCGCTCAATCGTTTTAGGGTGGGCGTTCCTCTTGGCAAGACCAACAAGCGAAAATGGGGCATTCTTCCAGCTGATGGAGATACATCCTGCGAGTGCGGAACAACACAAGACCCAACCCACCTGCTCATTTGTCCTCAACTTGAACAACCCTGCAAAACACATGACCTGATCGAGGGAAACAACAAGGCCATCCGAGTTGCTACCTTCTGGAAATGCTGACCAGACACGGAAATGAGTGAATGAATGAATGGCGTAATCACAGGGAGAGAGGTCTGGACTGTATGGAGGATGGCCGAGAACCTTCCATTTGAAAGTGCCGTAACTGCGTTGGCCGTATGAGGCTTTGCACTGTCGTGGAGCAGAATGATCCCATATGTGAGATTGCCTGGTCGTTTTCATCTGATCGCTTGGCGAAGGGTGATCAAGGTTTGCGAGTAACGCTGGGCATTCACTGTTGTCCTGTGCTGCATGAAGTGAATCAGAACGTCAAATGGTTCAAATTGCTCTGAGCACTATGGGACTTAACATCTGAGGTCATCAGTCCCCTAGAACTTAGAACTACTTAAACCTAACTAACCTAAGGACATCACACACATCCATGCCCCAGGCAGGATTCCAGACTGAAGCGCCTAGAACCGCTCGCTCACACCGGCCGGCTCAGAACGTCAACATAACCATTCATGCACTCGTGTGGATGGCCTTGGCGTTTTTTGGTGGTGATTATCCTGGATGCTTCCTCTAGAGACTTTGTCGCTTTGATTCTAGTTGGAAGTGATGACACCATGACTCATATCCAGCTACCACTCGTGCCAGGAACGCGTTCCCTTCCCAAGCATAGTGGTGCAGATGCGCAAGACAGTTGGTTATTCGACATGCTTCCTGGTGTGGTTGAAAACTATGGGGAACCCATTGGACACACACTCTGCCCATGTGCAGTCGTTCTTTCATGATGGTGTGAACACTTCCGACGCTCAATCCACCTATGGCGACTATGGCTTTCACTGTCACTCGGCGGTCCTTGGTAATGAGTGCATCCACCAGCTAAACGATGTCTTCGGCAATGAAGTGTGGTGCTCCAGACGGTGCATCATCGGCTAACGACACCCTTCCTTCCCTGAAGCGCTTGTGCCACGCCATGACCCTTGCAAGTGACATGCAGTGTTCGCCGTACACTTGCGACATCGTAAATGAATGTCCGTTCCTCCCACTCCTTCTGCTGTCAGAAAACGAACAACACGTCTTTGGTCTTCTTTTGACGCCTCCATTTGCAATGCGACTTGCAGCGTTGAACGATTGATGCACGCTGCTGGTAGCTCTCTGTAGTCCTGTGACATGTATGCGTGCCCTCTAGCGACGGGCTGTGAACTTCCACGTCCTGGTCGGAACCACACCTCGTTACACAGTCCACGATGTTACCTTCCTGTCACTGGTTTGCGTATCCCAGACTACGGCTCGTTTCTTTTTGACGCTTCCTGTAGGGTTGGTAGCGACTCGCTTCCACCCTTCAGTCCGGGGCGAGAGGGCACGTCTCGGCAACAGTAGGAGCGCTCAAAACGTAACCAGACAGCACAGGCGGCGTCTGTCGGTTACAATTAGGTACTGACTGTCGTAAAAACTTGCTGCATGCCACCTTTACACGGCTTGTGTTCCTTGGGGTTTCGTTTAATGTGACATCAGCATCTTTTCACGAGCTGCTTGATTGTGAAGTAGCGGCTACGGTTTCGTGAATTGATATACGGCCGGGAGAGCGGTGTGCTGGCCATATTCCCCTACATATCTGCATCCAGTGACGCCTGTGGGCTGAAGATACACGGCGGCCGGTCGGTACTGTTGGGCTTTCATGGCCTGTTCGGGCAGAATTTAGTTTTAGCGCCTTTTCACGTACTTCACTATATTAACAGTAGTAGCACTTCAAAACGTAAGTTAGACATGTCGCCCCACGCTGTGCTCATAGCGCAACAAGAGTGGCGCATAGTCAGAAGAGAGTAGATGTTCTGGGCTTCTTGCAGGCACACTTCTGCTGCGGAATAACACAAGTATCACATTGTGAGAATGAAATGACGCAGCAGTGACGTGGGACAGTATGAGTCTTGAGGACAAATCGTATTCATTCCGCTCAGATTCACCGTGAAATTCTAGCCGTGTATGTGGACCAAAGGCAATGTCGCGTCCAAGCGCAGTGAAATGGTGCCAAAAATATGACGTGAGTGATGCTGATCAGGGAGGGAGGCCATCGACATTGACATAGACGACAATGTCCAGGTAATCGAGGAACTGATTCGCAGCAGTTGCAAATGTTTTGACACTGAGTGCATTCACAGAGCTGTTCTCTAATTGCTCCTGGACCAAGGAGCGGATTTCTACTGTCGAGAAATTGAACCATTGGTAGAATATTCAGGAAATTGTTTACAGAGACTTAATGACTATGTTAAAAAGAAAAGTATATTGTATACGTGTCGCTTTGAAATGTAATGCAGTGTTCAGTAAAAGTTACTTGGCTTGCCATAATGTGTGTAACTGCCTTTTTGAAGTCATCTAGTATGACACACACGTTGTTTTATGTCTATTACCTTGCTGCTGATTTCAGGGAACTATTTATATGTTTTTATTATTGAATGAAACGATCACTGGAGGTAACTTGTCCTTTAAAAATTTTTTTTTATTTACTCGTTCGGTATTTATTGGACGAATCTATAATGGTGATTGAAGCCGTTGAAACTTGCACACCACCATGCATATGTATGATCCTACTTTAATGCTCTAGGTTTGTACAGCATTCATTATCGCAAGTTGTGATTTAGAGACATGACGAGAAACTGCGATAACAACTACACGCGATCCACACATTTTATAAAAATGGATGTATGTGTGTTACATGTCTGGTGTAACGTTGCGGGTACGTAGGCGAGCTAATCGCCCGCCCAGAACAGGTGCGAGCTCAGGCGAAGACGTGAGGCCCCAGGGCCGGGAGCGCTCTGCGATCGGGCGGGCCGTCTCGGCCTCTCCAGGCGAGCCACGTGCGTTAGCAGAGGACCGGAGACGGGGAAAATCCCTCAGCTGGGAATCTGGACGGCTGTTACTTGCATGACGTTTGTGCAGGAGGTGCTTCAAGAAACGGCGGGCTGTCAGACAGTCTTAAAGATGGCTAAGCTACTGTTCTTTGAGACTCGACAATAACTCACTTCAAATATTGGTGCATATCTGAATACATTTCGATCTCAGAAACATAAGGTGCATCTAATGACACAACAACATCTCAATATCTTTGAAACTACAGAAGTGATTATCTCATAGCGAATAATCATTAACACAAAGACTCTCTGAATTAACAATTTTTAATCGCTTCATGCGGTTTCAACAAACGTTACCTCTGGTAATAGCATTGCACGATAGCTACCGCCTCTGAAAGCTACGTTTCTGTAACTATTTTACTTCTTATTTATTACGTTTTTCTATCTTTTTTATTACGCAAACGTTTGCCAGAATATCGTATTCTCCGCATTTACACAGCAAATGAACACGGTATCAGTAACTCATATTTTGTCATACTTTTGTTTTTATTTAATGAACAGTTTACCATTTGCCTGTAACTTTATTTAAATCTGAGGTTATCAGTCCCCTACACTTAGAACTATTTAAACCTAACTAACCTAAGGAATCACACACATCCATGCTCGAGTTGTGGATACTGCAGTTTGGAAACATGATTAGACGAATTGAATTGTGTATTCAACAACAGGGGGGACACTTTCAACATTTAATGTGAAAATTTGTAAGTAAAAATGAATATACAATAAATTAATAACCTGCATTTCACTGAGTTTCATTTCGGTATATTCACTGCAGCATACGGCACGCGCGGTAACAATCATACGGCACTGCGGAGACACTTTTTGAACAATGTACAAAAATGTGACTCAACATGAAAATTTATTCTAACGCTTAAGTCCTCATACTAATTATTAAATTCTTTCTTTTCAAATTCATTGACAATGACTGTTACAAAACTTATCAAAATAGCAATAAACTACTGGTCTGATATCTGTGTTGAACCGAGAATGCCTAACTTAAGTGCTGCTGCAGTAAAGTAAAAATTGTTCTTCCGCCATCTTAAATCCCAGTCTTCTTAAAATCGTATATCCATCTCATTCAGCGCATAAGGATAATATTTCTTTTGTAATAATAACATCTTCCATGTTCAATAAAATAATATACAGTCACCTTTCAGCCGTAAGAAACGAATTTTAGAGCCCATGTTTACTAGGCATTTCTTTGGTGTCTTAGTCCGTGCTAACACTTCTAAAAGTTTGTCAGTGGAGTTCTGGTTCACCTTGTAGTAGACAGAAACAGCGAAAATGTCGGGAAGTTTTCGTTGACTATTGGATCTCTAAATTCTGGATGTAAAAGGAAAAACTCCGTCTTACTTTGAGATATTCATTATTAAACTTCCTGGCAGATTAAAGCTGTGTGCCGGACGGAGACTCGAACTCGGGACCTTTGCCATTCGCGGGCAAGTGCTCTAGACCCCCCCCCTTTTTTTTTTTTTTTTTTGTCATCAGTCTACTGACTGGTTTGATGCGGCCCGCCACGAATTCCTTTCCTGTGCTAACCTCTTCATCTCAGAGTAGCACTTGCAACCTACGTCCTCAATTATTTGCTTGACGTATTCAAATCTCTGTCTTCCTCTACAGTTTTTGCCCTCTACAGCTCTCTCTAGTACCATGGAAGTCATTCCCTCATGTCTTAGCAGATGTCCTATCATCCTGTCCCTTCTCCTTATCAGTGTTTTCCACATATTCATTTCGTCTCCGATTCTGCGTAGAACCTCCTCATTCCTTACCTTATCAGTTCAACTAATTTTCAACATTCGTCTATAGCACCACATCTCAATGCTTCGATTCTCTTCTGTTCCGGTTTTCCCACAGTCCATGTTTCACTACCGTAGACCCCTACCATCTCTTCTTTATCTCATCTCCAATGACAGAGGTTTACGTTCTTCGTTGATCCGTTCACTCAGTCTTTTTGTTATAGAGGGTAGGCTAACCCTCTGACCGAACACGCTGAGCTATCATGCCGGCAGTATCTGAGCTACCCAAGCACGACTCACGGCCCGTCCTCACAGCTCTACTTCCGCCAGTAGAACAGTTGTGAGGACTGGCCGTTAGTCATACTTGGGTAGCTCAGATGGTTGTTCGGTCAGAGAGCTGGTTGGCCTCTGTAATAAAAAACTGAGTGAAAGGATCTACGACGAACTTGAACGGATGTCATGTGATGTCCACAACGACCAAACACAGCGATCAACAACGAACAAAATGCAAAAAAAAAAAAAGGATTGTATAGCACTAGCCCACGAAAGGCGAAGATCCCGAGTTCGAGTCTCGGTCCAGCACACAGTTTTAATCTACCAGGAAGATTCATGTCAGCGCACACTCCGCTGCAGAGTGAAAATTTCATTCTGGATTCATTATTAAGTTTCTTGAGCATTTCTATTACACTTCTGCATGGGCTATACTGACAACTATGTTCCTAGCACCACGTCTCTGAATTCTTTTTCGATGTATGCCATCGGGCCTCTTGCCTAGAGCAACACGCAAAAATTGGTCGCTCTTGAGTATCGTATGTGATTTCGTTCACAGATGCCCTTCATCTGCCCAGAATCCCCCCCCCCCCCCAAGCATACCGTACGAGCCCGCTAGATGGGGCCTCCTGCATAGGTGTAGGATAGTCTACCGGTAGTGTCGAGGTGCAGTATTCTGTGGTGCGGCAAGGTGCTGATGAGACATCATTCAATTGACAGTCACTTACTTTCGAGAGTTTGATAACCACTCTTCTTTCCAGTGCGGCCTACTAGCAGTAGTGGTGTACCTGCATTGCACAGAGGGGCAGGGCAGCGCGTGAGCGCCCCGCGAGGAATCCGCTGGCGCAGCCCATGGCGTAGTGTGAGGTCAGCGCCGCAGCCTCCACAGCCTCCAGTCTGCCGTGCGCAGCCTCGTAATAGCACGGTCCGGAGACTGGCGTGTCACTCCGCCAGGTATGGCTGAAAGTGTTCTTGCGTCGTTCCTTGGTGTAGTTACTACATGTGGCCGTGCTGGCAGAACAACGTTGTGTCTGCTCTGCACTGTTGTAAGCGCTCAGTCATCTGTTCCTGACGTTCTCTCTCGCAGTCTGAAGCAATGAGCTCCATGCTTGTTTGTCTATTGGCTCTTCCGAGTGTTGGCATTGGTTACGCCATCGTTCTGTACTCAATGAGCATGCTCTATTTAGCATCGTCCAAGTCGGTTTCGAAAAAAATTTTATCCCTTGCTTAATTAGTATTCGGCTGTGCAACATTATCCATTCCTCCGCTGTTGTTTCTACGTGTTCATCCCATTTCACATCGCTTCTTTATATTGCCCCTACGTATTTAAATTAGGTGACGGACTCCAGAAACCTCCCATCAATATTGTAATCAGGCACGGTCAGGTCCTTTGTCTGTGATTTAAGAATTATCTTGTACTGAATCAGATTGAGAGGGATCCACCAATAATTATATCGAGTGGAATTTTCACCCAGTTTTCATCTCATTATGATCAGGCAACAGCCGGCCGAAGTGGCCGTGCGGTTAAAGGCGCTGCAGTCTGGAACCGCAAGACCGCTACGGTCGAAGGTTCGAATCCTGCCTCGGGCATGGATGTTTGTGATGTCCTTAGGTTAGTTAGGTTTAACTAGTTCTAAGTTCTAGGGGACTAATGACCTCAGCAATTGAGTCCCATAGTGCTCAGAGCCATTTGAACCATTTTTGATCAGGCAACAACAATACTTTCCAGCAGACAGCAACGTCGTCAACGGACAATGTGACATTGCTGCTGAACCCCATCTGATGAATCGTTACTTATGCCTAGAGTATTAACAGTCATTCATTTGAACGGCCCCATGTGCTACACAGTGTCGCGTACAAAGTCATAAATTTCTGGCTCCAATTGCATATCTGTGAAGAAATAATGGGTGTAATCGTGTTTTGTTTACCAGTTGGCAATGTGGTTCAGTTGCGAAAGCCACTCGGAAAACTAGAAAGACCGAATCAGACTGTTCACCTGCATATACACACATCAAAAAAGTTTTGCATCTCCCCGGTTCCGAGAACTCCTGAAGATAGACGTTAACTGTGGATACTGTAGCACAGACACAGTCCCTTTGACTGTTCAGAGATGTCACTGGCCGCTCCCAAAGACGTAAACAACCACGCATGAGCAGCGCCTATGAGACGGAGGGCCGGCCGCGGTGGCCGTGCGGTTCTGGCGCTGCAGTCCGGAACCGCGGGACTGCTACGGTCGCAGGTTCGAATCCTGCCTCGGGCATGGGTGTGTGTGAAGTCCTTAGGTTAGTTAGGTTTAAGTAGTTCTGGAAGTTCTACGGGACTTATGACCTAAGATGTTGAGTCCCATAGTGCTCAGAGCCATTTTTTTTATGAGACGGAGGGGGTCCGACAGCCGATCAGTTCCAATCATTCCACCAGGAAGGAGGTACACGGCTCGTGTTGTCTGTAGGTCAACCATGCTTTGACGGTGAAAATTGCGGTTCGATCGCGTCCGCATGATTACTTTGTGCCAGGAAGGGCTCTCAACAATGGAATTGTCCAGGCGTCTCGGTGAGAACCAAAGCGACGTTGTTCGGATATGGAGGAGATACAGAGAGACAGTAACTGTCGTTGACATGCCTCGCTCAGGCCGCCCAAGGGCTACTATTGCAGTGGATGACCCCTATCTACGGATTATGCCTCGCGGAGGAAATCTGAAGCAGCGCCATCATGTTGAATAATGTTTTCGTGCAGCCACAGGACGTCGTGTTATGACTCAAACTGTGCGCAATAGGGTGCATGAGGCGCAACTTCAGTCCTGACGTCCATGGCGAGGTTCATATTTGCAACCCCGTCACCATGTAGCGCGGTACAGTTGGGCCCAGCAACATGCCGAATAGACCGCTCAGGATCTGCATCACGTTCTCTTCACCGATGAGTGTCGCATATGCCTTCAACCAGACAATCGTCGGAGACGTGTTTAGAGGCAACCCAGTCAGGCTGAACGCCTTAGACACACTCTCCAGTGTGCGCAGCAACGTGGAGGATCCCTGATGATTTGGGATGGCACTACGTGGGGCCGACGTACGCCGCTGGTGGTCATGGAAGGCGCCGTAACGGCTGCACGATGCGCGAATGCCATCCTCCGACCGATAGTGCAACCATATCGGCAGCATATTGGTGAGGCACTCGTCTTCATGGACGACCATTCGCGCTCCCATCGTGCACATCTTGTGAATGACTTCCTTCAGGATAACGACATCGCTCCACTAGAGTGGCCAGCATGTTCTCCAGACATGAACCCTATCGAACATGCCTGGGATGGATTGAAAAGGGCTGTTTATGGACGACGTGACCCACCAACCACTCTGAGGGATCTACGCCGAATCGCCGTTGAGGAGTGGGTCAATCTGGACCAATAGTTCCTTGGAGATTGTGTGGATAGTATGCCACGACGAATACAGGCATGCATCAATGCAAGAGGACGTACTATTCGGTATTATAGGTACCATTGTGTACAGGAATCTGGACTACCACCTCAGAAGATCTCGTTGTATGGTGGTACAGCATGCAGTGTGCTGTTTTCAAGAGCAATAAAAAGGGCGAAAATGATCTTTATGTTGATCTCTATTCCAATTTTCTGTACAGGTTCCAGAACTCTCGAAACCGAGGTAATGCAAAACTTTTTTTGATGTGTGTAGTATTTGCCATGTATGGTGTTTGAACAATGCAAACTCTGTTTCACATGAGCGGTATTCCCTGAACCTGGGCTTTTTCTGCATCAGAAGCTTCTTTACCTCCAGGAACATCACAATGTTTGAGCTTAATATATGATCTAGAATCCTAAACGAATAGGTGTTAGCGATAGCGGCCTGTAATGCTGCGCATTAGTTCTTTTTTCTCTTTTTGTAAACAATTGCGAGTCTCTTTGACATGGTTCCGCTGCATTTTCAAAGTAAAAACTATTAGTATTACTCTCAGGACCTGATGTCTTGATCGCTTTGAGCAGTCTCAAAGGGACTTTTCGTGTCTCGTTGAGTCGTTAATTTTACTCACTCTACATTACGAATAAATGCTATCAAAGTTATCAGAGTGAGTGGGGAGACGTCAAACGAAAGTGCAGACCATCGTGCAGCTGTGACCAGTCGCCTAGCATGCGACCACTCGCCTCTCACAAGATCACTGGATACTGCGCTGTGCTGTACCAGTCTCAATCTCTCAGGACATTGCTGCATTCCTGATGGGACTTTTGTACTCACTGTAGATTGCTACTAAGTGAAAGAATTCTTTGTATTTAGTTCCCATTCGTTCCATTGCTGTGGTATGCACATGACATTATTCGTGTTCTAGATTTACATCTACATGACTACGCTTCAGTTCACACGTAAGTGCCTGGCAGAGGGTTCATCGACCTACTTTCAGACTGTTTCTCTGCCGTTCCACTCAACAGCGCGCGGAAAAAAAGGAACACTTAAATCTATCCGTGAGAGGTCCGATTTCTCTTATAGGTGAGACTATATAGATGAGACTAGACAAAATATTTTCGAATTCGAAGGAGAAAGATGATGATTAAAATTCCATAAAAAGCTCTCATCACAACGAGAAACGCCTTTCTTTTAATGATTGTGACCCCAGGTCGCGTGTTAGATCCGCAAAACTCTCTCACCTATTTCGCTATAATACAAAACGCTCTGCCCTTCTTTGAACTTTTTCGATGTTTCCGTCAGTCCCGTCTGGTACGGGTAACATATCATTCAACAATACTCCAAAAGAGGACAGACAAGCGCAATGTATGCACTCTCTTTAGCGAATTTGTTGCATTTCCTAAATGTTCCGGCAATGAAAAGCAGTCTTTTGTTTGCCTTCCCGAAAAATTTCCTAGGTGATGGTTTCAGATTAAGTTGTTCGCAATTGTAATTAAGGCCCCGGGAGTAGACAACATTCCGTTACAACTACTGAGTGCCTTGGGAGAACCAGTCATGACAAAACTCTTCCATCTGGCGACCAAGATATATGAGACATGTGGAATGCTCTCAGACTTCAAAAAGAACATAATAATTCCAATTGCAAAGAAAGCAGGTGCTGCCAGGTGTGAAAATTAATGAATATCAGTTTAATAAGTCACGGTTGCAAAATACAGAAGAATAAAAAAACTGATAAAAGCTGACCTCGGGGAAGATTAGTTTGGATTCAGGACAAATATAGGGACGCCCGAGGCAATACTGTCTCTACGACTTATCTTAGAAGACAGGTTAAGGAAAGGCAAAACTACGTTTATAGCACATGTAGATTTAGAGAAAGCTTTGAACAATGTTGACTGGAACACTATGTTGCAAGTTCTGAAGGTGGCAGGAGTAAAATACAGGGAGTGAAAGGCTATTTACAATTTGTACAGAAACCAGATGGCAGTTATAAGGGTCGAGGAGCAAGAAAGGGAACCAGTGGTTGAGAACGGAGTGAGGCAGGGCTAGCCTATCCCCGATGTTAATCAAACAGTATATTGAGCAAACAGTAAAGGAAACAAAAGAAAAATTTGGAGTAAGAATTAAAATCCAGAGAGAAGAATTAAAAATCTTGATATAAGATGAACATCAACAAAAGCAAAACGAGGATAATGGAATGTAGTCGAAATAAATCAGGTGATGCTGAGGGAGTTAGATTAGGAAATGAGACACTTAAAGTAGTAGATGAGTTTTCTTGTTTGGGCAGCAAAATAATTGATGATTATAGAAGTAGAGAGGATATAAAATGTATACTGGCGATAGCAAGGAAAGCGTTTCTGAAGAAGAGAAATTTGTTAACATCGAGTATAGAGTTAAATGTCAGGAAGACTTTTCTGAAAGTATTCGTATGGAGTGTAGCCTTGTATGGATGTGAAGCGTGGACAATAAACAGTGTAGACAAGAAGAGAATAGAAGCTTTTGAAACGTGATGCTATAGAAGAATGCTGAAGATTAGGTGAGGAGATACTGAATGGAATTGGGGCGGAAGAGGAATTTGTGGCACAACGTCACTGGAAGAAGAGATCGATTGGTAGGACACGTTCTGAAACACGAAGGGATCACCAATTTAATATTGGAGGGAAGCGCGGAGGATAAAACTCGTGGCTCGTGGAGGAAGACCAAGAGATGAATGCACCAAGAAGATTCAGAAGGATGTAGGTTGCACTAGTTACTCGGAGATGAAGAGGCTTGCGCAGAATAGAGTAGCATGGAGAGCTGTATCAAACCAGTCTTTGGACTGAAAACAACAACAACAATTGTAACTCCTGGATATTTAGTTGAATTGATAGCCATTATATGTTCATGATTTTTGATGAGTGGTGGGATTTAGTGCATACAAGTGAAGTCTGCACTGTTGCCACATTGCCCCTCCATTATGACATCAAGTATTACGTCACCATGCAACAATCCCAGATTCCCCCTTCTCCTGTAAACATAGGCCAGTTCTCCTACGCGTAAACTGTCAGAACATTCAAAATAGCCCAACTGTAGTAAGTGTAAAATGGTAGGAAATTAAAAAATCAAAGATGGGGAACCTAATAATATTGTAGTAGGCGCAATATCATATCAGGGGACTCCGACTTGTCGAATTATGCACCGTGCTGGCGGAGAGACCTGCATGTTTGGGTGAAGCTGAGAGCTATACTGGCTTTATCACAGCTACCAACAGGGTTTCCTACGCCGAACAGGCTCCAGCAGATAAATCAGACGCAAAGAGTCCTACAATAGGCCATATCTCCAATATCTACTCCCAGAGTCCTTCCCCAGATCCCTAAATACCCAAGAAAAGACGTGATGGTATCCATGCCAGGGGATGCTTGACACATGGAAAGAAGCGTCATTAATGGGTGCCTCAGGGATACTAGACGACTTCCCTGAGTAATTACGCTTACACCTTGTGGGTTTTTATCGTCTCGACTAAACAAACTGAGGTGACAAAAAACATGAGATACGTCCTAATATCGTGTCAGAACTCCTTTTGCCAGGTATAGCGCAGAAACTCGACGTGGCGTGGACTCAAAAAGTCGTTGGAAGTCCCCTGCAGAAATATTGAGAAATGCTGCCTCTAGAGCCGTCCATAATTGCGAATGTGTTGCTGGTGTAGGATGTTGTGCACGAATTACCCCTTAAATACTGGATGGTATTCATGAACTGGTTAGCCGAATCATTCACTGGAACTGTCCAGAACGTTTTTTAAAACTAATCACAAACAATTCTCGCTTGGTGAGTTGGCGCATCGCCATACATAAAAATTCTGTTGTTGTTTGGGAGTATGAAGTCCATAAATGGCTCCAAATGGTCTCCAACTAGCCAAACATAGCCATTTCCAGTGAATGATCGGTAGAGTTTGACCAGAGGCCCACACCATTATGGAGCCACCACCACCTTGCACAGTGCCTTATTGACAACTTGGGCCCAGGGTTTCTTGGAATTTGCGCCACACTCGAATGCTACCATCAGTTTTGACCAGGCCACAGTTTTTTCAGTCGTCTAAGGTGCAACCAATATATTCATGAGCCCAGGAGAGGCGCTGCATGTCCAACATTGGTTTCTGTGGCTATTTCATGTAGTAAAATTATTCAAAAAACAGTCTTGATCGCAGCCAGTGTTAACTTCTGACCAAATTTGGCGTTTTAATTGATCAGACACAGTAAGTGATCAGTTACAGTGACTGAGACCTCCACAGCGGGTCAGGCGCCATCACTGTCTTCCAGATGGTGGAAACTTTCATGATGGTCCATAATTAAAAGACCGAAATGGTCAGAAGTTAACACCAGCTGAGAACAACAATGTTTTTAAATAATTTTATCTACATCTACATCTACATTGATACTCCGCAAGCCACCCAACGGTGTGTGGCGGAGGGCACTTTACGTGCCACAATGAAGATCGCTGTTCTCCAACAACGTTATATAAAATTATGAATTTTACGTAGTATTGCTTGTCGTTTGGCAGTGACAATTCTATACCAACGCCTCTGCTCTCGGTCGTTAAGTGAAAGGTCAGTGGTCAAAGGTAATGCCTGAAATTTAGTATTCTTGGCACACTCGTGACAGATGGATTCCGGAATACTGAATTCGCTAACGATTTCCGTAATTGAATATCCCATGTATATAGCTCCAATTACTATTTCACTTCTGTTAGACCCCACCGTGCGGCAATAATCGCATCAGGCACCTTTTCACATGTGTCACCTGACCACAAAAGACAGCTCCACCAACGCACTGCGCTTTTATATCTTACGTACGCGATACTTCCGCCATCTGTACATGTGTCTATCCTATCCCATGACTTTTGTCACCTCAGTATAGGTTCCCAATACTTCTGGGACCAAAACAGAGAACATGAAATACAAAACAAACGCTGAGGGACTTGGTGAGACCTCAAGCATCCAAGCATTAGTGTTGGAACCAATGGAGGCCGCTTTCACAATTGGATCAAGCTATAGACCAGTCCAAGAATTGGGAACTGTTACTGCGAAGTTCGACCATATCAATATCAAATCCTTGCCTGGAGCTCAGAGAAGAAACTTTTTCAAAGAACAAAAAGAAAAGGAAGGTAAAGAATAGTTTCTTAAACGTACATGGAGGGAACTAAACGGTCTTGAACCTAAGACCTACAAAAAAAGAGTGAAGGGAGTAATCAGACCCCTTCTACCTCTAGGACAGGGAACAAGAGAACATAGCGGGAGTCTAATAATCCCACTTCTTAGAAAAGTCCAAGGCAGAAAATGGAGAAACGGACCTATAGTACTACACTCTTGGTTTTCAGGGTGATGGTCATCTGACAGGGACATTCACTGATAAATATCACTTCACGTTAGTTGGATCTTGTGCAGATGGCTCTCTTTGAGAAGATTTGGGTAGGGGGGGGGGACACAATTCCAGGTTCCATATCCAGGATGGTCTACGTCGACAAAGGTGCACTTATCTTAGTCTATGGGGGAGAGGGGAGTGCCTTAAAGAGCAGGTGCTCCAGACATCTGCATGAGAGGAGGCCAAACTGCTGGTCAAGACAGCGGCTGAGCTCTTCAAGACTGCAAAGGCATCAATTTGGCTACCAAAACTTATTGAGGACACATTAAATGTATTCACAACAGCTGCACAATGGAATGAAGACAATGAAGATTTGTGCCAGACTAGGACTCGAGCCTACATTTCCCAATTATTGTGAGCAGTCACCTCACCATTTGGTTATCCACGCATGACTCACGGAGAGACCCAAACTTCCATATGTCTTCAATCATCTGTCTACAACCAGTACTTGTACATCAGTAGTGGTACAAGGAATCCCAACAGGCCTCTCCATTCGGATGGCTCCTGCCGTTAGCGGGAAACGTATATCATTCCCGCCACAGGCCACCGCCGCGCCACGCACCCCTAGACAGAATCGTCCTGCATATTTGATCGGTAAACTTAGAATTAAATATTACGATTGCAGTCTCAATTGAACGACATTCGACGTTGAGAAAAGCGTCGGAAATATACCCTGCTGACGGCTGTGGCCCTGGAAATAGAAATAACTGCACCATTCTTATGACTTGACATACTCTTCCCTTTGCTATCACAGTATTCCACGTTAAATCCTTTCATTCCTTACGACTGGACATAGTCATTTCCTTTACACATGTCAGAACACAAACACATACTTTACAAGCCTGATGCTCAAGGTGAACCTATCACGCATCCCCTACTGCTAAATATAATACTTCGTCAATTACTGATTGCTAGCGATACGAAATAATACTGACCGAAAATCAGCGATGGGTGAACATGTCTCATAAGTTTTTCTAGCGAGTAGTAGCACTGTGTCTAAGAAAAAGAGGCGTAATCGTCTTAAAAACCGCTATATATTTAAAAAAACACGATCGTAACGACCATATTATTATCACAATCGGTCTTGATTCTACAAGTCCACACTAGTATCCATGTTCAAAGCTATACTTGCCTTTTATAGTGCCGCAACACTGAATATTGACGGTGATCGCCAGAGAGTGTATTATCAGACCAACAGTGTGGTTACACGTAGATGATGCAACCTCGTGATAAAATCACCGAATTTAGAAAGTGATTCGGCTAAGATACATGGTATGAAACCAGTATTTGCAACTCCCTCATGCTCCCGCTATATATTTCTCCAATATTTGTAATGCGTTCTGTCTCAATGCCATGTCAGAGGTTCTACTATATATATATATATATATATATATATATATATATATATATATTGATTTATTTAAGCTGGCAAGATTAGGGCCATCAGGCCCTCTCTTGCATCTAACCAGGCATTCTACTTATTTTACATTCGTATGTTTTAGTAGGCATGTTAAACTACACCTAGTACAAAAAGTGAAATAAACAATTAAAAAGCCACACTTGGAAAAATACATACATATAGTGTTTATATTCGTAGATGATAAGTACTGTTAGAATTAGACATTATGAAAGAGACAGATTTTAGATAGGAGTGCTAGCAGCAGGGAGTATGAGAGAGACTGATGGTGAAGGGAGGAGAAGAATAGAGACATGGTGAAACACAGTTAAGGAAGTATAAAGGAAAAGAAGATTGCGTGGCTAATAGAGATAGATGAAGAGG
The DNA here is from genome assembly GCF_023864345.2 of Schistocerca serialis cubense. Taxonomy (NCBI): domain Eukaryota; kingdom Metazoa; phylum Arthropoda; class Insecta; order Orthoptera; family Acrididae; genus Schistocerca; species Schistocerca serialis. Next base: position 807,756,617 of record NC_064638.1, on the reverse strand, counting down.
AAGAAGAGAAAGGAGCAAGATAGGAGACACTAGCTTTGCTATTTGACAGAGGAGAGGATTGGCCTTGTACATTAACTTTGTCGAAGACGTTATGAGGATGATAGTAGGAAATGCTTCAGTTTCTTCTTAAAAGCAGCAGGTGATTGAATTTTGCGCAAGGTAAGGGGCAGTTTGTTCCAGAGGCGGACAGCGGCAACTCAGAAGGAGTTTGCAAAAGTTTTTGCTTTGTGAGTGGGCACAGTTAGGATACCAAATAAGCGTGACCTCGTGTTTCGATCGTGATGGCATGAAAGGTGTTTAATCTCTGAAGCAAGGTACTGGGGTGCTTGCGCGACGAGGAGTCGGTGAAGTACACATAGAGTGCGGTAGTCACGCAATTTGTCCTGCCGCAGCCACACTAGCTGGGAGTATGAAGCACCAACATGATCATATCGGCGAATGTTGCAGGTGTAACGCACACAGGCATTCATGGTTAGTTCTAACCGTCTTTTGCTTTTACCACTCACGCCTTGTTGAATTACATCACAATAGTGGAGGTTCGGTAGAACGAGTGCTTGCACGAGCTGGCGTTTCAAGTCCTGTGGAAATACGTTCCGAACCTTTTTGAGAGCATAGAGACAAGCGGACGTCTTCCGGCACACTGCGACTGTATTCTCCCACACTGCGACTGTATTCTCCGCCCAGTTAAGATGCTCATCCAAAATTACACCCAAGTTCTTTACTGTTTTCTGATATGGTATTGGAATACCGCCGAGCAGGATAGGAGGCAGTCGTTCGCGGAAATCTGAACTTATTAATTTCTGATGGGCTGGGGTTATAAGCGAAGGTTGAGAAGGATCACAAACAGTAGGTGGTATACTGATTGAGGTTGTAAGTAATGTACCCAGGCTTATCAGATCTCTAGTGTTACGCTATACAGTAGAAATGCTGTCTGGGAGTCGGAATCAAGCGTTTCCATTCAACCACATACCTATGTTGGATCCTATGGAGTAGTCCTTTAGTGATTACTGCCGCTAGTGTATCACTTTTCTGGAACTCTCATACCTCGAAACGAGTCACCTTTCTCGGACTCTTCTATTAGAGTAAAATTTAAACATGGTTTTAGGTAGTCCCTATGTATCTTCCAACTGCCCCTCAGACTCAGCGCTACCATCCCTGCAGTTTTGGGCATGTGATCGTTCCAATTTAAGTCGGAACTGACTAGAAGTTGGAGAAAGCTATATCTACCACCTTCTGCAATCCGTGTAGAAACAGGCTAAGCAGAGTTAGTGCGACAGGACTGTGTTTTGACCGTTCTTTGGAAACGGGAACATCTCATTGCTCCGCCAACTGTGCATAACATGTAAGGTCAGTGCCAAATGACGCCTGTTCCTGCAACACGATGTAGTATAAAAGACAGAATGGGAACTTATAGAAGGATGAGGATTTTGTTACTGCATTGTGGTCTCATCTGCAGAAAGAAAAATGCGGACAGTACTTCCACACTGGCAGCGTCAGTAATTACGGGGGTAAATTCAGTAAGAGACGATCATAATGCTCCATTCACTCTCAAGTCATCCTTTGTGCAAGGATGTAGGAGCCTCTATATTGCGGTGAGAACGGTTGAGTGTTGGAGATGTTTGTTGAAAGCAGGACTTAACTATTTCCAGGAAGTTTAACACGTGATGGATGGAGTGCCACTTTAGGACCATCAGGGGGAATGCATTTGGCGTTCTTCTGTGCTATTTTTGTAAACAGGTTCTGTTAGGACAAGAATTTCCATGCGGACAAGTTGAGACATTGCGAAAGCTCCTACAGGAGCGACTGTTAACTATTTCTGCAACAGTTTACAATTTCCGAGAGGTCGACTTGGCTCTTATTTACATAGGCATGTGACGTCAGTATAACATTGAGAACCTTTTAGATGCGCCTGTGCAGGTGAGCTGTTATGCAGACATATCTCACTTGACACTGGACTTGCAGGTAAAGGTCAGTCACAGTAAACACATGTGGGGCTGGAGGCGTCTCAAATATCCTTATAGGATCGCTAGGAACAATGCGCCCTGTGCTATTCTGGGAAGCATTGTAACAGATTTCTATAGCGTGACATGTGATGTCAGTATAACACCGACAACCTATTATCTGCAGCTATGATGGTGAGTCGCTTGGCAATTAGGTATTTGTTGGACCGCAGGTAGAGAGGCACCACGCCAACAATGGTCAACACGTGCATGTGGCCCAGAGGCGTCTCGTGTCCGGAGTCGGTGTGCGTGTCCAGAGGGTGCCTTGGCCCTTATTTACATAGACATGTTACGTCAGTATAACACTCGAAGAATTCTAACTGTATACCCAAAAATGGACGTGACTTTCACCTGCCGGATGCTGGCAGCAACCGTGTGAGAGCGGTTGCTCGTGCCCCAGAGTTTGTCACCTCGTGAGGGCTGCCGGTGCTTCCTGACTCCTGTCAGCATGTGTGGAGTCGTTGGCATCGGCATTGGGTGTTGGGTGGCAGGATGAGTTTTTTACTAGCGATCTTTGGTTTAAACTATATCATCGATTTCCTCTACCAATAGGATGCTGAGAATTAAAAAGTACTACCCCATGCAAGTGAAGGATATCGATTAAATGAATTTGCATAAATTTTTTATATCAGCATGGTGTTAGCAGTACAATATGTAGTTAAGGGGAGGATGTGGGTGAGTGGGTGACATGGAGCAGAGCAGCAGGTTAAGTGCAGACCACTAGGTTAATGTGCCTAATTGACTTGGATAATTCTTATAAAAAATGCAGTACAATAGTTTAAGAGTGTGAGTGACAAAGAAGAGTGCACCAGAAATGACGTTCAAAAGCGTGTGAAATTCGAAAAGTGCACCAGAAAATGGTGGGAGGACGTAACTAATAACTTAATATTGTATCAGAGAGGGTACAATAGTTTAAGGGGATGGTGGTGACATGGAAAGCCACTTAACAGAACAATATTTTAAGTGTGGACAAAAGTCCAAACATTTGGTTAAGACACCTAGAGTGCAGTGCCAAACATTAGGTTATGCAACATGTTTGCCCCATGTAATTACTTCTTACAGGACCTACATCTTTCCAAACAGCTGAGAACGATGAGCAAGAGGTTTCCAACCCCTGCAAACCAAATTTTTTTATAAGTAAACAATATACCCTTGAATTTCCTGTTATGAGATCCTTCCTCTACACCACAGAGCCACCAGTTTCCATATGTTCCATAAATTACCTTGAATAGCATAAATTGTTTAAGTAAACAATATTACACACATCGTCTAAATTGTTTAAACAATATTCCATACACTGCAATCGAATTCCCTGCAAATGTCCGATCAACTGAGTCTTTTTCCCACCAATTTCCAGGAGGGAGGGTGGGAGTAGAGAGGGTTATCCAGAGGGGGAGAGGTTAATTAATTGATCAATTTAATTAAGGAGTCAATGAAACTGATAAGAGTGAGAGGGGCTATTCCAGTAACTCAGACCTGAAAGTGTACCTGTAGCAGCGAGGTGTAGAGGGTGGGTTGGAGGTTGTCTGAGGGGGGAGGCGAGTGGGAGGGGGTGGGGAACAGCAGGTTAAGGACCTGTCAGTCAAAAGGAAGGATCCTTTTAGCAGAACAATAGGTTAAGTACCTGTCAATCAAAGGAGAACAATAGGTTTGCCCCTGAGTGCATACCTGCCCCTGATGTAGGCAACCTACACTAACAAAGTGCACCAAAATGAAGTTCGTCCCACTTCTCACATCTTCTGTGAGTGAATTATTGTTGTAATTCTTCAGGTGGTTCCAGGTCACCAAATGAGCCAAAATAGTAAATATTATCCGTATTTTTCATAACATATGACACCCAGTGAGTACCAGTGCCTCCAGCAATTTCTAAATTCAAAATTCCACATTCACCATTTTCCCACGTAATCTTCGGTAATGTATCCCCTATAAACACACCACAGAATCTTGGAATGTTGAATTTCTTTCTAACAAACTTTTGTTTGTGAGTGGTTGATCTGATAGCACCGCTAATGAGCTTTTTTGAAATTCATGAATAGACCAAGCCCTTTCTTCAAGTATAGTCCTTTTTATATGGCTGTGGCTTCCATCATGCAGTTATGCCTTCTTGCCTCTTCCAACTGCGTTTGGGAGGATTTCGCGTTCTTGACTGTTCGAGCAATAGCTGCAGCACCACCAGCGGGGGACCCTACTGCCGAGAGTGCGGAGAGGGCTGAGTGAGGAATGGAAGAAAACCATCAAACGTCTTGGTTATTGGTAAAACTCGACGTTCTTTTACCTATCCTCTTCTTCTTCTTCCTGCACCTTTCTGGTTCAGAGCGTTTTTAACTGCAAACATCGCTGTTAGGATACAGTTCTTCAAACAGCTCTGCTTCCCACCCTTCTCCTCCTTCTTGCTTAGTGCACAACGTGCAGCGTTCATAACTCGCTTGAAATTCATCACTCCTAAGTCCAACTTAATTTTTCCACGCATGGTATTATCAACTGCAAATGCTGCAAGGCGTTGACCTATACCATTATCCTTTCTTCTGCGTATCGCCTTAGCCTTACCAGCTAACATCCTATCTGCAAAGTGACGACTTGAGAGATCTTTATTTGCAGCGGATACAATGTAGCTTCGTCGAGCAGATTATCTTCCTTATCACCTTGTGCCAAGCGTTTCTGAAGCTTTGTTCCAGGTACGCAATAGTTATATCCCGGAGTTTGTAATTCCACCGGCAGTTTGTCTGGAATGCCACCACTTCCTCTAATGCTTTTCCTAGCATGCATGTTATGTAACTGCGGTGGTTGTGGACTGTGCGCCGCATTATATTGCAAATCGTTAGCATCAGTCCAATTGTTTTGTGCTGTACGAAAACCAAGCCATTTGACTAATTCTCCATTTTCCCGACGTCTTATGACTCTCTCCACGAGAAACACATCTGGTTTGCAGCTTTTCTGCAGCTCCTCGGTTTAGCTGCAGTTTCTACACCTTTTCTATCCTTCAAGATATAAGTTCTAGGATTTGTTCTTTGCACCTCTGAAACTGTAAATACCTCTGCTGACCATTTCGGTAGGCGTGATTTCTGAAATGCCGTCTTGTGTTTTGAGACACGTACATCAGTTACATTTAATGTTTGTGAGCCTGGTTACAGCATTTTAACGCGATAGTACAGCGTATCCATGAGCCCATTATCACGAAAATAGGTTGGTCTCATTTTTATTGTGCTATGTTTGGTGCCATTATTCTGAGCAATTATTTCTGGAAGGATATGTATCTATTTGTATGAGATACTTGCCTTCAGGTCAGTGAATGTTGAGTAGTGATGTATTCCATACCGCTGTATCGCAGTCTTAAAGTACCTATTGTAAAACGCTCCACCGTGATCAGTTTGGATGCTATATGAGCATCGATTCGTCCCTGTCTGTGTCAAACGCTCAAACACATCCGTGACATTTCTACCCATTTTTCTTTTAACAGATAATACCCAGGCAAATTTGGAGTATATATCAAAAACCATTAACATATATTTGAATCCATTATTCTCATGTGAATATTCCCTCATATCTACAGGATCAGCCTGCCATAAGTTGTCCAAACCTTTAATCATAACTTATCTACAAGGATATGTTTCGCGTGCTGGTTTGTGCAGTTCTCGAACTACTGTCTCCACACTTATTCGATGATACCTCTCTCTCTCTAAGCTCCGAGATTATTGAAACAACCTCATTCGAAAGAGATGTATTACCTGTAGCAGCTGATGCCATGAGCAGCCATACTCGATCTGTTAGTTCGTTGGGGACGTCATAATATATATACTGTGGGATACGATTGTTCACTGCTTTATGCTCAACATCAATAAAATCACCACAGCTGCTGTTGTTGTTTTCACCTTCAAATTCAAAATGGTTCAAATGGCTCTGAGCACTATGGGACTTAACATCTGAGGTCATCAGTCCCCTAGACGTAGAACTACTTAATTCTAACTAACCTAAGGACATCACACACATCCAAGCTCGGGGCAGGATTCGAACCTGCGACCATAGCAGCCGCGTGGTTCCGGACGGAAGCGCCTAGAACCGCTCGACCACAGTGGCCAGCTTTTCACCTTTAAGTATTGGTTTTGTAATGGTTTTATATTTCTTGTTGCTCAGGCTTTTTGTGATCTTATGTACATTTGCCATGTACGGTATTTCACAGTACATTTCCCTACCATTAATTGAATAATTTATAGGTTTTTTGATAGGTCATAGGAAAATTAGATTCATTAAGTCAGGCGTTCTCTCAAATCGTCTATTACCAATCTGTATTGTGTCATCAGTTACATGTATAGGATGCATGCTCAACATGTACTGTCTCCCTCTGCCAAGGCTGAATGTTCTATCTATCTGATCATGGACGTGATGTATAATGAATTGTCAATGGCAACGCCATCGTTATCATGTGTTTTTGTTTTTGCTGAGAGCTGCCTGAGAGACTCAGTAATCGGCTTAAAGGTCTCTCTTAGGGTTTGCTGTCGATCCATATGCACCAGCCTTAGCAACCGTAATTTCTCCCAAACCGCTTTCCACGACTGAATCACTTTCTGCTTCGTTGACATCTCGGTGTATACTAATCAGACGTCTCTGTAGCGTGATGCTTTATTCATCTGCTCTTCTTCTTCCTCTTACTATGTGCCTACTCTCCCTTCTCAACAACAAGGAACTCTACATCTATTTTCCCCTCAGTAGCCTCGACCTTTTCAGTTAAGTGGGTTACTTTCTTACCGATTTTATTGACAAACTTATTTAATGCATTAATCATTCTCAGAAGATTCTTGTAATACGTCTCTACTTCCCTGCACATACCTCCATCTTTATGTACAATAGCCTGAATTTTCGCATCCATGTACAAGCGAATGTTTTGCCTATGTACACCCTTTCTCTTGGGTTGAGAGCTAGACATGTTCGCGAAATTATCCATGGTGCAGTGTATACTGATGTACTTACATCACTTACCAAGCTATACGAGGTGCATTCAAGTTCTAAGACCTCCGATTTTTTTTCTCCGGACTGGAAAGAGATAGAAACATGCACATTGTTTTAAAATGAGGCCGCGTTCATTGTCAATACGTCCCAGAGATGGCAGCACCGTACGGCAGATGGAATTTTACCACCAGTGGCGAGAATGAGAACTGTTTTAAATACTTAAAATGGCGACGTTTTCCTTACTTGAACAGCGTGCAATCATTCGTTTTCTGAATTTGTGTGGTGTGAAACCAATTGAAATTCATCGACAGTTGAAGGAGACATGTGGTGATGGAGTTATGGATGTGTCAAAACTGCGTTCGTGGGTGTGACAGTTTAATGAAGGCAGAACATCGTGTGACAACAAACCGAAACAACCTCGGGCTTGCACAAGCCGGTCTGACGACATGATCGAGAAAGTGGAGAGAATTGTTTTGGGGGATCGCCGAATGACTGTTGAACAGATTGCCTCCAGAGTTGGCATTTCTGTGGGTTCTGTGCTCACAATCCTGCATGACGACCTGAAAACGCGAAAAGTGTCATCCAGGTGGGTGCCACGAATGCTGACAGACGACCACATGGCTGCCCGTGTGGCATGTTGCCAAGCAATGTTGACACGCAACAACAGCATGAATGGGGCTTTCTTTTCGTCAGTTGTGACAATGGGTGAGACATGGATGCCATTTTTCAATCCATAACAAAGTGCCAGTCAGCTCAATGGAAGCACACAGATTCACCACCACCAAAAAAATTTCGGGTAACCGCCAGTGCTGAAAAAATGATGGTGTCCATGTTCTGGGACAGCGAGGGCGTAATCCTTACCCATTGCGTTCCAAAGGGCACTACGGTAACATGTGCATCCTACGAAAATGTTTTGAAGAACAAATTCCTTCCTGCACTGCAACAAAAGCGTCCGGGAAGGGCTGCGCGTGTGCTGTTTCACCAAGACAACGCACTCGCACACCGAGCTAACGTTACGCAACAGTTTCTTCGTGATAACAACTTTGAAGTGATTCCTCATGCTCCCTACTCACCTGACCTGGCTCCTAGTGACCTTTGGCTTTTTCCAACAATGAAAGACACTCTCCGTGGCCAAACATTCAGCAGCCGTGCTGCTATTGCCTCAGCGATTTTCCAGTGGTCAAAACAGACTCCTAAAGAAGCCTTCGCCGCTGCGTCAGCGTTGTGAAAAATGTGTACATCTGCAGGGTGATTACGTCGAGAAGTAACGCCAGATTCATCGATTTCGTGTGAGTAGTTAATTAGAAAAAAAATCGGAGGCCTTAGAACTTGAATGCACCTCGTATATACACAAAACTACCATCATTCAGTCTTCTTGTTTTATCAATAATGAGAAACCCACACAGTGGATGATTCCAGCAATCAGCACATATCTTTACAAAAACCTTGAATGTCATTTCCTGTGATAGCTGATACTTGGGCTGAAACAGTGTTTTTTAGAGTACACAAACATGTTCAAATCGGACTCCATCTACATTTGTTAGCAGCGTCATGAGGACATTAGTCTTGCCACAATTGGATGGACCTATAAGAATTGCTTGTATACTATCAGGAAGAAGTATTCCATTCTTCTTCTTCTTCAGGTCTTGTTTTGCATCTTCATAGGACCAGTCACCGACAACAAAGTCCTTCTGATGAGGATTTTTTACCCATCCTGCCATGATACAAACTTTGCCAGGTTCCGACAAGTAGTTGGCATATATGGAAAGATACACTTGAAGGAGCGGTAGTGGTATGTGTAGCTTCTGTATCTCTACCAACTGAGCTGTAGTGCTCCTATTGGTTCCCACCATTTTTCCCCAGACCACCGTCTTGGAATACATCATGGGAGGGATGACAGTACCCTCTGGTGGATGTACTGTGTACTAGGTCAGTTGGACTCCATACCTCATGATGAACACAGTGGATGGAGCTACCACCTATGACAACTCAAATTGTTATATAAACACTGCTTGCAAAATAAAGACTTACATCCATCCTATCCAAAAGCCCAGCATAGGCTGAGTCCGTTTCCCACAAATTCCAAGGAGGAGGTGATGGTCGCATGACTTAGGTTAGTGCAGGTAGCCCAAGTGATCTTTTTTCTTGCAAAAATTTTCCCCTCCAAAATTTTCCCACCATTATCTTAGGTTAGCAGAGGTAGCCAAAGTGATGTTTTTCCCACCAAAATTTGAACTTCCCGCCATTTTTTTGGGGAGAGAAGAGGAGGGGGCAGGGGAGGATGTTAGGTCAGTGGAGATAGCGCAATTGGTCTATTTTCCCGCCAAAATTTGAACTTCCTATGATGCCATCATTGCGACTTTACTACATCTATTGCCGCCATCTTCGATAAATTTGGCAACAATGCAGAGTGGAGTGATGCTGGCCTTGTCCCACTACTTACATTCATTATATACATTCCCATACAGCTGAGACATTTTACTTGAAAGTCGCTTGCCTGTTGTCGACAGATAATTATGATGCTGCAGTGCCTGTTTCTTTCTGAATTACGATGAAAAATTTCTTTGGACATGCATGGACACATGGCGTCAATCCCTTAGAGGCACTGGATTACAAGTAATCAAAGGGAAAACTGCAAATCTGACAGAGAATATGTTGATTTAAAAAAAAATTCAGTAGGTGGTAAGAATCTTTCAACCATTCAAGTCACCAGGACCAGACTGTATGTTTCCAATTCTACTGAAATAAGCAGGAGAGGATTTAATTAGATTCCTATGTAGGCTTTTAAGGGTCAGCTTAGCAGCAGGAATAATTCCTAATGCTTGAAGGACAGACAGAATTGCTTTCATTCTGAAGCCATGGAAAACTGATCATACCAAGGCTAAGACTATGAGACTGATCTGTCTGTCCTCCTTTCTTCTAAAGACATTAGGAAAACTGAGTAACGTGTACGTTAGGGAAAGGAGGTTAACTGAAGTTCCTCTACATGCAAACCAGGTAAATCGTGTGAAACGACACTTCACCAGTTTTCTGCATCTTCCTGGATATCGTGGGGGATTTTAGCAATATGACCTTCAAGTCCATGGTTAGAGCTGCAGAAGAGCTTGGCGCTGAGACCACCATATGGATGAAGACCATACTAAGTGGGAGGAAGATAGAGGTTACCATGATGAACGAGAAAATGGCAATCAACAACACCAGACTGAGTCTACAAGGCGGAGTTTGACCCCACTCCTGTGGAACCTAGTGATAAATGAGCTCATTGCAGAAGTATATACCAGAGGCTACTTTTTCCAAGCATAATCAGACATTTTAGTCACTCTAATACATGGCAAATTTGCTAGCGTTTTTAGAACAATGGCACGTTGTGTGCTAGACATTATGAACAACTGGTGCAGAAAACAGGATATAAGTTTCAGTCTTAAGAATTTTGTTATAGTACCATTTACGAGGAAGCAAATCCAGCACACATACTGGAATCTCAACGTCCTCAATGAAACTCTACCAACAGAGTAGGGAAGTGAAGCATCTAGGGATAATTCCTCCTCTCTTTCTTAAATGATTAATTGTTATTTCTCCATATGATTAGCCAAAAGAGGAGACGGAGTTATCATAATGACGTGAACGAGTTTACAAATCAGCAGTCTGTGATTGTTGGTCCGTTACTAATAGAGTGGTGCATGACTGTGGAAAGAAATGTAAGTATTTCAAAGTTAGTATTCGAGATGAAGAACAGTGTTTCTTTAAATGGATCGTACTTTGAAAATCAAACTTTGGAAGACCTGCAAGCTCATTTATTGATGATGCAATATTAATTTATGGCTGCAGCAATGGCACCGATCAACAGCATCACAGCATTAGTAACACCAATGTCAATTTCGCTCCTCGATCACAATTCAGTAAAATATATTCAAAAACAAGGTTAGGACAGGGAATATTAGTAATATTACACAAAACCAATTCAGGTTTATATCCTATGTAATTAACCTAAATTGTGGAACAGAATCACCTTCCGCTAGTACGTAAATCATGTTTGTAAGTGTCTCGTTGGTATCTGAGAAATGCGTAAAACTTATTTTGATATCGAAATATGTACATTTCAGTGCAGGGCAACAGAACTACGTAAAACCTAATTTTGAACGGAAAATATATGGAGCTCACGCTACACGATGCGGAATCCCGACAAGCCGATACATTAAGTAATTCGCCTGCGAGAGATCAATCCGTTTTCAATGAAATACGATTTGACTACAAAAAAAATGACTCAGATTAAAACATTGGCCATAAATATATAGCTAACCTTAATCTTAGTCTTGTAAACAATCACTGTACCAGGACTGTTATTGTAATTAGAGAGTAAATGATCATTAAAATAAATGCATCTGACTGTCTAATCGAACTGCTTGAAAATTCACAAGATAGTATTTTACTGAAATGTTTTACTGGTATTAAAAATCAGAACTGATACTGATAGTTTCACAAAAGCACTGATACTCAATGCGCCTTACAATGGACATGAGATTTGATGTTAATTAAATTTATTGGCATACTTGTGTGCACTGAGTGCGCGTCTGCTCTGCAACCTGTCACTATTAGGAACATTGAACTCACTGTCCAAAACCAAATTTCATTTGCCATATTTGCTATGCAGTGTAAGACAGTATCTTACCAATTTTCAGAAAATGATTCTCAGTAAACAACTCGTGATGTACAATGCGAGTAAGCAGACACAGTCATGAAAGAAAGTGAAAATGGGGAACTAATCTTAATGACTGATAAATGAGAACAAGACTCCAAGTTAAACTATGCTTCATTGAGCCATAACAACAAGACACTTTTACATAAAGTTCTCATACTTAGACAAGTTAGCAAAAATACTTCGTATTAACACTCTTGAGTACAGTTGCTTGCCTTGACTCTTGCTTTAACTACCAAACAAATCCATGTGCTTCACTATAAAATTTCTACAGTATTCTTTGACGATACAGAACGTTCTAAAAATAAGGAACTACACAATTAGAAATATAAAAAAGTCGATTAGCTTAAAAATTTCACTTCCGACACTCTTGCATTCATGTCATCTCATTTCCACAAATGTATTCCTCAAAATATATTATTAAAAATCCTTTTTAAATAATGCTGCCCCCACTGCGCAGTATAGTCAGACTGTCCAACACACACTACTGCTACTCTCTTCAAAAAAATTAACTTCTCTGACCAACATCTGTGGTCTCAAGAACAGACTTACAAAGAAAATGGTTATGTCGATACTACAGAGATTGAGAACAGTTATCAAACTTTCATCTTCCTTTGCATTTATGGTCAAAACTTCTCGAAAATCGTAATGGTAAGTAAGAGAGCTACCTTTCACGCTATCGATGGAGACAGATAAGAAACCAAATGATAAGTGAAACAAGAAGAAATGAACTATATGTATCAAATATTTTTCCAGATAAAGCAGCCAAAATATCACAGAGATCATAATTTATACAACATCTCAGTTCTTCGGAGACTGTGAATTCTCTTTTTATTTTTAATGACCTATTACTTAGGGATAATCCTGAATGCGAAACTGTCATGCACCTCCCGTATAAAGAATGCAAAACGTGTTCTTATCAGCACTAGAAGGGCCTATGGTAAGAACTGGGGTCTAACTTCCAGTTGTATGTACTGGATGTACACCACTTCAATAAGACCTATGATAATTTATGGGGCTACAGTATAGCGGAATAAAGTAGAATAGAAGCTGGCTGCTAAGGAGCTTGGCAAGGTGCAGCAATTAGCCCGCTTAGCCAAACAGGTAGAATTACCAGCTTGTCCACTACTGGAATGGGGATCATGCTGGGCATGGACGCACTACACCTTTGGGTTATAATGCAGGCAGCGGCATGGACATACAGGTCAGAAACTGGAAATAACTGGATTCCTTTAGGATATCCACACTCTCATCCCAATAAAGTGAGTGTGGTAAATTTAGGAATGGTGGGTGAAGTGCCAGTGGACCATAAAATAACTTCCTGCTGCTTCAATAAACCTTTCAGTGTAACAATTGGAAAAAGGGACCAGTGGAAGAATGAACCATGATACCGTTCAGGAGAGTAGTCTGGTTTACTGATGGGTCGAAAACAGATGAAGGTGCTGGAGTTAGAGTATGCTGGGTGCAACCTAGACTAGACAGAGCAGTCTTTCTAGGGAAGCTGGCCACGGTACTGCACGCGGAAATATCAGCTATCAGAGTGTGCACGGAAAAGGCTTCGCATTGGTGCTAGAAGGATCGTAGCCAAGCTGCTCCGAAATATCTATAAGCCACTGCAAAGAGATCAAAGATCGTTTAGAATGCCACGAAGCCCTTGAAAGGCTAGGGGAAAGCAACAGAATAAACATGCTGTGGGTGTCTGGTCACTCAGGAATTATTGGCAGTGAGCAAGCTGATAGACTGGCCAGGACAGATGTGACGACTCCGTTTGCTGGACTGGAACCTCTTCTGCCTACCACCAAGGCGTTAGTAAAATCAAAACTACGTAGCTAGATTAGGAGGCAGCACTCAGAATATTGGAGTATGACCCAAAAAATAAAAACATCGTAAGCCAATGATGCTGAAAATATATTTCAAGATAACTCCTCCAACCGTGGGCATTAACTTGAGACAGACTAAACTCAAGGTAGGGCTCATGACAGGCCACAGGAACTTTACGAAACACCTACAAGCAATGGGTGTAGAGGAAGACGGCCCTAAGTGTATACTACGTGGAGAGGATGAAACCACACCACACTAATCTTCCAATGCGAAGCTGTGGAGGTCAAATGAGAGAGAACAGTCGGCTCAGTAGAGCCTGAAGATGTCATGTCTAATGAGGAACTAATAAAGGGTCTCCTACTACTGCTTAAGGGTACCAGTTGGTTTTACTATAACCACGGGGAGGGAGACTGTACAATAAACTCAGTTTCGGTGTGAGCAACTCTGACCTAAGACCACTGTTGTTTTTGTGTCCCTGTATTAATCAGATCAAGTATAAACTCTAAGCTGTTGGACCTGAGCCCAGTCTCTATGATGTCAAAATTCAAGATGGGCAACTGTCCTAGCGGTGCAAAGTTCAAAAAATCCTAGCTGGCAGTCAGGAGGATACAGGTGCATGTGTTCTAGGGTTAGAACCTAAGATGGTGTGCTGAACGTTACGGGTGCAGGCTGTATGGCTACCATGTCACTTGTCCTAAGTTTAAAATGACCGGAAAGTTAAAAAAATCCTACTGGATTTCCCCAAGCCAGACTGTTCCAAGTTTAAAATGGCGTCACGTTGCACAGTTACAGCTGCATATGTAATACGAGAGTAAAACTGCAAGCATTTTCCATTTTCAAACAATTTTCCCAACAACAGTCGCCCACATGACTGAGCTGCTTAAACAGTCTTTGTAGGATAGGTTGGAGGAGTTTATTTATGTAAACAAAAACATGGGAGGATCTATTACATACTAGCACTGCTGCCACTGCCTCTGCTGCATTGGAGACGTTCAGGGTCTGGTAGCAAACAGCGCTGTGTCACTGTATCAAGTCCGGCCGCCTCGGTCGCACGTCATGCATCATGTTCTGCTGGACCGCGGTGGTATAAATTCCATAGTTGCACAGCGTGACAAACTTTCCACATACTATTGCAGTCGTACCCAATGGTCACAAACTTTGAGTCAGGAAGTGTAAATGCTTCTGTCGTTTTAGAAAAGTT